>NC_087481.1:57496642-57796642 GCF_036417665.1 Passer domesticus
CATCGCTGGGATCTGATTTCCAGAACACTGGAAATTATTCCCCATTCTCACCTTCCTCCCTATTCCCACAAAAGATTTTTAATAAATCAAAATTAAAAAAAAAAAAAAAGTCGTGAAATGTCTCTCCGGAAAAAAAAAATTAAAATAATGAAAAAAGAAATAAAGTTGATTAAATCCCAAGCTCTGTGTCTATAATTGCTGTGGTGAAACGCTGATAACACGTAGTTATCATCGGAAAAGTTGACCAGGACAGGTTAAATAATTTAATAAGGAACTGCTTGTAATTATGTTATTTACAAGGTATGACAGAGGTTTGAGGAAGAAACAGAAGCTGATCTCAGGGAAATGGACGGGTTTGGGTGACCCCTGGAGCATGGAGTTTGAATTATGGAGATGGGGGGCTGAGAGGTGAATATGGACTAGAGGAGAACAAGATGACTTTTCACCTCAGCACATTTAACTTTTAAATCCAAATAAACGTCTCGCGTTACTGGATGGTCGCGTTATAAAAGAAAAAGGACTAATCCCGGCCAGTTTCGGAGTGTGGAGAAGGGGCTGCCCTTTCCTCACCGAGGAAAAATATCGCCAAAAAAAAAAAAAAAAAGTTACAGAGGGGGGAAAGTGCTTTTTAAAATAAATCTGGGTAACTCGGTGGGATTTTTTTTTTCCCTTTCCTTTCTCCCTCGCTAAATTAATTATATCAAACATCTGTTCCCATGACGTTGTCCTCCATGCCACACACACCACGGAATGATCTCAACGCTGCCTCGAAAAGCAGCAGCACACGGTTTTCTCTTTCCCAAATATCCTCCGGTAATCGGCGGCTCCCCGCTTTCCTCGCTCAGGTAAATGGAAGGCGGGCGCGCTCCGCCGGTTTGCTCGCCCCCCACCCTCCCAAGCACGGGCACAACACAAACTTGGGAACTCGCGCGGCAAGGAGAGCGTAAACTTTCTCACCTGTTTGGTCATGGAGTCTATTAGCCGAACGTACAGGTCCTGCTCCGTCCTGACTCCTGCGGAGGGAAAGCACAGCCAAAATTCCCATCAGGATTTCGGCAGCGAACCCCCCCAGTCCCACAAGGAAAGGATGAGGTCAGGCAATTAACCGCAGCGGGCAGGGATCGGCCCCGCGCCGGCTGCAGGGGAAAATTCAAATTTTTTTTTTTAAAAAGTAAAAAAATGAATAATGATAAAAATTAGCCAGGAGCCAGCCGGTGGCGGGGGTGTGCTGAGCCCGGCGCTCGGGGGTCGTGGCCCGGCCAGCCCCCCCGGCCCCGGGGAACGCGTGGGACCGGGGCGCGGGCGCGGAGCGGCCCCCGCGGGTTTTCCGCGCCCGAGGAAGCGGCTCCGCCGGGCCGGGGCTCCGCTCTGCCCGCTCCCAATAATTGCCATCAATTCCCAAACTCAAAAAAAAAGTCTCTGAAAAGTGCCGCTGTGCCCGAGCAGCCATCGATCCCCTTTTTTACTTTCCACTTCAAGCCCAACCGGTTAATCATGTGAAGTACCATTGACTTATCGATCCTTTATGTTTTGTTTTCCTTATATGCCAAGGAAAGAGCCGTGTTTACACGCGTGTAATTTTAATCTCGAAATCTTTAGACCCTTTATCCCCCTGCTCCCCCCCAAAAAAGGCCTCGGAAGGAAAATCAGACTTTTCTGAGGCACACAGGCGCTCAAAAATGAGAGAACGACAACTTACCATTGCTATACAATAACTGAAGTTTATAATGAATCCCATTGTTAGTTTTTTCATTGTTTGGCTCCTGCAAGCAACGATAAATAATTACATTTAGCATGAAAAATATCGCCCTCCTCCTGCTGCCCATTTTTCTCGTCCCTGAAGCGGCTCGGAATTAACAGTTTGCAGAAATTCAGCCCACGGTCTCCTTTTTTTTTTTTTTTTTTTTTTCTTTCCTGGTGTGGAGCGCTGATGATGTCATTAGTTCGGTGCAAATATGTCATGTTTTGCCGTTTTCCCGGTGTTTAAAACAAGCCGGGGCCGCGGCGCTAAGTTTGTAACCCCGGGGTTTATTCGGAGCGGCCGTGAGACCGGGGGGAGCCGCACGTGGCGTGGGCGCCGCTGGAGCGCCGGGAGAGCTGCCGGGCTGGCCACGAGCTCTGCTCCACTCAATTACGCTTAAAAAATTCAGGGGGCAAAAAAAAAAAAAAATATTGAGAAAACTGGCAGACTTACTTTCTCTTTCTCCACAAAGTCCACAAAAGCTGTTCTCTCAATCTCCACCGGCTGTCCCTGCCTGTCGTACAGAGCTAAGACGAAGTGGAAAAAATTGGATTTTCTGAGATTGGAAGGCGGCTGTTTCTCGAAATGTGCCCGAGCCAGCCCCACGCCGCTGCGGGAGAAAACAAGACAAGGCGTGGGTGAGAGCGGCGGGAAGGGGCGCGCAGGCTCCGCGGCCGCGGGGGGATGCGGGGGGATGCGGGGAGCGCGGAGCGGCGCGGAGCGGAGAGGCTGTAACTGATACGGGGCGGGCGGGGGGGGGGGAGTTAAGGGGGGGGGGATTTACGGCCGGGATGAGAAATACAGGAGGAGAAAACCGCCGGGAGAGGATTTGGCAGACGTACCTTTGGGCGGCCGTGTTAGCATCCACTACCCCAGCAGTATGCATCCATGAGCGGACGGGGTTCATCCCACTGCCCAGCGGTTCTTCTTTCATGGTCGTCCCACCTCTTGGTATATTTTCCTGAATCCCAAACATTAAAACAAATTTGGGCAAAACCAGCTCCTAACCAAAAGGGGTTAAAATTGAGGGAAATGTCAGATACGGGGTGGGTTGGTTGTTGCTTGATTTTCTCTCTCTCTCTCTCTCCTTGGCGACTGGAATATAAGAGATGACTTTACTCCCTGTGATCAGTAGGAGAAAAGCCCAGTTCAAGTCTTGCTTCCTTCTTCAATCTGTCCTGTATTGGCACGACATAAACAATTTACTGAGTACTTCTGTGCGGCGAGTTGGATGGCGTTCCAGTTTGGTGGTTTAAAAAAAAAAAAAAAAGAAAAGAAAAAAAAAAAAGAAGGAAAAAGTATAACTGCAGCCGGCGACACTGCGAGGTGGCTTTTTTTTAGGGGGGGAGGGGGGGAAAAAAGAATAAATATTTTTGTTGTTGTTGTTTGCAGACGCGCTCAACGTGGTGTCATCCTAGTAAAAACCGGCTCGGCAAAAAAAAAAAAGCTTCAGGACACTGCTGAATCGACCACTTTCTGGCAAGGCTCTCCTGCTCCAAAAGACAAATAAACGGGGGGGAAAAAAAAAAAAAAATCCTGATTACCGCGGAGGTGTTGCCGGGCACACGGGAGAACGGGGCGCGGGCCCGTGGCGGCTCGCGGAATGGACGGAGGCGCGCAGAGCCCGGCCCTCCCTCCCCGAGGAGCGCGCCCCTTCCCCGGGAGCCGGGCCCCCGCCGCCGCGGGAGACGTGGCGTCACTGATGACGTCGCCAAGAGGGCGTGGCCACGCCCATATATGGAGCGCGGGGTCCGGCGGCGCGCCCGCCCGGCCCCCCCCCGCCCCCCCCCCAGCGGCGACAGCGACAGCGACAGCGACAGCGACACGGGCAGCGCTCGGCCCCGGGGAGGGGGCGCGGGCTGACCCGCGAGCAGGGGGCGCGGCGGGGCTCGGGCCGGACAAAGGGTGGGATGCAGGGTGCGCCCCCCGCCATAAATAGGGAGCGGACGCGGGCAGGGATACCTGTGCGTGACACTCGCTGTGCGCACGCAAAGCCAGCCCCGGCTCCCCGTCCGCCTCGGCCATCTGTGCTCGTGTGTCTCCGTAGAAATATATATATTTACATCTCTCGTTACGTGTTTGTGTACGTTTTTTATATTGGGATATATCGGTGTATTGATGTATATTGATTTTTGTAGTGTATTGATTTTTAAATATATTGATATTCTTATATATACTGGTATTTTATACATATTGATGTAATTTTTATATATTTACATGTCGTATCTATATATCTTCTCCTGAAGTGATGAGCCTTTTCCGCCCAGTGTGGGCTACGACTTCCTTGTACTATTTTTTTAATAATCTCTTTTTAATTTTTTTGGTGTTTATTTTTGTGAATTTCCCACGTCCCCGCGTTAATATTTCCCGAACTCGGGGAAAATCGGCGTTCACATCTGAATGAATCGGTGAAAATCGAAAGTCCGATTTGCGTTATCAGGTTCCCCTTTCTCCAAGGGGTGAGGGAAAAGAGGGGAAAAAAAAAAAAAGGATGTGTTAGAAAGCAATCTATTTTGCTGGTGTTGGGGGTTAATGACTATTGCCAAAGATAAGTGAATTATCAAAGCTGTTGCTCTACCCGATCTCAAAATCCATTACATTGCTGGCCGTCTAATTAAATACGTAAGTATAATAAAATCATATTTTATGACTATTTGAGGGTAATGAGATTAGTCTTTAGAAGCGATCGCCACATATTAAAGATGCCACTGTCTATAGAATGTTAATAACCTTAAATCAAAGTGTATGGAAACTATTCATGAGAAATTAAAAGAAAATTCCTGTATTCATAATCAGCCCGGAGCTTCTGAGGTACAGTAGAGCAGATTACAAACCCAAACACTTTTATCGCGCAGAGAGAGACACCAAAGTTCCCAAACAATGCCATGCTCGCGGTGGCATTCGGTGGCACCGACACGTTTGGGGACCTGGAGCGGGCGCCGGGGGCTGTGGGTCCCCCCAGCCCGCAAAATTCTCCCTGATAAAAATAAGGTAAAAAATGCCCAACGCCGCTATTATTGCAAGATATTTCCTCAAATGAACAACGCCGAACTTGGTGCTTCCCCTCCGCTAACGAAAGCTTAAAATCATTTACAGTATCTTTAATTCAGATTACACGCGCCAAGGCGATTTAAATCTGATTACCAAATTAGAAGGTTTTAAAACAAATCCTTTTAAATCTGATACTGTTGACTAAGGAGGGGAGAAAAAAAAAAAGTTCCATAAGCCCATCACATAAGGTAACGATCCTGCCCCAGAAAGAAAGGGAGTTTTAAACCTTTTTGACAACAAATGCAGCTGCCCCACTATTTTGGACGATATTAAGCGAAAATGAATGCAAATCTGTGTTCAGAAGCCATCTGGCCAGGAATGGGGGAATCAGCTGCTCCTCACAACAGGCTCTGAGCCTGAATCTATTTCAGCTCATTTTCTAGATCATCTGGTCCTGCACCCAAAGCGTGGAAAATACGGTCTTTATCATTCACCAACTTTATCTTTTTTTTTTCTTTTTTTTTCTTTTTTTTTTTTTCTTTTTTTTTTTTGTCACTCTGCCTGGCTGGAGCTGCCGGGAGCCCGCCCGGGCTGCTGCTGCTGCTGCCCCGCACCGCTCCCAGGCCGGCATCCCGCTCCCGGCAGCTCCCGGCCCGGGAGGGAGGGAAGGGAGCGGGGCCGGTCCCCCCCGGCCCCGGGCCCTCCGCGGGTGCGGGAGCGCGGCCCCGCTCGCAGCGCACCTTGCGCGGGGCGGCCGGCGCCGGGCGGGCCGGGGGTGTGCGCGGCTGCGGGGGGCGGCCCGAGCCCTCCCGGCTCCGCGGCCCTCCTCCTTTTCCACCTCCTCCTCCTCCTCCTCCTCCTCCTCCGGCGCCAAGTCTCCCTTTTGTGTGAATTTACGGGGTGAGGCTTCAGTGATCCCCCCGCAAATTTGCATTTAAATAGCGACATCAAGCGATGCGCGTGCCACACACCAGCAGGCTCCCAGATGTCACGGCGGAGCCGCTCAGATGGCCGCAGCGCAGCTGTCCCCCGGCCCGGCCCCGCTCCGCGCCCCCCGGCCGGGCAGCCCCCGCAGCGCGCCCTCCTGCCCCGCACGGCGGCCGGGCTCGGCCTGAGCACTGATCCCCTGCCGCCCCGAGAGTATCCCCCGAAACTTTATCATTTTATTTTTTTCCCCCCTCGGGACAATCCCCTCGGAACTATTATCTCAATCATTTCACTTTTTTTTTTTTTCCTCTCCCCCCCCCATTATTATTTCTTATTTATTTCTCATTTCACGGTTTAAATCGGCCAAGTTGGAGAGCGTGATTTTGGTAATTTCGCTATTTCCTCGGCCGCGGGCCGGCCCCGAACTGCCCAGCTCCGCGCTTCCCACCGCACAAACTTTCCCAGCGGGAAGTTGCGGTGGGAGCGGGGAGCGGCGGCCCCGGCCCCGCTCTCGGGGGGCTCGGCCGGGTCCCCGCAGCTCGCCAAGGTCCGTATTTCAATTTTATTGTTGGAAGGCACCTTCATTACCAACGAGCTGGGTTACACCGGGCGTAATTTATGCCCGGCATAACCGAAGCAAACCTCTACAAACTCCCGTGCTGCAGGAGGGAGAATTCGGTGTTTTCGGGTAAATTGGTATTTTCGCGTGTTTTCAGGCCCCGCGGCCGCCGCTTCAGGCCGTTCATTCCCGGGCCGGCGCTGCCTACCGCGGGGGCGCAGCGCCGCGGGGCCCAGCCCGGCCCTTGCGCGGGGGGTCGCGCATCCTTGGCCCGGGGCAGGGGCCGAACGAGGCCCAGCAGCGGAGCGGGGCCGAGGCCGGGCGGTGCCGCCGCCGCTTTGGGGCTCCCCGGCCCCGCCGCCAGCGCGGGCCCCGGCACGGGCAGGGGGTGCGGGAAGGGCCGGGAGCCCCGCGCCGCCCGCCCGCTCGCCTTTCGGGACGGATTCACCCGCGCCGGGCTCGTTTCGGAGCTTGCATTCGCATTCCTGAGCATCCCGGGCCCGCTGCAGGGCGCGCGGTGCGCTCCGGCCGCCCCGCGGGGCGTGGGGATGGCCGGGGGGCCGAGCTGCTCCGCGCCCCGCGCAGGCACCGCAGGGCGGGCAGCGGCTCCGCGGGCTCGGGGAGGTTGTCCCTGTCCCTGTCCCTGTCCCTGTCCCTGTCCCTGTCCCTGTCCCTGTCGCTGTCCTTGTTCCTGTCCCTGTCCCTGCCTCTGGCCGTGCCCGGTGGCCCTGGGTCCCCTCGGCCCGCCGGCCGCGCACCTCCCGCGCCCCTGCGCGGCTCTCGGCCAGGCTGCGCGGCCGCCTGGTGTGTCCGGCTCGGGGTCACGGAACTCCCTGTGGGTGCAGGGCTGTTTTACCCGAACTGGCTCTCGGCCCTGCGCTGCCCCCGGCGCGCTGCCGCGGCCCTGCGCCCCGATATTGTTACATCAAAATTAGTTATAAAAAAAATATTTAAAAAGGGAAAAACATAAAAGGAAAAAAAGGCTTAAACTTCCGCCGTGCCCGAGCGCCAGCCCTGCTAGCCGTGCGCCCAACGGGAGCTTTTCCTCGGTGAAAAGTCCCCGCGGGCGCTGCCCGGCTCCCGGCGGCCCGAGGGCGCGGCGCGGGCGCTGCCCTCCCGCTCCCCGCGGGATGCGGGGCCGGGCCCGGGGGTGCTGCGGGGCCGCCGTGTCTCTGCCCCCCGGGGCCCCGGGCAGGGGCGTGGGGCGGCCCGGAGCCGCGCGGGCGGAGCAGCAGCCGCCCCCGCGGAAGAGCGCGGGCGCGCAGCCGGGGCCGCGGGGAGCTGGCGGCCGGACAGGTCCCATCGTGCGGCGGGAACAATATCAACTGACTCCAACTGAACAAACAAGGATCGATCAGATAATTTCAGATATTATAATTGGCTTTAATTAAACACACTTCGTTCTAATTAACTCTGAAATTTTAGCATGCTTTGGGACGTTGGTGTCTGATTTGATATTGTCAGTCCAGATGTCCTAATAAAATTCAATCCTCCACTCAAGACTTCAATATTCACTAAGAACAAAATGCAAATTAAATGTAAAACCTAAAGTATCGCCAAAGGTATAATCAAGAAAGGTGTCTCAAAACTTCTCACTTTTTATTACGCAGTAGTTAGAAAATGCAGATTACATCCTAACAAGACCTCGACTGAATAATAGAAACCTTAACTCTTTCGTGGTCAGGGCTCGCTCTGCCCTGCAGGGATGCGGGAACATCCTCCGCCAGCGCACGGGAAATGCCCGCGGTGCGGGAGCGGAGCGGCCGCGGGGAACCGGCGGAGCCCCGCGCTACGGGCTGCTCTGCCGCCGCACTGGCGGAGCAAAACTTGCCGCTGTCACAGGGACTCCTGTCCCCGAGGCGAGCGCGGCGGAGCCCCGGGCCGGCCGGGTGAGCGCAGCCCGCTCCCGCACGGCGGAGCTGCGGGAGCGCCGCGGCGGCCCCGGGTCGGGCAGCGCGGCGCTGCCCCGGCTGCGGGACAGGGACCCCCGAGGGGCACCCGCACCGGGCACGGTCCCCGTCCCCTCGCCCCGAGCTGCCTGGCAATTTCCCCGCGAGCCGCAGCGCTCTGTAAATAATTCACGCCTGCGGAGCGGGGAGCTGCGGGAGCCCCCCGGTGCCTCCCCCGGCCAGTGGCCCCGCTGCGGGTCCCGGGGTGCCGCACCGGGGGACCCCCGGGCCGGGCTCGGCGCCAGCCCACCGCCTCGCCGCGCTCGCAGGGCTCCAAAAGCCGGGCTATTCCCACATTAAACATTTGTATGTTTTCCATGCTAATGGAGTCACTTAAAGCTGTTGCTAATTTAACTTTTTAAAAAGGCCACAGCGTGGTGATTTGCATTTTCTTTAGGATATTGAAATGAAGGGAAAACTGCTGGGCGGTGAGGCTGCCCCGAGCGTAGCTGGGGGCCATGCCGGAATGAAAACAGGGAAAGAAAAGAAGAAAGAGGGAAACCGCCGCTTCTTCCCGACTGTTAATAAGCAATTTGTCCCGCCGCGATTTACATTGCAAAGACAAACGTGTCGGGGCGCCCGGCCCGGCCGGGGCCCCCCGGGCCGCTCCCCCGCTCCGCGCTCCCCGACATCGGCCCCGCAAGCCGCGCTCCCGCATCCCGCCGGCGCGCAAGTCCCGCGGCCGCGGGCGGCGGGCGGGAGAGCGGGGCGCTCCCCGCGCCCCTCGGGCGTGAATTTCCAGTGGATTTCCGAACGCCCCGGTCTGGGTAAACAACAAGTGCTGGGATGGCCGCTTCCCTCGGCAGATCCCCTCTCGCCGCCGCCAAGGCTCTGTAGCGTGGGGACCGTGTGCCATCTACAGGACACTGCGCGGGCGGCCGCGCTCCGCGCCCCCGGCCCCGCCGCCTCCCGCTCCCCCCGCACATCCGCGGGCAACCACTGATTATTTGTTATTTCAACTTTTTAATTTTTTTTTTAACCTCGCGTTAAAAGTTTGAGGTCATAAAGATTGCGGCGCTGCCCGCGATTTTTAAACTTAATTAATTTTTTTACATTTTCTTAGATTAAAAGATGTGAAATGTAAAGATAATGCGACTTGATTTGTTAGTCTAACTCCGCGATTTGAGAGTTGATGTCCCCAAAGACCGGGCGAGCTTTTTCCCTTTATTTATTTTTATTAAAACATCAATCTACTCTGGAGCTGGGTGAACTCAGTTTCACCTAGAGAACATAAAATTCTCCATACCAAGGAAATAAGCACCTTTCATAAATCAACAGTATTCCTGACAGATCGATCAATTTTTGGTTGTTAATCCGAAAGGAGGAGTTTTAATTGCTTTCTGCCTTTTAGCCCGGCCACCTCGGCGCGGCGGCTCCGGCAGCGCTCGGCTCTCCCCTCCCGAGCGCGGGAGGGGGGGAAAAAGCCCCGGAGACCCTTCCCACCCCGCGCAGGGCCGCGCAGCATCCCCGCCGCGCTACCTGCGCGCCGCGCAAAGCCGCCGGCGCGGCCGAGCCCCCGCGCGGCGGGACAGCCGCGGCCGCGCCGGGGCGCGCAGGCTGCGCGCAGATCCCGTGCCGGGTGCAGCGGGAGCTCCCCCGCGCGCGGCCCGTCCCGCAGCCCCGTCCCGCAGCCCCGCGCGCGGGCGGCCGCTTACCTTGCGCGGGTGTGGCCGGGGCGCGCGGAGGGCAGCGCGCGCGGCGGAGCGGAGTGTGCGGAGCTCCCCGCGCTTTAATACACTTCTCGCCCAGCGCAGCCCGGCCGCGGCGCGGGGGGGCCCGGCGGTGCGCGGGGCGCAGCAGTGCGCAAGCGCCCCCCCCGCGCTCTCCGCTGCGCGGGGGCGGGCGGGAGGCGCGGGGCGCCCGCGGGGGCGGAATCGGCGGCGCGGCCCCGGGGGGAGCGCAGGGGGGGCCGGCCCCGACCTCGGCCCGTCCCGGCCCCGCCGCGCATCCCCGCGGCCGCCCCGCGCTCCGTCCCGGGACGCCGCGGGTTCCCCTCCCGCACCCCGGCCCGCGGAGCCACCGCCGGCCGCGCAGCGCCGCGCTCCAGAAACGCAACAGTTTGTCCCGCGGGGATGCGAGCGCCGGGAGTGCCCCGGCGGGAACTCACCGCTCCTGGCTCCGCGGGACGCGAGCTGCCGCCCGGGCGCCGCTCACAGCTTGGCAGCTCTCGGAACTGCCCCGGCCGGCCGCGGCCGGTGCCCGGCGCCCTCCTCCCGGGCCATCCTGGGGCGGCTCCGGCCGCGCTGGGCTCCCAGAACTTCCCGGCTGCTTTGCGCTTTGATTTGAAGCGCGGGCGATGCGCAAAGAACGCGACTGGCTGCGAGAGGTTTTATTTTGTTTATTTCTGCTCTTCCTTCCCCTCCCTCTCCCAGTTTAGCCCGGGAACTCCCGCAGCACTGGTTAATCCTCGAGGAGGGATAACTGCTGAGATCTTCAGCGAGCTCTCCGCTACCACGGATACTTCCTAGAGCTCCAGCAGCTCTGTGAGGGATGTGCAGCTACAAGATGTGAAGGTATTTAGAAAAAAAAAAAAAAAAAAAAAAAGTAGCGGTTTCCAAGTCAAGCAGATTCCTGCAGGGAAGTGAAGCCCGGGTTTAGGACTGGAGCTACATTTGTGAAAAATAAACCTATCAGTGTTGGCCTCGGTTGTAAATTCAGGGAACATTCACCCCCAGGTTTGTTCTGACGGCAGCTCCTCTCCGGTTTGGGTTTAATTTGTACAAGGAAGGGTTTGGCAGTCGGGAGAGGAGGGAGGCTGCGGGCAGTGGGGCAGGAGCCTGGCTGTGGTGTCTGGAGCATGTCAGAGCCGTGTCTGGGATGGGCAGTGGCCAGGGGCAAGGCTGCCCCACGCACAGGTGACCACCCGGAGCTGCCTCTGGCCAGGGCAGCCTCTCGGGGTCATTTCTGCTGTGCTCACCCACGGGCAAGCTCAGCTGCTGCTTAGGGCTCTGGGGAACAGCTGCCCAGATGTGCTGCAGGTGGGAAAGTTTGGGCTAGCCCTAGAAAAGTCAGCACAGCTCTGCTCCTCCTCCCCAGTGTCCCGGGGCACCCCTGCCATGGGGATGGAGCAGCTGGAGCTGCTTCAGCTCAGGGCTTGGGCAAGGGGTTCCATGCCTGGCCTGGGGCTGGGAGGGCGGCCCTGAGGTCTGGGGACCCAGCAGGAATCATCCAAAGGGGTCTCAGAGGGTCCTATTTGAGGGATTTGGACTTTAATTGTTTTGCAGTATCCTGAGTGCATGGCTTGGGCCATTCCTTTTGTATACATGCCTGGAAAACTGTGGAAAACGCACACATTTTAAAAAGTGCTCCTGACTGGACGGGATAAAACGTCTCTGTGGGCTCTGTGGAGTCAGCAGGGATGAAGGCAGGAGGCAGAGCCGGGGAGAGCCGGCTGCTCCAGGCCCGAGCGCTGCGGATTCCGCCCAGCCCGACACCTCCCGCAAGCCGAGGAGCGTTCTGCCGGAGAACAGCGGCAACTTCCTTCATTGACAGCTACTCCCTCTCACACGCGGGCTGAGGTGGTGTCCTTTTGAGACAAATCCGTGTCCACAAAATGTTTATCAAGCAGATTCCTCCAGAGCCACGTGATGTTCCCGAGGACGCAGGGGATGCTCTCCCAAAACCTTCACCCTTCAGTTTTTGTTGCACCCCTCAGAAGCGCTGTAAGGCTTGGAAATTAACTGTGCCCCTCTCTTTCTGTCACTTTTTAAACATCTCAAAACACCCTGTGTTTCCCACGTGCTTGCCCTCCTCGGGAGAGGTCGGTGTGTTCTGCTGCAGCCCCTTAAAGCACCCGCGCTGGGGTTAAACGCCTCAGCGGCAGTGTCAGGGACGTGAGGGGACATGGACCGCAGCGCTGCCCCCTCCTCAAGGACCTGTGTCTGCGCAGGGGCCGCAATCCCCGGGCTCGGAGCCCTGCTGGCACTGGCTGTGTGACCACGAGTTCAAGCGAGGATGCGGCAGCAGCTCCGGCAGGGAGCACGGCAGCCGCAGGGCCGGGGAGCGCTGCCGGGGATGCCGGCACACGGCAGCGGCGCCAGGGGATGCTCGCCCGCAGGCCCGAGCGCCGCGACCCGCCACGGAGACAGGTACGGCGAGGGAGGGAGCGCCAGCACTCGGGAAACATAAACGGCAGCCGGAAGAATATCGAATTGAAATGTTGCTAGCGGAGAACTCCGCCGGCAGACTCGGCTGGAAATTATCTGAGACACCGCGGCACAAAAATGCTTCCTTTTCACGAGGCAAATGGTCTAATCAAGATGTATGTGCATGACAATGCGCTCGCAGGGAGTGAAAGTCGGAGTTATCTGCTTCAATTACGGCACTTCCCGTGTCCCTGTCCTGGCAAAGGATGAGAATAATAAATACAAACCAGTTTATTCTGAACCTGTAACTGACTTGAGTAACTCAGCTCCCATTGAGCCGCACGTGAAGTATGGAAAAAAAAAAAGTTACCAGGTAAAATATTGTGAGTATTCTAGAGGAATGAAATAGGAA
The DNA here is from genome assembly GCF_036417665.1 of Passer domesticus. Classification (NCBI taxonomy): domain Eukaryota; kingdom Metazoa; phylum Chordata; class Aves; order Passeriformes; family Passeridae; genus Passer; species Passer domesticus. The sequence goes on from NC_087481.1 coordinate 57,509,307, forward strand.
ATGAAATAGGAAATGAAATATTAAATATTATATGAAATGCTGGCTTGCAGCCAGCGGTGTCTCAATATCCAACAGGACACAGGGATGTGCCCATGAGGGAGAATTGATTGTGAGCTCTTGGCATGAGAATGGAAATTGGAGGAGGGTTTTGGGAAGTTCACATCCTAGAATCAATCCTGGAATCACAGACTGGTTTGGCTTGGGAACCACCTTCAGGATCCTCCAGTTCCAACCACATGGAGAGCGAGGGGCACCTTTGGCTGGACCCCACCTGTGGCCAGCAAAATGAGGGCACTGTGAGAGAAATTTTCCTTTCCTTTCCTTTCCTTTCCTTTCCTTTCCTTTCCTTTCCTTTCCTTTCCTTTCCTTTCCCTTTCCCTTTCCCTTTCCCTTTCCCTTTCCCTTTCCCTTTCCCTTTCCCTTTCCCTTTCCCTTTCCCTTTCCCTTTCCTTTTCCCCTCTGGGATCCTGGGCACTGCAGGCAGATCCCAGAGCAGAGAGGATCCACACCCAGGTGGATCCCACCATCCCAAAGGCTGTCTCCTTCCATCCAGGTTCTCTATCATTTTCCATCACTTGTGGAGAGGGCTGGAATTCCTGCCTGAGCAGCTTCATGAAGAAATGAACTTTGGCTGAACACAAATAGCACATACAGAAGGAAACCAGATAAAAACCAAAGCAGGCCTCAGTTTCTTTTGAGGTAAACTGAGTGATCCCAGGTGTCAGTGCCCCAGAGACCTGCCCAGGTATGGTTTGAACTCACTAAATAATGGATTTTATTTTGTCTGCTTTCTTTTGGGTGGGATTATATCCACAATCTGTTTTTCTGTTGTTTTTCTAGCAAGCAAAATCTGTGTTTTGCTGCTTGAATTTAGTTCACAGTCAGGTGCTCAGTTTTTATAAGGCTCACATTTTTATCTGTTGGACTTCCAGAAATTATGTGTGATGTTGGTAAGAGCTTATTTATTATTTATTGCTTTTATTGTAGTGTAATAGCTGTGAAATTTAAACATGAAATAAACTAAGAAAAGAAATCCTTATGCTCAGTGCATCAGCACTGAAGTGAAGCTGGCCAGGCTGACATCACAAACCCAAGAAAGCAAGAATTGGGGGATGTTTCCATTAATTCATTAGTGCATCCTGGTTATTAGCAGTGCCAAAAGGTGTTTGTGACCTGCGCTGCTCCAGGCCAGTGATCTGCCGAAAAGTAACACTGCAAATACACTTCACTTGTTTATTTACTTCTGAAGTGATAGATTTATCTCCTAATTTTGCTCTTGTTTCCCAGCCTTTTATAGGACTCTTGGACAGTTTATGGACAGCAGCTGACACCTGTAAAATTCACCTGGAGCTATTCAGCAGTTTGAAACACCTCGATGCAATTTACCCAGAACTCTTCATGCACAAAGAAAAGGCAAAAATTGATTGGAGTGGCTGAGGAACTCCTCTGTCCTGTCTTTAAAAAGTGGATATAAAGCTGTCAGCTTTTACAGCTGCCCTCACACTGCTTCAATCAAGCAGAGCTTTGGAGGGGAGGTTCCTTTCCCAGCCTGGAGTCCTGATGCTCCAGGAGCCAGGTCCAGTGCAGGGATGGGGTGTGAGGCAGCTTCTGCAGCAGCATCTTCATCTGCATCACCTGCATCTGCATCACCTGCATCCCTTGCCAAGGAAGGTACCGACCCCTCAGCTGTGCTGGGTTTCAGTTTTATTAATAAATTCTAATTAGAAAAAGAATAGATCTAGAAGAGGGGGAGAAAAATAACCTGATTTTATGCCTTTCAGAGGTTGGCAGTGCCAGGCTGCTCCCTCAGGGCTCTGTCCAGCCCAGCACAGGTGACCCAGGCAGGGGGGTTGGTGCCTTCCCAAGGCTCCTCAAGTCACCTGTGGTTTTGAGCATCCTAAAGCTTCTTTTGGCACAATACTCAAAGGGACAAAATGCTCTTTATTTGTCCCTTGGCCTTCTGGAGCCAAGGAGGCTCAGGGGCCCTTGTGGCTCTGCACAGCTCCTGCCAGGAGGGGACAGCCGGGGGGTCGGGCTGTGCTCCAGGAACAGGGACAGGAGCAGAGGGAACGGCCTCAGGCTGGGCCAGGGCAGCTCAGGGTGGGCACAGCAGGAATTTCCCCATGGAAAGGGGGCTCAGGCCTTGGCACTGCCCAGGGAGGGTTGGAGTGCCCATCCCTGCAGGTGTCACCTGGAGGTGGCACTCAGAGCTCTGGGCTGGGGACAAGGTGAGGATGGGGCACAGCTGGGACTCTGGAGTTTTCCAGCCTGAAGGACTCTGGGATTTCTCCCTGGGATTTCCAAATATTCAGCAAGGCCAGTAATGATGCATTTGACTCCCTGGAAGCTGAGAGCTCCCGGCCTGAGGCGCTGCAGCTCCTGCAGACCCCGGGCTGGTGCCACCCCTCACTGTGCCAGGTGTGACCACTGCACACCCCTCCCCTCCCCGGGTGTCCATCCTCCCACGGGAGCAGGCAGTGATCCCTCACTGCCTCAGCCACGCTGCCACCAGCATTTTGGATTTTCCTGTATGGATTGCCAGGAATTGTGTGCAATATTCCAGGATGGTTCCAGCAGTGGCTCGCAGGGAACATTCCAGCATCAACCACCTCTCACCTCGCCCACCACCCTGCTTCTGCTCCTCACCTACAGCAGCACAAGGAGCATCTGATTGCCTCTTTAATGCCACATAATCACTTGTTCCACACAACAGCACATTTCCTTCTAATGTTCCAGCCCTGGAGCTGCCTTTCCCACAGGTTTGGGATTGCTTCAGCCAGTCCCTATAAAACACTGAGCCCACCAGACCCAATCCCTGGAACAAAACAGCCTGAGGGCTCCACCAAACCCTCTCTGCATGTGGACACAACTTAGAATATTGATTTTAAAAAGGTGAGTTATGGAGAATGCACAACAACCCCAGGTAAGTTTTCCCTGGGATTAATTATTCCTGCTGATGCAATTTTCTCCATGTTTTCTATAGCAAACCTTCATTGTTTGGTGCTGGACCTCGTGCTCTGGCTGCCCTGGCAAGTGGGATTTGCTGCTCAGGGAATTCCTCGTGGATTTTGGATCCAAACACAAACCAGAGGAGCTGCTGAGTGCCCCAGCTTGGACAGATGAGATCCCAGCTTAGAAGGAGCAATACTTCAATCAAAAGTGGAAATTACTGTATTTATTCATTTCAGAGGACTCTGCATGTGCCCCATGAGTGCCCTGGGAGCAGGAACCCCAGCCCAGGAGCCACCAGCCCACCTGGGACCCACCAAGGGGATCAGAAGGAACCTCCTTGCCCCCTGAAACTCCCTGCAAGGAGGGTCTGGGTGGGCTTTGGTCTCTTCTCCCAAGACAGGACAAGAGAAAATGGCCTCAAGTTGTACCAGGGCAAGTTTAGGTTAAATATTGGGAAAATTCCTTGTTGTGCAGCCCAGGGCAGGGCTGGAGTCCCCGTCCCTGGGGGGATTTCACAGCCCTGTGGATGTGGCACCTGGGAATGTTGGGCTCAGTGACCTTGGTGGGCTTTTCCAGCCTGATCAGTTCTGGGATCCTGTGGCTCTCTGTGTCCCCAGCCATGCAGCACCCCCAGAACTCCCCCCAGATCCCTGCCCTGGGGGTGCAGGGGTCAGAAACAGCCAGGTTTGGGTTCCTTCCCCTGCAGGGCAGCAGGGCTGTGCCAGGTGCTGCTCACGCTGTCAGGAGGAGCAGGCTTTGCCCAGCTGGGGACAATAATCCCAGCCAGGACTCACCTGGGGGCTCCTGCCTGGCCAAGGCTTTTTGGGATTGCCCCAAGGAAGCAGGGGCTGCTCCTGCTGGGGGCTGTTCCCTGGTGCACAAGAGCAGCTGTGCAGAAGCTCCTGTGTGTGAGGATCCAGGGCTGGTGAGGATCCTGGCTCAGGAAGCTCCTCTGTGTGAGGATCCAGGCTCAGGGAGAGTTTCCCTGTCCTGGGCATGTCTGAGGATCTGATGGGCTCCTCCCAGTAAGTGAAACACTGGAGCATAACCCTGGATGTTTTAAACTCACCACAACCTCTAAGCTGTGTGCTGTGTGCAGGGATTCTGATTTTGGGGTTTATTTGAGGGGTGGAAATTTGGACAGGATGGATTTATCCCTCCCATTCCCTTCCCTGGAGTTGCTGGGAGCTTACCCTGAACCTCTCAGAAGTGGGGAGGCCCTTTCTTGGGAGCAGAGGGGGGAGCACCTGCAGGTTCATGCCCCAGGTGATGTGGGCAGCTTGATGCGAGTGTCTGAGAGCAGGAAAAGTCTCTTTAATTTGGATTTAATTTGAATATTGAGACCCTGCGTGAGTTCCCATTGCTGGCTCTGAGGAAAGCAGCCCATGTGTGAGCAATAATGTGCCATTTTTTAGTTAAATTCTCTAAATTACTATTTTTGAGGCTGATGTGAAGCTGGGAGGAGTCTGCTGGAAAGCCCGGGGGGGGTTGGGGGTGCCTGGATTTGTCTGGCACAGCCAGCTCTCCCAAAATGGGCTAAAACCCTCCCTGTGTACTTGAAAGTTGCCAAGATGCAGAGGTTCAATGTGGATTAATGCACAGAAAAGGTGAGGAAAGCAGGGAGAAAATTGCTGCTGCTTTTTCCCTCTTAAATGCTTTAAAGAAAAAAAAAAAGGGAGGAATTTCTTCCCAGGGCTGGTTTTGGGATGCCATGGCTGGAGCAGAGCTGTGGGAGAGCAGGCAGGGCTCTGTGCCAGGCTGTGCCCACAGATCCACAGTGGGACCTGCATTTACAGCTGGAGCCCCTCAGGGATGGGCACTTAGGGCTGCAGCTCCACGGGGATGAGGCCAAAGCCAAGAAATGTCTTTTCTGGGCTTTGTGAGTGCCCTTTGTGGGTGTGCTCTGGCAGGGCCCAGGCGTGCACAGACCCCAGGACTCTGACAGCAGCTGGGACACTCCAGCCCTGGCTGAGCTCCGAGCAATCCCTGCTGCAGGTCCTGTGGGAAAGAGGGGAAAAGGAGCTCAGTCCCACGCAGGAACTGGCAACTGCAGAGTGAAATAAATCACCGTGCTGAGAGGAAATGGGTTGATACAGAAATCAACTGTATTGCCTTAAAGTAGCATTAGAAATACCTTTAAATTCAAGATAAGGTTCTCCCGAAGCTCTGAAAGTTGGGTAAATATAAAAGTACAGATGGTAGAGCTGCTGGTGAACAGAAGGCATGTCCTGAATCCTGGAGCTCAGGTGTGTCCCCAGCCACAGCTGAGGTGGCGTGGGTCCCTCCCTGGGTCATTCCCTGGGTCCCTCCCTTGCCCTCAGGAGCATCACCTGCTGCTGCTCAGCCAGGAGTGAGCAGCCCTGGTTATTCCTCCTCTGAGGTGGAATTCCTGCAATGTCTAAATTAAAATTCCTGCAATGTCTAAAAATGGCATTGTGGGCATTAGTGGGCAGCCACATCATGAAGAAGGTGCAGTGTGAAGGGAAATTCTGGATTTATTTTACTGAAAAAGTGATGGAGGTAGGGAAGAGGATATTTCTTTCCTGTGGGATTGGAAGCAGGCACTGGCAGAGGCTTTCTTCACCGCTTCATTTTCTTCACCATTTCACACACGTGTTGATGGCAACACCTCCACATTGTCTGATGCCTGAAACGAGCTGGCTATCACTGCACAGAAATTATCTGCACTTTCAGAAGCTCCACTGGATTTGCTTTTGAATATCAGCTTAGAGTGAAATCTGCCTGATCCGGGCTGTTTGGGGTGCTAAGGGTAATCCTCCAGCTGTGAGGCTTCAAGATCTCCTGAGATGTCCCAGCAGATCCCGTTAGGGCAGTTAAAGGATGAAAGCAGCGGGGATTACAGGGTCTGTCTGTCTGTCTGCTCGTGCTGCTGGAGCCAGCCAGGGGGTGTGATTGGGGATGGGATGTCATCAGGGATGTTATCAGTAATGAGATGCTATCAGGAATGTGATCTAGGGTGGGATGTTATCAGGGGTGGGATGTTATCAGGTATGCGATGTGATCAGCGATGTTATCGAGGATGAGATGTTATCAGCGATGTTACCAGTAATGAGATGTTATCAGGAATGTGATCAGGGATGGGATGTTATCAGGGGTGTGATGGGATCAGGGATGTGATCAGTGATGGGCTGTTATCAGGAATGTTATCTGGGATGGGATGTGATCAAGGATGTTATCAATGATGTGATCAGTGATGTTATCAGGGATGTTATCAGCGATGTGATGTGATCCGGGGTGTTATCAGGTTTGTGATGTGATCAGGAGTGTTAGCAGCGATGTTATCAGGCTTTGCAGCCCTGCCATCTACCGGCTGCTTCCTCAAAAACTCTCAGCTCTGCAAGCCCTCAGACTGAGGGTTTAAACGTCCTAAACTACCAGAAGGGAGATTTAAATCAGGTGTAAGGAGGAAACCCTTCCCTGGGAGGGTGGGCAGGCCCTGGCACAGGTGCCCAGAGCAGCTGGGGCTGCCCCTGGATCCCTGGCAGTGCCCAAGGCCAAGCTGGGCAGGGCTTGGAGCAGCCTGGGACAGGGGGAGGTGTCCCTGCCGTGGCAGAGGGGAACTTTGAGGGTGATCTTTAAGGCCCTTTTCCACCCAAACCACTCTGGGGTTGTTCACCCCAGCCCTGAGTGCTGTTCCCTCAGCACTCACAGCTCTCCATGTCCCCTCTCCTGAGCCCTCAGCACTCACAGCTCCTGTGTCCCCTCTCCTGAGCCCTCAGCACTCACAGCTCTCCATGTCCCCTCTCCTGAGCCCTCAGCACTCACAGCTCTCCATGTCCCCTCTCCTGAGCCCTCAGCACTCACAGCTCCTGTGTCCCCTCTCCTGAGCCCTCAGCACTCACAGCTCTCCATGTCCCCTCTCCTGAGCCCTCAGCACTCACAGCTCCTGTGTCCCCTCTCCTGAGCCCTCAGCACTCACAGCTCCTGTGTCCCCTCTCCTGAGCCCTCAGCACTCACAGCTCTCCATGTCCCCTCTCCTGAGCCCTCAGCACTCACAGCTCCTGTGTCCCCTCTCCTGAGCCCTCAGCACTCACAGCTCCTGTGTCCCCTCTCCTGAGCCCTCAGCACTCACAGCTCCTGTGTCCCCTCTCCTGAGCCCTCAGCACTCACAGCTCTCCATGTCCCCTCTCCTGAGCCCTCAGCACTCACAGCTCTCCATGTCCCCTCTCCTGAGCCCTCAGCACTCACAGCTCTCCATGTCCCCTCTCCTGAGCCCTCAGCACTCACAGCTCTCCATGTCCCCTCTCCTGAGCCCTCAGCACTCACAGCTCTCCATGTCCCCTCTCCTGAGCCCTCAGCACTCACAGCTCTCCATGTCCCCTCTCCTGAGCCCTCAGCACTCACAGCTCTCCATGTCCCCTCTCCTGAGCCCTCAGCACTCACAGCTCTCCATGTCCCCTCTCCTGAGCCCTCAGCACTCACAGCTCTCCATGTCCCCTCTCCTGAGCCCTCAGCACTCACAGCTCCTGTGTCCCCTCTCCTGAGCCCTCAGCACTCACAGCTCCTGTGTCCCCTCTCCTGCTGCAGGCCTGGCAGGAGCAGCTGTCCCTTTTCTGGGTTTGCTTTCACTGGCACTTGCTGAGCTCGGTGGGTGTCTCACAAGAGCAGAGATCCCTCCAGGCTGGGATGTGATGGGATTGATGGAACAGAGCTGCAGAGGCCCTGTGGGAGCACCTGCATGCCCTGCCCTGGTGCTCCAGGCCCTCCTTGAGCCTTTTCTTGGCTGTACCCCCTGCTTTGAACGCTGCCAGTCCCTGCTGGGGTATCTCAGTGCTTTGAGAAGAGCCAGCCCAGCTCACCCAAGTCCTTGCTGAAGGAGGAAGCAATAATTCTTTATTTAAAAGAGATTACAGCTTGCTGATGCGAATGACTGCAGCTCTTGATTTGATCATGGACCTGAGGGCTCTGGGAAGGCTCAGTGGCAACTGGAGCCTTCTGCTGCTCCGAGTGGAAATGGGCTGAGGGCACCTGGGGTGCCTCAGGGTGGTTGTGAGCACACTCAGGCTCCAGGGAGGAAGCAGAGCTGGGTCTGGGTGGCAGCAGGGGAGGGGCGGGACCTGGACCTGCCCCTGGGGTTGGAAAAACCCTCCCAGCCCAAGCTGTGCCCCATCCTTGTCCCCAGCCCAGAGCTCTGAGTGCCACCTCCAGGGATTGCTTGGATACCCACAGGGATGGGCACTCCAACCCTCCCTGGGCAGTTCCAGTGCCTGACCCCCCCTTTCCATGGGGAAATTCCTGCTGTGCCCACCCTGAGCTGCCCTGGCCCAGCCTGAGGCCGTTCCCTCTGCTCCTGTCCCTGTTCCCTGGAGCACAGCCCGACCCCCCGGCTGTCCCCTCCTGGCAGGAGCTGTGCAGAGCCACAAGGGCCCCTGAGCCTCCTTGGCTCCAGGCTGAGCCCCTTCCCAGCTCCTCAGGGATTCTCCAGCCCCTTCCCACCTCCTCAGGAATTGTCCATTCCCTTCCCAGCTCCTCAGGAATTCTCCATTCCCTTCCCAGCTCCTCAGGAATTCTCCAGCCCCTTCCCAGCTCCTCAGGAGTTCTCCAGCCCCTTCCCAGCTTCTCAGGAATCCTCCAGCCCCTTCCCAGCTCCTCAGGAGTTCTCCAGCCCCTACCCAGCTCCTCAGGAATTCTTCATTCCCTTCCCAGCTCCATTCCCTGCCCTGGCCATGCTCCAGCCCCTCCATGTCCTTCTTTTCCCGAGGGGCCAGAACTGGATGCAGAATTGAAGGTGTGGCCTCACCATTGCCAAGTACAGAGGGACAATCACTGCCCTGGTCCTGGTGCCACATGATTTTTACAAGAAACTAACATAAAAATGTCTTTTCCTTAGACTCTGCTTCCCCCTGAAGTTCCACATTGCTGTGCACTTTGTTTTCCTTCTTGTAAAGCACAAATCAGCTGCCCCAGTGCGAGGCCTTTCCTCAGCTTGGTGTTAAACTGGGCACTGGGGTGATCTCTGTGATCCCCATGCCTTTTTTCCTAGAGACTGCAGGGACAATTCCTGTGGGGTTAATGATGGGGTTGTGCTTATAAAGGAGCAGTGTTTCTCCCTGGTCCCTGTAGGTTTGGCAGCACTGGCTCCCATGGGAAACCTTCCCTGGGAGCTGCTGGCTCCGGCGTTCCCGGAGCTCTCCCCGTTCCCAGCTCTTCCTGGAACAACTCTTTGCAGGGGAGTGAAGCCCTGGTCCCACCAAAATCAATGTTATTGACTGCCCAGCGCTGATGTATTAGTGCTGCTGAATTACAGCTCTCAGCTCCCAGCCCACAGATGCCTTGGGAGAAGCTTTTAGTGGCTACCACAGCCTGAATTCCTGCCCAGCCCAGCTCCTGCTCTGCTGTGCCAGACAGCCCCCGAGCCCAGTCAGCTGCTGCTGCGAGTGTGTGTGGCACAGAGGATCCAAACTGCTTAGGAAGATCAAGCCCTTGTTTGTAAAGGCTTAAAAATATCATCTCACCAAGCAGAGGCTGTAATTTCCTGGGCCTTGTGGGTGAGGATGCTCAGCCTCGGCAAAGGGGGTGGTGCTGCTGCAGCTTGGGCCGTGTGTGACCTGGAGCATCAGAAAACTGCTCCCAGTCACACAGGCACCGAGCCCAGGGCACCCTGCAGCCTGCCAGGGGCTCTTGGCATCAGCCAGGGCTGGGCAGGGACCACCCCAGGGGCTCCCCTGGGCATCTCTGCTGGCTGTGGCCTTTGCTGGCAGAGGCTGTGTGCCTGTGAAAGGTGCATCCACCCCAGTCTGCCCCTTCTGTGCCATCCCATAACAAATCTGGGCTGCCAGGACAGCGAAGGGCACTGCTGGTTGTTAGTTTGAGGCTTTGAACCACCCAGATGAGCCCATCACAAAATGGCCATTATCAGTTTGGACTGCAAGAGTCAAATTTTTGGGCTTCAGACAAATCCTCCTGCACGGTTTGCTGAGAGAGCTCTGTGGCTGGAGGGGCGGCAGTGAGGGTGCAGGGATGGGGACACAGCATCTCCTGTGGAGGGACAATTCTGGACACTGTGACTGGTGGTGGTGGCACCTGTGTTTGTGCCACCCTCGCTTTCAGGGCACAGCAGTGCCCTCCATGCCCTGTGCTCTGAGGTGCAGAGGGGTCTGGCTGCCCCCAAAAAGGCTGGGCACAGGGTGGGCAGTGGGCACAGGGTGGGCTGTGCCCCTGGCAGCTGCTGGACCTCCCACAGCAGTTCCTGTAAACATCTGTCAATATCAGTCACATATTCTGGGTTTTTAATTGATCACGCTGCCTCCCCGTACGTGGTGTTTTTTCCAGGGTTTTCCCATAATAATGACTCCTAATGAAGCTGATTATGGCTCCCATAAGGAACATTAATAGAGGAATGCATTGTTCTTAAGGTACAGCTCTGCATCGAGTGAGCTGGAACGAGCAGGGGATGCTGAGAGCTCACCACAGCCCTGCTGCACCAGATCCCACAATCCCAGGATGGTTTGGGTGGGAAGGACCTCAAAGCTCATCATTTTCCACCCCTGCCATGGCAGGGACACCTTCCCCTGTCCCAGGTGCTCCAGCCCCAGTGTCCAGCCTGGCCTTGGGCACTGCCAGGGATCCAGGGGCAGCCCCAGCTGCTCTGGGCACCCTGTCCCAGCCCTGCCCACCCTCCCTGGTGTGCTTCACTACTCCGAGGTGCAAACGGAGGCACAAAGGAGGAGTAAGGGATAGGGAACACGTGGTGGTTATTCCTACTCATCCCGCAGGTCAGGAGGCTCAGGTAGAGCATCCCTGCCTCCCCTGGCGGGTCCCGAACGCTTCTGTCTCTGAACCATCCCCGGAGCGCTCCTGGTGTCAATCCCGGTGCCAGTCCCGGTGTCAATCCCGGTGCCAGTCCCGGTGCCATCCCGGTGCCAGTCCCGCAGAAGTTGGGCTGGTTTCCCCTCCCCAGCAGAGTGTTCCATCGGAGCGGCTGTGAAATGCAAATCGCCGCTCGCTGATTAGCGGCTCATTAAAATGCGTAACCCAAAAAGCCTCTCCCCTCATTACGGAGCCCTGCGCTGTATCGCTCCACGCTGGAAAGCAGCTGCGTGTCGGCTCTTTGATATCGGAAACCCTATTGTCATTAACCTCATTATGACAATACTCCTTTCTGATATTTGCAGCGCCTGCCTTTCACGGGGGGTGCTGTAAGGATGAGAATGTTTTGCTGTTTTGCATAATGCAAAGTGGAGGGGGGGTGGAAAACAGGCAGCAGGAGATGAGGAGACTTGGATTATTTATTAGTGTCCTCAGGAACGTGGTGCCTGTGGAAGGCTGGACACCACTAAATGCTTGTGCTTTGTCAGGGACCTCTCAGCAGGTGGGAATAGTGGAAAATGTAGGTTTTGCCCCAAAATGTTGCATTGCTGTGCATAAATAACCTGAGTTGTAGGAGACACGAGGTGTTGTACTGGGAATTTCTGAGGTGCTAACCCCACATGGATCATTCTCCCCTGAAGTTGTTCTTGCTTGTTGCACACTCCATCCTGAAGAAATGTCCCCTGAACACAGTAATTCTTCTAATCATGAAAGTTCTTTAAGTTTCTACAGGGTTTTTTACCTTTTTTCTTTCCTTTTTCATCTTGACTTTGAGAGTGGCAGGAGCTGGAGCTGCAGATGGTGTCCAATGGGCAGCTACACCTTGGACCTGCACAACTGCAATGCCTGGTTTCTTTCACTGTAATCCTTAATGCTCCAGTTTTTACTGGGCTGGATCCTTCGCAGAAACCTAATTTTGGGCTTGAGCTTTTGTTTTCACCTCTGAGGACAAGGGAGAAGAGGAACAACTGGCGAGGGCTCAGTGGAGGGCTGCGAAGGCGAGTCCTGGCACAGAGGTTGTGCAGTCTCCTTCCCAGCTGGACGTGACCAGAACCCACCTGGATTTGGTCCTGTGCCACCTGCTCGTGGTGCCCCTGCTTTGGCAGGACGTGGAGCAGACGATTCCCAGAGTCCCTTCCAGCAGGGATTCTGTGCAGGGCAGCAGAGGTGTGGGCAGTGCTGCACCCTCCCTCCTCTTCACAGCCCCAGCATGCCCAGGGCAGCTCAGGGTGGGCACAGCAGGAATTTCCCCTTGGAAAGGGGGATCAGGCCTTGGCACTGCCCAGGGAGGGTTGGAGTGCCCATCCCTGCAGGTGTCACCTGGAGGTGGCACTCAGAGCTGGGGACAGGTGGGGATGGACACAGCTGGGACTCAATCCTGGAGATGTTTCCCAAGCTCAGTGGTGTTTCTGCCTCCCTTAACCAGCTTTTATCACCAGTTGAACACGACAAGTTCCAAACCACGGCAGGATTCAGAGCCAGGGTCTTCCCTGGCAGCACATCCCGTGGGTGGGGCAGCGCTGAGCTTTCACTCTCAGGGTGATGACGAGGGCAGCAAACCCCACCCGAGCCCTGCCGTGTCCTTCCAGCCCATTCCCAAACTTCGGGGCTGCTTTGTTTGCACTGCACAAGTGATGCTCCATCTGCATTTCTGATTGGGAATGCCTCTTTCCATCCGAGTGCACTCCAGTTTGGCTGCCTCCTCTCTGGGGTGAATAACAAAGAGCATGCCAGTTGTCTGCAGGAGCAGAGGCTTTCTGAATCACAAAAGAGCCCATTTTATCAGAAAATCTAATAATGTGCAACACTTTTGTGAACCAAACCCTGTGTGACCAGCTGGAACTTTGAAAAAAATTTCACAAGAGGCCGTGGGGACAGTTAATCACGACAGAGGCAACTTTTATGCAATTTCTGAAGCAGCATGGAGTTCCATGGTCTGTCCAAGGGTAAGGAGGGCTGGGGGATGCTTTAGGGGAGGAGGTTTTGTGTGCAGGCTGTTTGCCCAATGAGCTGCTGCTCTGGACAGGGAAATCCAGGGTGGTTAGCTCCATGAGCTGCCTCAGCTCACATTAGAGACACGGAGTTTATAATTTCCATGGTTTTGGGATGTGGTTTCCCCAAGGGTTTGGAGCTCACGTGCAGGGCTGCTGGCTGTAGCTGCTCTGCACAGCCATGAGAGATCAGCCATCAAGCAGTGATTTAAAAACTGTTAAACCTGGGAGTTAATGCAGTTCCAAGTGCTCTTCTGATGACAGGTCTGCCAAACATCCAGCTTCCTGACTGTGCTGGCTTAGACATCACATCTTTAACTGTGCATTACAGGAGAGCCCCAGGAGCCCACTCATGCTTGCAAGAGGCAGCTGTGTAGAATCCAGGGGCTGGAAAAGCCCTCCCAGACCATGGAGTCCAACCTGTGCCAGATCCCCACCTTGTCCCCAAGTGCCACCTCCAGGAATTCCTTGGACACCTGCAGGGATGGGCACTCCAACCCTCCCTGGGCAGCCCCTGACACTATGTAATCATTACTTAATTATTTGGGGTGTTGTAGGGAGAGCTTTTTCCTTTTAATTTTTAATTTTAATTCAATGTTTAGTTTTGGGGCTGGTGGGCAGGAGAGGCCTGAGGGTGGGGGAAGTTGAGGTGCTCAGCCCTTGGACTGCTCCATCCCTCCTGATCTCCCTGGGAAACACGAGCTGGGGCTAATTCTGCGAGGTGGGGACAGCCTGGTGTGGCAGGCAGTGTCCCTGTCTGTGGCAGGGGGTTGGGCAGGGTGGTTCTAGAGGTCCCTTGCAGCCCAAACCAGTCTGTGACCCAAGAGCCATCCAGCTCTTTCATGGCCATCAATGCAAATTTCATAAATGAGCCACTGACCTCACAAGATATCCAATCCCACCCCCTTTATTAATTATTCTCACCCAAAATCACTTATTTGCACCAGGCAGGCTCAGGCCTGGCTCCTCCAGAGGGCTCCTGCTGGTGGGGAGGGAGGGATGGCAGAGCTGCTGGTGTCCCTGCAAACATCCTTTCATTCCCTACATGAAGGTTCAAATCCTGCATTTCAACTCTGTCTTTCTTCTCTCTTTCCTTTTTAGCAAAATCTGCTGAAGTTCTGAAGCAGGTTCTCGAGCAGCTCCAAAGGCCCTCCCAGGTGGATTGCTCCTCCATTAAGGCCTCTCTTTACGGGTGTTTCCTGCTCGTTTTGGAGGAATGGAATGCCAGCTCTGCCTCTCACACGATGGGGAAAAGCTGCAGTAAACTGAAACTGAAACAGAAGTACAATCCACAGGGGAAGCACTACCACAGGTTTAATGTATTCCCCCCAGAAATCACAAAAGTCTTTCAGGGTCTCACATGTTTATGGTTAAAAGTGTGCAGCCTGGCTGAGGGCACCTGTGTGTGTCACATTTTGGTGTGTTTACAGGGGGTTTACAGCAGGTGCAGGAACCTCTTTGCCTTCACCAGCTCTGAGCTGGAGCTGCTGCAGCAGCTCAGAGACCTTTTCCAAAGCTTGGTGTTGGTTTTTGTGACACTGGGCAGGGAGGGTTTGTGCTCTTTGGGAGTGCAAGGGATGCTGAAGCAGCTTGTGCCATGGTGCATGTTGTTATTTCATTGAATCCTGTTATTTTCTGTTTCCTGCTGTTATTTTATATAAATCCAAGTTGTTATTTCATGGAATCACAGAGTATCCTGAGCTGGAAGAGACCCACAAGGAACAAGTCCAGCTCCTGGCCCTGCACAGACACCCCAAAAATCCCACTGAGAGCATTGTCCAAAGGCTCCTGGAGCTCTGGCAGCCCCGGGGCTGTGCCCATTCCCTGGGGAGCCTGGGCAGTGCCAGCACCCTCTGGGGGAAGAACCTTTTCCTGACATCCACCCTAACCCTCCCCTGGCACCACTTCCTGCTGTTCCCTCAGGTCCTGTCACCAGAGCCCTCATGCACAGCTCATTACACAAAACAATTCTTTATTTCAATCCACATTTTGCTGGGAATGTTGAGCCAATGACTGAAGCATGAGCTGTGACTGCAGCCAGCTCTGGGTGCAGCTGTCAGAGCATCAGCAGGACACGCTCCCCAGAAATGCCTCCTGCCCTGCTTTGGAATGCAATCAGAAGTGCTTGTGCCTCTGCTGGGAGCCCAGGTTTTCCAATTGCTGAGCAGTTTTCCCTTATTGGATATCATTTCCCTTTCCTTCAGCCCTAGAGAATCTTTATAAAATAGCTGAACTTTGCTACATATCTTTATAAAGTGCTGAACTTTGACCAGGGAGGCAGGAAAAGTGGGTGTGTGAAAGCCAGGAGTGGTAGCTCAGTTTTAGGATTCAATGAGGATTATGAAATACCCAAAAAGGGGGAAATAGGGCCAGAATTACCTGGTGAGCTGGGCAGGGTGAGCTGATTCCTTCAGCAAACCCCAGGCAGGAGCTGGGCTGTGCATCCCAAGCCTCAGCCCCTCATGCTGGTGCTGCTGCTCCAGTTTCTGTTGTCTTGCACTGAAAATTTGTCACCGAGTCTGCAATGGAAATACTTCTGTAATTGCCAGTATTATATGGATCATTGACCTTCAACAGGGAAGCTGCTGAAGCAACTGTCCATTTATCTGGAAAATTACCACATGGCAAGAGCACATTAGGCTGCTCCCCTCTGTCTCCTGCAGCAAGGGCTTTCAGCTGCTGGACCACAAACCCCTGCCCGTGGCTCCAGCTGCAGCTTTGGAGCTGGGATACAGAAAGGGGAAAAGGGAAAAGGGAAAAGGGGCTTTTCCCACTGCAGCACCTTGGTGGGGTTTGACATCCTCAGAGGGACAGCAAATCCCAGGTGTGGGTGCCCAGGTTAAATTCCAGGTTGAAAATAGAGATGTGAAAGGTGTAGGTCAAGGAAAGAGTGTCAGAGATGACAGGCAGCCTGCAGGGCCAGTGCTCCTGCTCCACACAGGGCCTGAAATAAAGGATAAATACAGTGATAATATGGTAATCAATGAGAAATACAGTGATAATGTTGGAATAAAGGAGAAATACAGTGATAATATGGTAATCAATGAGAAATACAGTGATAATGTTGGAATAAAGGATAAATACAGTGATAATATCTTAATCAATGAGAAATACAGTGATAATGTTGGAATAAAGGAGAAGTACAGTGATAATATAGTAATCAACGAGAAATACAGTGATAATGTTGGAATAAAGGAGAAGTACAGTGATAATATAGTAATCAACGAGAAATACAGTGATAATGTTGGAATAAAAGAGAAATATAGTGTTACTATCTTAATAAATGAGAAATACAGTGATGATGTTGGAATAAAGGATAAATACAGTGATAATATGGTAATCAATGAGAAGTACAGTGATAATGTTGGAATAAAGGATAAATACAGTGATAACATCTTAATAAATGAAAAATACAGTGATGAAATGGGAATAAATGAGAAGTACAGTGGTAATATCATAGTAAATGATAAATGCAGTGATAATATCATCATAAATGATAAATAGAGTGATAATACCATAATAAATGATAGACACAATGCTGGGCCATTGGAATGTGCTTGTCTGTGCCCATACTCCAGCCTGGAGCATTCCCAAAGTCGTGGCACACCAAATTCCAGCAGTGCTGCTTTGCAGGGAGCTGCTGGAAGGTTTGAAGGGATGAAGGTTCAGCGTTTTTAGAGAATCCCAGATGGTTTAGGTTGGAAGGAACTCCAAAGCCCACCCAGTGCCACCCCTCCCACTGTCCCAGGCTGCTCCAGCCTGGCCTTGGGCACTGCCAGGGATGGAACATTTCCCCCAAATTCTGCCCTGTGCAGTCACAGGAGGTTTGATCACGTCTCAGGCTCCACAAGTGAAATTGTCGTGCAGAATTTTCTTCATTTCCAGCACTTTTGTGGCATTAAAATTCATGTTTCAGGCACAGTATTTCTGGAAATCCTGTGTGTGCCCAGCCCTGCTTCCCGTGGAGGGGTGGCTGCTCAGGGGCTCTCGTGTCCAAATGAGTTTTGGGGTCAAAATAAACCTCGTTTAGTGTTTGTTCAGCAAAATGTGTTTATGGGAATTTATTTAGTTAAACAGCTTCAGGTGAAGCGGGGGAATGAAGCCAAACCTTTCAGCCACAGTTCTGTGCAAAATGACTAAAATAGGATTATTTACTATAAATATACCGTGTTATTTCCTTCCCAAGCGTGGCTGCAGTTTTCAGCTCTGACTTTGCGAGCTGATGTTTATCAGGCAAAACAAAGGATAAAATTAGCTGCTCGTTAAGTTCAGTTCCACTTCTCTTATCTTGTAACTCTGCCTGAGGGTTTAAAAAAAGCCAAATGAACAAGCAGCTCCCCGGAGCCAAGGCCACGAGCTGTCCTTGCTGGGCTTCCAGGGCAGAGCATCCTCCTGCCGCTAATCCGGGATGCCTAAAGGAACAGATTCCTAATGTCAGATATCCTAAAAACGCGCGTTTATTGACCCTTCCCGGAGCACTGGCAACGCCTTGAGCTTTATGCAATGTGTATTAATAATCTATTTAAAAGAAGCGTTTCCTATTTTCCTTGAGGCTCTTGCACAGTCCCGAAGCAGTTTTTGTCGGGATTCTCCAGCTGGATTATTCCTTTGCCTTATCCCATAATTTGCAGCACCTCAAAAAGAACCCCCCGAATTTTCTTCTAGAAATATTTGTATTTTTACCCACATCACTGGTGGGGAATGGATCAGATCCCTTCCCCACTTCATTTCTTCCTTCATGAAACTTTTACTGGTTTTTGATTTTTACTCCCCACATGAAATGTTACCTAGAAAGGGATAAATTTCAGTTAAAACACTTTAATTGAGGATTTCCTCTAGAGCAGGTTAAGCCATCTCAACCCTGGTGGAATGGAGGGGTTGTTTTGGGAGAAGGAGATGGAATTTGCCATGTCTGACCCATGAAATTCCAGAGAGGAGAGCAGTGAATCTTCTGCCTGGGTATTTTCTCTCTTAATCCCATATTAAACGTTGGGCTCAGTTTCCAGGAGAAGTTTGGCAGTGGAAAAAAATAAAATCTATTATTTAAAAGCTGAATGCCTTTCAAATATAGTTTATAGTTAAAAGTTTTCAACGAGCTCATTCAGAACTTGCATGGAAAGTTTGGAGATTTTAAGGACTGTAATTAATTGTAATTTAATCTGGCCCCTCAGTAAATGCTTTGAGACACATCTTTTATTTCTCTTATTTCCCACAATTTATGTCATCCTGGGATGTGCCAGGATCAGGATTGGAGCAGCCCCATCTGCATCAGGCTCACATCACACTCTGCTCTGACTTTGGATGCTGCCATAAATCAAAATATTCGTAATTTTAATATTCTCCTCAGTGCTCTCCTGTGCCTTTTCCAGCTCAGGCTGCCTCCACTGTGCTGTTCCATTCATCCCTTGAATCCCACGCTGGAGGCAGAACCTGGAAAGCCTCAGGAGAGGGGCAGCAGCACCAGGAATGCCCCCAGGGTCCTGTGGAGGCTGGAGACTGGGATCAGCACAGCCAGGGTGAGCTGGTGGTGAAAGGGGATGTGACATTGTGGGGATTTTGTGCAGCACTTGCAGCAAAAGGAAAATTCTTTATCACAGGGTAAACTTTGAGGTGAAGGTGGTGAAGATGAGTAAAACTCCAGGCCAGGTTGGACACGGGGCTGGGGACGGGGGAAGGTGTCCCTGCCACGGCAGGGTGGCACTGCGTGGGCTCTGAGGTCCCTCCCAGCCTGCCCAGTGTGATTCCAGGCGGGGATGGTGGGGTGGAGCTCCCCTTTGGCTGCAGGGATTCTCCAAGCCACGGGAGAGGGGCCACGCAGTGAACGGGGGCTGAGCTTGGCTCCAGGGGCAAAAAAACCCAAAAAAAACCCCAAAGCAGCCGTGGGGAAACCTGGCACCCTCAGAGCTGCGGGCAGTGAGGGTGCCCTGGCCAGCAGCAAACGGGCTGGGGCAGGGCAGGGCAGAGGGGGCTTGGCCAAAGCTCTGCAGGGAGCCCGGAGTGGAGCCCTGCTCCCTCCTGTGCCAGCGTGGCACCTGCTCCCACCTGGGTGGCACAGGTGCTCTCAGTCCCTGTACCTGGGCACAGGTGTGCTCAGCCCCTGTACCTGGGCACAGGTGTGCTCAGCCCCTGCACAGGGTGGCACAGGTACCCTGAACCCCTTTTACCTGGGCACAGGTACCCTCAGCCCCCTGCACAGGGTGGCACAGGCACCCTCAGCCCCTGCACAGGGTGGCACAGGCACCCTCAGCCCCTGCACCTGGGCACAGGTGTGCTCAGCCCCTGCACAGGGTGGCACAGGTACCCTGAACACCTTGTACCTGGGCACAGGTACCCTCAGTCCCTGCAAAGGGTGGCACATGTGCCCTCAGCCCCTTGTACCTGGGCACAGGTGTGCTCAGCCCCTGCACAGGGTGACACAGGTACCCTCAGCCCCTTGTACCTGGGCACAGGTGTGCTCAGCCCCTGCACAGGGTGGCACAGGCACCCTCAGCCCCTGCACAGGGTGGCACAGGCACCCTCAGCCCCCTGCACAGGGTGGCACAGGTACCCTCAGCCCCTGCACAGGGTGGCACAGGCACCCTGAACCCCTTGTACCTGGGCACAGGTACCCTCAGCCCCTGCACAGGGTGGCACAGGCACCCTCAGCCCCTGGCACAGGGTGGCACAGCTGCCCTCAGCCCCTGTACCTGGGCACAGGTACCCTCAGCACCTTGCACAGGGTGGCACAGGCACCCTCAGCCCCTTGTACCTGGGCACAGGTGTGCTCAGCCCCCTGCACCTGGGCATAGGTACCCTCAGCCCCTGCACAGGGTGGCACAGGCACCCTCAGCCCCTGCACAGGGTGGCACAGGTACCCTCAGCCCCTGCACCTGGGCACAGGTGTGCTCAGCCTCCTGCACAGATGGCACAGGTACCCTCAGCCCCTGCACAGGGTGGCACAGGCACCCTGAACACCTTGTACCTGGGCACAGGTACCCTCAGCACCTTGCACAGGGTGGCACAGGCACCCTCAGCCCCTGCACAGGGTGGCACAGGTACCCTCAGCCCCTGCACAGGGTGGCACAGGTACCCTCAGCCCCTGCACAGGGTGGCACAGGCATCCTCAGCCCCGGGCACAGCTGCAGCTCCCCTCTCTCGGGCAGCTCGGAGGTTTGCCCTGTGCCCGGAGCTGGCCGGCGTGCTGCGAGCAGGATGAGGCCCCAGGCTGCCTTTGTTTTGTTAGCGAGAGGAGTTTGTAGCAGGCTTCATTTTCACTCCCTAAGCCTCCCTGTGATCTGCCTCGTGCATCTGTTTCCCCTTGATCTCGCTGCCTGACTGACAGCTACTTTACACCAGCATTATCTGTCAAAACATTACTTAATGGAATCCCTTCTAGAAGGAGTTTTTGTTATTATTAGAAATCAAAATGCGGTGATAATTGAATCCCTTTGTATTCCCTGTGTAATGCAGGGAGTAAGACACATTCACACCTGAGGGGAAAACACATCTGGATTTCCTCTTTGCCCCAAGTCCAGGAGCTCTCCCTCTGCCTGGCTTTGATTCTCCTGCCTCACAGGGGGAGGAAATTTGCAGTGTGTGCATCTCATCTGAGGGAAACAATGCCATACATACACTGATTTTTTTAAATTTTTTTTTCTTTTTTTGCTGTAGGAATGGCATTAAATAAATACATAGCAGGCTGCAGTGTCACAACAAGGAGATGTACAATTACGAAGAAAAAATACCCCAAGGAAATCAACACAAGGCTTATTAATATCCAGGCCTGCAGAAGACAACTGTCAGACAATTGGTCAACAAGGTACATGGTATCTGTTAGATACTGACTAACCCATTATGATCTTTATGAAGTGTCCTTTTGGGGGTCTAGATCTTCAAATATGAGTTGGAAGACCCTTTTCTTTTATTAGTTGCTAAGCTCTTTATACTTTTACCATATTGCGGCAGGTTAGAAGTCTGAGCTTTATTGTCTTATGTTATTGAAAATCCAGATTCCCGCAGCCTTCTCCCTCAGGTCAAGATTTGTCTGAGAATACATTCTCATTTCTCCATGTACAAAGGCTGTCTGGAGAGAGGCAGAAAAAGATTATGACTGTAATATACTTAAATCCAATTTATTTGCCTGACTAGAAACTTCCACACTTCACAATTGCTTCCTACAGAAGATTTTGTATTTAATTCCTTCATCGCGGCGAGGAGCAGGAGAAATCTGAGTCCTCCAACAGGTCTGTGCTCCACACACACCTGAGCCAGAGGAGAGGGAGGCAAGCAGCAAAAGGACACTCACTTTGCACGGCCGCAGTTTATTTCTGCTGCAGAAATAAACAGAAATGGGCAGGGGTTTTTAAATAAAACACCCTTTGCAGAGCGGGGCTTGGGGCAGCCTGGGAGTGCTGCTGGATGGAGACATCACCGGCTCAGTGACTTCATCCCCGTGCTGCTCTCCCAGCTCTGCTCTGAGAGGAGCATCTCAGCTGCTCTGCCCATCGCTCACCAGCTCCCAGGCTATTTTAAACCTTCATCTGAGAAGGCTTGAAAAGGCCTGGCTCGGGTTTCCTCACCCTTTCCCTAAGCACGGGTGGCACCAAAGTCTTCCTGCCCGGCTCCAAAACAAACACGGCCAGGCCAGAATGCTCTGGGCCAGCTTGGGCCTCACCAACACCTCTGTCTGGGGGAAAAAATGGAAAATGGGATGAAAAAATGGAAAATGGGATGAAAAAAATTTGTAAAATGAGATTAAAAAAATGTAAAATGGGATGAAAAAAATTGTAAAATGAGATTAAAAAATGTAAAATGGGATGAAAAAACTGAAAAATGGGATGAAAAAATTGTAAAATGGGATGAAAAGACGCTTTGCAAAGTGCAGCACTTGCCTTTGGACTGTGGCTGGGAGCGCTGGCTGTCCGTAACACTGCCCAGGGCTTGGGACACCCCTAAAGGATGGATAAAGGCTGGCTAAACCCTCACAAAGGGGTCGGGAGCTGGTGCTGCAGCTCTTGCACCTGGATTTGGGCAGTGCCCAGGAGCGTCAAAAAGGAGAATTTCTTTAGTTGTGAGAACAAAGACGCACAAAAGCAGGGCACACCATGATTTGGTGTGCAGGTCAGATGCCCTGATGAGGAGGGTGATGGCACCACCTCTGTGGCCAGCAGGGCCCTGCAGCCCCGGGCGTGGCAGCTCTGGGGCGCTGGGCCAGGTGAGTGTGGGTGCCCCGCCTGCACAGGTGCCCCTGGGCTGGGACAGCAGGGCCAGGGCCAAGGGCTCTGGTGGCTCTGGGGATGCTCAGACAGAGCCTTGGGACCCTCAGACAGGGCCTGGTGGCCACTGGTGCCACAAGCCAAACACCCCAAAGCTGCAAAGAAGGAGCTGCCTCCACCTCCTTGTAGATTTTCCCTCTCCTTCAGAGCTATTTATCCATCCTCAGACCAAAATCCAGCCTAAAAGGATGGGAAGCCCACTCTGGCACAGCTGTTTATTTGGGAAGATGCTGCAGAGGGGCTTTTTAGCCACGAAAAGAGATCTCAGCTCAGTTCTTGGTTTGAAACAGAGACAACCTTAAATTCTCCCACAAAACACCACGGCACTGATAACTCCAGAGCAGCTGGGCTGGATAAAGCTCCTTTTCACCACAAAATGTATCTAACTGCTCCCAAATTTCTGCACCTTGTAGGATTCCAGCATGTGGCTCGTGCTTTGCAGGAGCACCACCCCCTCACTCACCCTGGGAGCTGGAGCTCTGCAATTCCAGGTTTCCCAGCTCTGTCCATGCACCCTGGGAGCTGGAGCTCTGCAATTCCAGGTTTCCCAGCTCTGTCCATGCACCCTGGGAGCTGGAGCCTGCAATTCCAGGTTTCCCAGCTCTGTCCATGCACCCTGGGAGCTGGAGCTCTGCAATTCCAGGTTTCCCAGCTCTGTCCATGCACCCTGGGAGCTGGAGCTCTGCAATTCCAGGTTTCCCAGCTCTGTCCATGCACCCTGGGAGCTGGAGCTCTGCAATTCCAGGTTTCCCAGCTCTGTCCCTGGGCTGGTTTTGCATGGCCATGGCACTGGATTTTTTCATTCCCCTCCCAATCTTTTCAACAAATTCTCCTTTTCAAAGTCTGAAGCCTGTGGGGCTCCAAAATCATAACAATTAATGCTGGCAAAGACTCCTGAAGCCACCTAAGCCGTCCCTCCTAGGGCAGGATTGCTGGAGCAGGCAGAGAAATTAACGGAGCGGGGAGGCACAGGAGCCAGGCAGGGACCTGCTCCCCAGCTGAAATTGGGGTAAAAAGTTGAAATCACCTAAAAAAGCTGCTAGAGAAAAAAGTGGCAGAGCTGCTCTGTCATCCAAGTGCTTGATAGTTAATATGGAAGGAGTTGCAATCACTAATTTGTCCCAATTTTAACTCTTATTTCAACATTTGGTTTGGTTTCTGTTTTTCCCCCCTTATTTTGACTTTTTCCGGATTTTGTAGCAACAAGGGGCGATCAAACAGATTTACAATAGTCGGTGTTTATCACCCTTCCAGAGGCGTTAAGTGGCTATAAATGCATATGAAATATCTGCGGTGGATCCCTCGCCTGCTCAGCAATGTGTTCTTCCTACGTTCCTAATTGCTAGCAGGAAAAATAGGAGGAATTTGTTTACCAGCTTCCTGCATAATATTCAGACATCTGGAGCTGCGAGGTCTGGCTGGCGCTCCTGGGGGACAGCAAATACATCAAGGACAATTAGACAAGCGGGGAGCTGCAGCCGTCAGGGAATTTCCCAACCGTGGGGAGCGGCTCCGAGCCAGCCCCGGCACCCCCATCCTCCCGGGGCTCCCCTGCTCTTCCTCCTCTCCCTGACAAGCTCTTACTGCTCCTTTCATCATCCTGGGAACGGGCTGACTCCGCGATCTTTGAGGGTTTTTCCCTAAATTATCTCCCGACCTGTGGCTGCCATGGGCTGCAGGTGCGTGGTGCCCATCCTGGGTGGGTTCTCCCGAAGCAGGGCTGGCACCCTCAGGAAAAGCAATTTTTGTGGGATGGAATTGCTGTCTGTGCCTCCCAAGGGTGATTTAGGCTCTTTTTAGGGAGTGGGAATACCTGGTCACCACCCTGGCGTGTGAGCCCTCCCTTCTGGCTGCTGTCACACCCCTGCGGGGACAAACTCCTTCTTGGGGGCTCCTCTGGGCTCCTGCCATCCCCCAAAAACCCAGGGATTGCCATATGAGAGCCAGGGAGCTGCAGTCCCCCCGGGGCTGCTCCTCAGCTGTGACACAGATGGGTTATTGATGATTTTCTGTTTCTTATTTAACAGCTTGAGATCAGCAGAGAGAGACTGTGTGGTTTGATTGAAATCAGCCAAGGAACTGCTTTTAATCATGATTTAAATAGGAAAAAAAACTGAGAAACGTTGGTTTAAGTAATTGGTTTTTAAATTTGCTTTGCATTTGGGCTTTTTGAGTTGCCTAAGTAAAGGTCTGTCTCCTTTAGGGGTGTCCTGGAACCAAAATTCTCTTTGTAACACATTAGGGCCAAAGATCACGTGGTTTCCACTTGTGTATTTTGTGAACATCCTTTAATTTAATTTAATTTTTGTACAAAGCCCACTTATCTGCTGTAGTTTTACTCTTTTTCTGTTGCCTGTGTTCTGTAATTCCTGGTAGCAGGCAGGAGGTGACTGGAGGGCAGCCAGGTACACTTTTTCCTGGAGATAATACTTTTCCTTCAACACAGACGTGAGAAAAGATGCTTAAATAGATTTGACAGCAGGGCACGAGGCTGGGGCAGCCTTTGGGAGCACTCAGGTGAGGCCAGGCCGGGGGATTTGGGAAGGGATGGGGGTCCCTGAGCCACCTGGCAGCCCCAGGAGCTCCCCTGACCTTCTGCTTTGTAAATTAGCAGATCTCACCCTCTCACACCTTTGGGCAAAGAAACATGTCCAAATCCAGCTGGGACAGGGCTGGGAGCACCTGGGACAGGGGAAGGTGTCCCTGGGCATGGCAGGGGTGTCTCTGGATGGGATTTAAGGTCCCTTCCAGCCCAAACCAGTCTGGGATTCTGGGATTCAGTGGAACTGTGGGCAACAGGGAGGGGAAGCACAGGGGGACCCCCAGAAATTGTTAATTTTGGATTAATTTAATTCAATTTAATTTATTCCCTTCCACTTCTGAGAAGTCCTTCTGGCCAAGCTGGTGCCAGCATGGGCTGGGGTGGGTTTTGGGGACCCTGCCCCCTGGGCTGGGCTCCATGGATGGTTTGCCTGTGGATGTTTCCACAGGAGAGGGGCAGCTGAGTTACTGCTGGGGCCAAATGGGTCTCCTGAGCTCACGGAGCTGATTCCAGCCCGGCTGCTGCTGCTCCAGAGGGACCTCTGATCCCTCTCCTGGGGATTTAGGGAATTCTGGAATGGCTGTCCAGGGAGGTCAGACGGTGCAGTCCCCATCCCTGGGTGTGTTTAACACAGCCTGGATGTGGCACTGGGGGCCAGGGTTCAGTTGGGTGTTGGGGCTGGGTTGGGCTCCATGGTCCTGGAGGTCTCCCCAGCCTGGAGATTGTGTGAGTCAGAGTTCATGCACCTGGCAGCACCCCAGGTGAGGATGGAGCCGTGGCAGGAGCACCCCCAGCTTTCTGAAGGGTCGATCAATACCTGCTGCTGCTGCAAAGGTTACGCTGGGAGCTCTCCTGCAGATAAAACAGAACATTATGTCTTCTTCAGACTGGCTCAGAATTGCAAATCCTGGAGTGAGACACGCTGGTCCGTTTCCACGTGGGGTTCAGTGCCCAATTCCAGCTCCAGGGAATGCAGTCCCACCCTCCCAGGCTGCTCTCCTCCCTCCCCAGCCGGTGGCACTCTTGGGGCTGGAGCTCAGCGGTGTCCTTGGTTCTGGGGCTGGAAAAGGAGCTGCGAGGAGAGCTG
Organism: Passer domesticus; assembly: GCF_036417665.1. NCBI lineage: Eukaryota > Metazoa > Chordata > Aves > Passeriformes > Passeridae > Passer > Passer domesticus. The sequence goes on from NC_087481.1 coordinate 57,534,963, forward strand.
CTGGCACCGTGTGTGGGGTCAGAGTCACCCTGGGGCAGGCAGAGCTGGAAACACCAGAGCTGGGGCTGAGGGCAGCACTGGGGCAGGCAGAGCTGGAAACACCAGAGCTGGGGCTGAGGGCAGCACTGGGGCAGAGCTGGAAACACCAGAGCTGGGGCTGAGGGCAGCACTGGGGCAGGCAGAGCTGGAAACACCAGAGCTGGGGCTGAGGGCAGCACTGGGGCAGGGCTGGAAACACCAGAGCTGGGGCTGAGGGCAGCACTGGGGCAGGGCTGGAAACACCAGAGCTGGGGCTGAGGGCAGCACTGGGGCAGGCAGAGCTGGAAACACCAGAGCTGGGGCTGAGGGCAGCACTGGGGCAGGCAGGGCTGGAAACACCAGAGCTGGGGCTGAGGGCAGCACTGGGGCAGAGCTGGAAACACCAGAGCTGGGGCTGAGGGCAGCACTGGGGCAGGGCTGGAAACACCAGAGCTGGGGCTGAGGGCAGCACTGGCAGAGCTGGAAACACCAGAGCTGGGGCTGAGGGCAGCACTGGGGCAGGGCTGGAAACACCAGAGCTGGGGCTGAGGGCAGCACTGGGGCAGGGCTGGAAACACCAGAGCTGGGGCTGAGGGCAGCACTGGCAGAGCTGGAAACACCAGAGCTGGGGCTGAGGGCAGCACTGGGGCAGAGCTGGAAACACCAGAGCTGGGGCTGAGGGCAGCACTGGGGCAGAGCTGGAAACACCAGAGCTGGGGCTGAGGGCAGCACTGGGGCAGGCAGAGCTGGAAACACCAGAGCTGGGGCTGAGGGCAGCACTGGCAGAGCTGGAAACACCAGAGCTGGGGCTGAGGGCAGCACTGGCAGAGCTGGAAACACCAGAGCTGGGGCTGAGGGCAGCACTGGGGCAGGGCAGGGCTGGGAACACCAGAGCTGGGGCTGAGGGCTCCGGCGGGGATGAGCGCACCGATGCCAGCCCGCGGAGCCGCAGGGCCGAGCGATGCTCCACGAGCAGTGCTGGAGCTCCTTCCTGTGGTGGCAGCGATGAGTTACTGCCTGCGGAGCAGCGGCCGGGAAGGGCCCGGGAATGCCGCCCATCCCGGGATCCCTGCGGTCCCGGCGGGCTCAGGACGGAGTGTCCCCACGGACACTGCGGGTGTCACCTCCCCCAGCCCCGGGCCAGCTGGGCGGTCACTCAGGCGTGTTCCTTAAATAATGTCATTTTCTGTCACCGTTAGGTCAGACGTGAAATGCGCACACGTGATCAGGGTCCAAGAAGAAAACGGTTTTTTTTATTCTGCGTGTTCTCCAGCTTATATACTCTTAACAAAGCGTGATCTTAAGTCATTAACTGCATCACAATAACTTATTATATTCATTGGTGCAGAGAAATTAACCTCAATATAATTTGGCAAAACTTTTACAGACATTTAATACGGCACGAATACACATCTAGTTATGCACGTAGCCTGGCTCACAAAAATGTCCATGTATCTTTTCTAATCCTTTTCCATGCTGACAGCCTTGTCTTCTTCCTTGCTATGGACACACTCGAAAACCATAAAATTGTCATTTCTTCTGTTAACTCAGCTTTGCGTGCAGGCCAGCTGTCAAGGTGCTCCATAATTTTCTCACCGGTGTCCCACACCTTCCCAGGCAGGAGTGGATCTGGGGCAGGCAGCTCTGCCCAGCCCTGGCCACAGCAGCAGCAGCAGGAATGGGCAAGTGCTGCCCGCAGATCATCAAGAGAACAAAATCTGGCCCTCCATGCTCTCTTGATGTGTTTTTTGTATGCAAATAAGGTTTGATTTGTGAACTTTGAGCAGTTTGCAGAGGAGTTTATCAGTGTTGTGTTGTTGAGTTTATACTCCTTGGGTCATCGCCGGGCATTGGGAAAGCACAGAGAACTTTATTTATATTATTAAACAAAATCAAGGAATTCAGGCATCTGCTACTGGCCAGGAAAACAGACAATCAAACCAAAGCCACGTTTGTAATCATGCTCAGCAGCCTTTTTAGGAGAAGTAATTACTAAAATAATCAACAGGCATGGATGGGGTTATTAACGACAGCCTGGAATATCCATCCCTCCCTTGCACGGAGCAGCCAGCTGGGGGGGTGGAATGAGCAGCTCTGGGGCTGTGGAGTGCCAAGCTCACACTTGGATTTTGTTGTCTCAGCTGAGGAGTTCTGGGTGAGCAGAAACAGCCCCACTGCTGCCTGGCCGGGTGGGGATTCTGAACCCAGCACTCTCCTATCCCATGCACTGATTTTGCTCTTGCTGCTCCGAAGAAACGAAATGTAAGTTATTAATGAATTCCTTTTAATATGAGCATTTATATGCGTCGAGCTGGGCGAAACTCAAAGTGAGGTGGAAAACATCCAGGCTGCATTACCACAGGGATGGGACACTGAGGGGGTACGAGTGTACAGCACAGGCTTCCCTGGCTCCAGGCTGGCACCCAGTGCCTGGAGGGACAGGGCTGGGAGCACCTGGCACAGTGGGAGGTGTCCCTGCCATGGCAGGGGTGGCACTGGGTGGGATTTCAGGTCCTTTTCCTGCTCTGGGATTCTGTGACATCTGTGGCGATGCTCACGCTGCTCCGCAGAGCTTACCCAGCCCCACCCGCCAAAATGAGGAGGTGCAAAGCTGCTTTAGAGAGAAAACAGCGCTACAGAGATACAGCAGGTCCAGCTGCAGCTCCCTGAGCCCCCTGGCTCTTCATTCAGGGCCAGGCTCTGCGCTCAGAGCCAAGGGAGGAGAGCAGGACTGGGAGGAGGTGGGAGCAAACCCCTTCCTCGCTTCTGGAACAGGAGCAGCGGGAATAAAATGCCACTTTTCTGGCACTAATGAACGTGTGGCGGTGCAGGAATAGCTCTGTGCCCATAGGAAGTCTGGATTTTCAGCTACTGTTTAAGTTCCTTTTCTTCCAAAAGTGCTGGTGAGGCTCAGTCCTGTCATCCACTTCCTCTTACAACCGCCGCCGACTTCAAAGGAAATCCTGCTGGCAAAATAGCTACAGAATTGTGTCAGGAGTTTATTTGCTCCCAAGATTAGATAATTAATGAAGATAGAATATTAAAATTGCATTTACATAAAGCTAAGGGTAATCTTAAAGCGTTCTATTATTTTGTAAATGACCCGAAGTTTGTAACGCATTTATAATGATGAATCAGGAGACGAGGCCTTTCAAATGAGGAAGTACAATTTATAATCCCACTTTCCTTCATTATTTATTCATCCTGCTGTTGAATCATCTGCTCTTCAGAACCTGAAAAGCCACGGAGCTCCCTTTACCTGCCACTGTTACTCTACAAGGAAACCAAGTTTTGTGTTTGAGTCAGTCCCAAGCACAGGGTGAGGGGAGCTCCACACAGATCCTTTTCCTGGGCCCAGTGTGGGTGAAATTCCTACAATTCCAGCCTGGTTTGGGTGGGAAGGACCTCAAAGCTCATCATTTTCCACCCCTGCCATGGCAGGGACACCTTCCCCTGTCCCAGGTGCTCCAGCCCCAGTGTCCAGCCTGGCCCTGGGCACTGCCAGGGATCCAGGGGCAGCCACAGCTGCTCTGGGCACCCTGTGCCAGGCCTGCCCACCCTGCCAGGGAGCAATTCCTGCCCAAAATCCCATCCAAGCCTGTCTTCCTTCAGCTGACAGACACAAATTCCACAGAACTTCTGCTGTCTGGCTCTCCCTTCAGGTTCAGTCTTTGCTACACCTGGATTGCTGAAGATGTAGTGATGGTAAAACCAGACATTTTTTATTTTCAGCATAAAGCCATGGAAATAATGATTCCTTTCCACTCTGGAACTGTGTTTGTAGCATTGCCCTGAATGACTGCCCCTGTATGAACTCATGGCTCTGCTCCTTCCCAACAAGCCTCTCACCCAGCAGAGCTTTATTGAACCCCACTGCCCATTTCTGGGCGCAGCAATTTCCCAGTGTTGAATTTTCAGCACACAAACCAGGCTGCCCCTGGATTTCTGGCAGTGCCCAAGGCCAGGCTGGGGCTGGAAGCACCTGGGGCAGGGGAAGGTGTCCCTGCCATGGCAGGGGTGGCACTGGGTGGGATTTAGGGTCCCTTCCCACCCAAACCATTCTAGGATTCTATCCCAAGTCTGGCTCTCAGTGGGCACCAAGGGCTCAGGAGAAGGAAATCAGGTCCTTAACCCAAAAGCTGCTCCAGAAGCATTCCCTCATCAATAAGGCCCCAAATCCCCTGCTGTAAAGAGCTGGCACTAAACCTGACCCACCTTGCTGCTCTCAGTACAGAGAGCAACACTGGGGTCAAGAAATGACAGAAAATCTTCTCTCCCCTTCCCTGAAGTAACTGTCCCAGGCTGGGGAAGTGATTTGCTGCACACAGGGACTGAGAAAGCAGAGTTTGGACAGGGCAGGATTTTGAGACTCAGCTTTTACCAGGACTGGAACGACTTCAACAGGATGCTCAGCACAAGTGATGGAACCCTGGCCATAAATTCAGACAGAAAACTCAGAATGTTATTTACTAGCTACCCTAAATCACCCAATTTTCAGTGAAAGAGCCTCCCTTCACCAAAAAACTCACACCAGCTATTTCCCTTTGCTTACAAACTCTGCTAAAAACTCCTCAGAATTCTTTCCCTTCTCGGCTTTGCCCAGAAATGCACATTTTAAAGCTTCCCAGGCTCTTTCCTTGCTGAGCTACTGAGTCAGGGCCTGAAGCATCTGGCACTTGCTGGGAGGTGTTGAGTTCAGAGAACTTAACTTTTATTTAAAGGCTTTTTAGGTTCAGGACTCAAACACAGCAGCACCCTGTTGGTGCAGGGAGTGCTGAGGGGCTGCGGATGGATTCCTGACCTTCTCCTCGTGCCTGTGAGGATGAGGGTGGTGAGGATGAAGGCTGCTGCTCAGGAAGCTGCTCATGAGCAGAGGGAGGGTTTGGGAGGCTCAGGGAGGATTTTGACTGTGTGATTTTAGCTGTGCTCTGCCCTGCTGGAATGTTCACATTGCACTGAACTCTTGTTATTCCCAGGGCATGGACAAGCCTGGCTTAGGGCACCACTGACAAAAGGAGAGGTGTGTTGACACTTCTTTATTAATTAAGGCATAATTAATAAATCAGGATTCAAGCTGTGGCTGCCCCTGGATCCCTGGAAGTGCCCAAGGCCAGGCTGGAGCACCTGGGACAGGGGAAGGTGTCCCTGCCGTGGCAGGGGTGGCACTGGGTGGGCTTTGGGGTTCCTTCCCAAATCAACTGGAGATTCCATGTAATTAACACGTAAATGTTAATGGTTTGAGGGGGAAAAGCTTCCCAAGGAGCTGGGTGGAGCTGGAGCATGGCTGGGCTTGGAACAAGTGGAAAGGGGAAGGACCTGGCTGGTCAAGGCCTGCCGGAATTTCATTAATCAGTGACCACAGTGCCTGCTCAGGGCCATCAGTGCCAGCCTGGGGTGACAGCCCAGCACGTGGGGAGAGATTCCAGCTGGGACCTGCACGTGGGGACACCTGAGGCTGATGCCACAGGCCTGGAACCCTCCGCAGAAGAGGAAAAGCCTTGGTGCTGCTGCAGGTCCGTGCTCCATCTGAGCCTTCCCGAAACTTCACAGGCCTCTCACTGTGCAATTACAGGAGGATTTTAGTCTGATTAGACATTAAAAACTCCCCTCTCCAAAGAAACTCAAAGATCAGAGACATTTCCTTTCAAGTATTACACTGAAATTTGAACACTCCTGCTGCTTATTACAAAATGTTTCTGCAAGGCACTGTGGAACTCATCGACTCGATACTTTTATTGTCAGAATTGTTTTGTTTTCTCTATAAATCCAAGCATTTCGCTTCCATACCCTTCTTTTTTTATGAAAATGTTGTTAGGGAAGTTTTAGTCACAGCTTGAGCAGGATGCACAGTCACAAGCCACTGCTGTGGGTACATTACCAGGACCGTGAGAATCACAACCAAACACAAAATAAATGACATGTTTGTCCTTCAGCTGGGTGAAAATGGGAATGCAAAGTCTAGAGTCTTATTTTTCCTGATCCCCACAATTCTCTAATCTTATCAAATATACATTCCCATATTCCAAGGCAGCCTGATAAAGCAGCTTGCTAGAAATAAGTTGCATTAGATTGTGTAGAGCACATTTTCCTGGGAAATCCAATTTCACAATCATGTTCTGGTGACATTTAGCCATTGCTTAGTGCAGCAAGGGTTCCTCGGGTATTTGAAACGCTGAGTCCTGTGGCAGCAGGACCAGGGCAGGGATTGTCCCCCTGTGCCACCACTGGGACCTCAGTCCAGCTCTGGGTTCTCCAGGAGAGCCCTGGAGGGGCTGGAGCATGGCCAGGGCAGGGAATGGAGCTGGGAAGGGGCTGGAGAATCCCTGAGGAGCTGGGAAGGGGCTGGAGAATCCCTGAGGAGCTGGGAAGGGGCTGGAGAATTCCTGAGGAGCTGGGAAGGGAATGGAGAATCCCTGAGGAGCTGGGAAGGGGCTGGAGAATCCCTGAGGAGCTGGGAAGGGGCTGGAGGATTTCTGAGGAGCTGGGAAGGGGCTGGAGAATTCCTGAGGAGCTGGGAAGGGGCTGAGCCTGGAGCAAAGGAGGCTCAGGGGCCCTTGTGGCTCTGCACAGCTCCTGCCAGGAGGGGACAGCCGGGGGTCGGGCTGTGCTCCAGGAACAGGGACAGGAGCAGAGGGAACGGCCTCAGGCTGGGCCAGGGCAGCTCAGGGTGGGCACAGCAGGAATTTCCCCATGGAAAGGGGGCTCAGGCCCTGGCACTGCCCAGGGAGGGTTGGAGTGCCCATCCCTGCGGGTGTCACCTGGAGGTGGCACTCAGAGCTGGGGACAGGTGGGGATGTGACATGGTGCAGTGTCACATGGGGCAGTGACAGGGTGGACTCTGGGGTCCGGGAGGTCCTGTCCCACCTCAGGGATCCTGCCCACCCCTTCCCCAGCCCCTGCTCTTCCCGGCTTCCCTCACCCTCTGCGGGCAGGGAAGGATCACTCCCCCTGGAGCCCAGACTCCCAGCAGAGCCCGCTGGCCGTGGCACAGCTGCACAGGGAGCGTGCTGTCCCTGTTTGTCTGGGAGTGGAGGTGCCTCCAGGTTCATAAATCTGTATGCAGTAGTAGGGGTTCTCTACCAGCAATTCATTTTAATTATGTGAGACATAAAAAGACCACCTACAGATGAGACAATACAGCTGTAAGATTCTCAAGGTTACTACGGGGAATACTTCATAACTGAAGTATGTTTTCCCCGAGGAATTTGACTACCATTTGATTTAATTTTTAATTTTTACATTTTAATCAAAAATAGATCAAATGGTGGTGTTGTCCCCTGGGAACCATACTTCAGATATGAAGCAGTCCATGTTCCTTTTAAATATGTAAAGCTGCCATTTATGTATAACTCATGAATGACACCCTGTGTTGCAAGCAAATATCACGCGGCGATTTCGGGATCGTTGCAGGAACAACACCACAGTCACACCAAAATATCAAAATATGCCCCAGCACAGGGCCAGCAGCACCCTGGGACGCCCTGGCAGCTGATCCTGCCCATGCCCAGGGGAAGGAGGAGCCCCAGGATGGAGGAAGAGCCCGTGGAGGTTGTGCTGATCCCCCTGGGTGGAGGAGCAGAGAAGGAGCAGCTCTGGGAGCTGGGCTTGGGTCAGGAGCAGAGTTTGGGACATCAGAGCCAAGCACGGCTGCTCCAGGCTTGGGGAGGCTGCACAGGGACTGGGGACAAGGATGGAGGGACAGGACACAGGGAATGGCTCCCAGTGCCAGAGGGCAGGGCTGGATGGGAGATTGGGAATTGGGAATTGTTCCCTGGCAGGGTGGGCAGCCCTGGCACAGGGTGCCCAGAGCAGCTGTGGCTGCCCCTGGATCCCTGGCAGTGCCCAAGGCCAGGCTGGACACTGGGGCTGGAGCACCTGGCACAGGGGAAGGTGTCCCTGCCATGGCAGGGTGGCACTGGCTGGGATTTGGGATCCTTCCAACCCAGGCCAGTCTGGAATTCTGTGACAAGAAGCAGCCTCAAGCTGGGCCAGGGGAGGTTCAGGATGGAACTTGGGAAAATTCCTTCCTGGAAAGGGCTGGAGTGCCCATCCCTGAAGGGATTTCCAGCCCTGTGGAGGTGGCACTTGGGGACATGGTCAGTGGTGGCCTGGGCAGGGCAGGGAAGGGCTGGACTCCATGGGCTCAGAGCCTTTTCCAACCTGAACAATCCTGTGACTCTGTTGCATCCTCCTGGCATTTTTTATTTTCCTGTGTTTTTAAACAGTGTGGCCACTGCTTTTTTTGCTTCCTTGAGAAGAGCTGGGAACAGCCCAGGAGGGGAGAGGAAAGGCTGAGTCCTGGTGTCCCCGGGGTGGGGGAGCTGCTGGAGCCCTGGGAAATGAGGTGACAATTCCTGCTGTGCAGGAATCCCCAGCCAAGTCCCTGTGCCCAAAGCTCCAGCCTGGTCCTGCTCAGAGCACCAAGCCCAGGAAAGGACAGGCAGGGACCCGGGGTGGAAGCTGGCTGTGGGAGGAATGCCCAGTGTGAGTGTTAATTGGATAATTATCTGCAGCAATCAGGGCAAAGGCAGAGTTGTTTATGTGTGACTCTGAATCTGCCAACACAGGGTATCACACCACCCTCCCAGGAGAGCTGCTGGGGTTCTAAGCAACTAATTTAGACATAAACACCACGGGTTTGAAATCTAGTCAATAAATTATAATATCTAAAATAAACAAAAATAAATTTAAATACATTAACTCTATTCAACACATAAGTCTTGTCTTGTCAGATCCACGTTGCCTTTAAACTCCACTTACCCAATATTTTGATTTTCCATCTTTTTTTGGCAGTCAAGATGCCAAGTGGACCTGTAATTACCATCAAATTAATAAACTGAGCACCTAAACCTACTACAAAGATTTTACATGACATAAATAATATATTTATTCTCCTCATCAGAGGTTTTATTTACCTTTATTCCTCAGAAATCATTCATGGAATAACACAACCAGACAATTCCATGCTGTAGCCAAAGTGGTGTTTAATGCTTCTGCTTTTATAAGGAACAATTTAAAAAATACAAAGTTAAAAATAAGAATTAGATCCTTTAAACCTGAATTAAAAACAGGCCAGGGGCCTTTCTCTCTATATACAGGTAAATAAAGCATCACTCTGGTTATTCTGTGTACAAACCACAGCAGTAGGAAATACAAAGTTTACTTTTTTTTTCATCAAGAAAACAAAAATTCAGAGTTTACAAGGCATACAAAAATAACTCTGTGGTTCCACTGCAGATTTGACACAAATCTGCTTTAAAGGAATATTCACTGCCCCAGCCTGTGCCAGCTTTACGATCCTAGAAAATCCCAAAATAAATTACAAACACATCTATTTTAAAAAGTATCACCATTAAAAGCCTTCAGTGGAGCAGACAATTAAAGTCCAATTTGCTTCCAGCCTGACTGATTTAAAAAAGCACTCCTTGCCCTCTTGGAAAACATGGAGCAAGGAATCTCATCTGAGAGGAAAAGTTCACTTTGGAATTGATCCAGGAGCTTCTGCCTTCCAATGTGGGGAAAATTCAGGATAATGGGGGGTCTGAGAGGAGTTAAAGGTGATTTTATTCAGAGTTTAGGAGGAGGCAGGGCAGCAGCTGCCTTGCCATGGGAACACCTGCGTGTGACCCGCAGGGAGCAGCTCCAGGGGCTCCCCAGAATGGAGCTGAAATGTGCATTTCTGCAGGGCCAGGGAGCAGCTCCAGGGGTGAGGACAGTTCCCCAGAATGGAGCTGAAATGTGCATTTCTGCAGGGCCAGGGAGCAGCTCCAGGGGCTCCCCAGAATGGAGCTGAAATGTGCATTTCTGCAGAGCCAGGGAGCAGCTCCAGGGGTGAGGACAGTTCCCCCAGAATGGAGCTGAAATGTGCATTTCTGCAGGGCCAGGGAGCAGCTCCAGGGGTGAGGACAGTTCCCCAGAATGGAGCTGAAATGTGCATTTCTGCAGGGCCAGGGAGCAGCTCCAGGGGTGAGGACAGTTCCCCAGAATGGAGCTGAAATGTGCATTTCTGCAGCCAGGCTGGGCAGCCCTGGCACAGGGGGCACAGAGCAGCTGGGGCAGTGCCCAAGGCCAGGCTGGATGGGGCTGGGAGCACTGGGACAGGGGGAGGAGCTGGATGGCCCTTTCCAGCCCAAAGCAGGCTGGAATTCTGCAGGGAGTGGGAACTGGGACAGCTGGAAATGAGGGCAGGCTCCTTTGCACTGCCCGGTGCCCTTTTTGGGGCTCACTCCCAGCACAGGGGGCATTAGGAGGAGAATATATTTTATTTATTGATTTAAATATCAGCACTGACTTGCTCAGCTTTCCCCTCTGTGCTCCTGGAGAATTCCCAACACAGAGAGCCCAGTGTGGGAAACATCCCAGTGTGGGAAACACCTGGGAATTCCCAGTGTCCCAATGTCCCTGCCAGCCTGGCTGCACGTGGCATTTGGGACGGGGGAAGGATGGCCCTGCTCACCCCAAAAGCAGGATCAGGTGCTCCTGGTTTGCCCAGCTGTGGAGCTCAGGAATCCCCTGGATGAAATGCAGTGAAACCCCTGCCCCCTGCCCACTGACAGGGGTTAAATTTATTTAAATAAATTAAATAAATGAGCAGCACACAAATACTGAGTTTACTCAAGGAGCACATGAGGAAATAAACCTAAAACCAGACCTGCACTAAACTGGCATTCAGATTTTGGTAAAAAAAAAAAAAAGTTCCCAAAAATCCCATTAAAATTCTGCTGCAGCCACCAGAGCTGCCCTGGGATTCACCACATTTCAGACCAGTGCTGGAAAAGCAGGATTTAAAAGGATGTGCCACAAACCCCACCAGGAGCAGAATGAAAACCAGCAAGGAGCCAGCTGGCTCTTGGTTTTATCCCAATCCAGACCAGATCCAAGTTTAAAGCAAACAGAGGAAATGTTGACACAGGTATCTGTGCACTCCTGAACATGATAAAATGGGAGTTATTTAAGGAAAAACCACTTTTTGCTTTGATAATCCACAGATTCCCTGTGTTTTAAACTTGATCCCATACTTTTGCCTGATGTATTCTGGCAGAAAACTCTTCCATCACAGACTCCGAGTCCAGTTTTGGTATTCCCCTCTTTGAACACCTGAAATTTTGACTTTATTTAACCAATTTTTGACCAGTCCTAATCATTACCTGTCACACTTGAGGTTTTGAGTGATTCTGCAGGAACTAAACCCGTTTAGCCCTTTACATTGAATCAGATATTTCAGCTTTTGCAGCACACAAACTGCTGTTTATCCACCTTTTTTAAAAAAATACTGCTTTGATGACCAGGATTTTTAAAAAGACAAGGGTGGGGGATGTAAAAATGAATTCCCCACAAATTCTGACCCCCAGATCTTGGTATTGAGTATGTAAATACTAACTTGAAAGTATTTATTCTAAATTCAACTAAAATTTTTATTGGCTTGGAGGAAACTTTTTTTTTTTTAAACCAAAATCTGAATGCCAATTAAGTGCAGGTCTGCTTTTAGACTCAACTCCTCATGTATTACTTAATTAAACTCAGTATTATGTGATATTCATTGATTTAATGAGAATATCTCGACTCAGGGCTGACTCCAACTCCACACATAACATGGGAAGGATTCAAGGACTGCAAAAAACCTTTGCCTGTGGATTTTGCAGCCTGATAACCCCCAAAATTAACCTTTCAGAGGTTAATTAACCTGTCCTCAGATTTGTGCCAATAAAAGCCTGTTGGGTGACAAGGTCAAGTCTTTTTAAACAGATTTTTTTTGGGAATTAAATGTAAGCTTCAGTAGGATTTTTTCCTGGACTTCACAGCTGCAAAGCCACTTAAAAATGAAGATTTGTGTCCTCCCATTCCTGCCTGTGGCCCTGCACAAGGAGGATTTTCCAAAGCAGCATTTTCCAAGGGGGTCAGGGCTGTTGGGAAAACCTTTGGAATCAGCACAAGCTCTGGCTCAGTCCCAGGTGAAGCCTGGGCCCACGGCCAGCTCAACTTAACCAGTCTAAAACATGAAATCTGCCTTTCCTTATCCTTTTAAGACAAATTCTGAGCTACCCAAACATGAAATCTGCCTTTCCTTGTCCTTTTAAAACAATTTCTGAACTACCTAAACATGAAATCTGAATTTTCTTGTCCTTTTTAAAACAAATTCTGAGCTAAACATGAAATCTGCCTTTCCTTGTCCTTTATGGACAAATTCTGAGCTAAACATGACATCTGCCTTCTCTTGTCCTTTTTAAAACAAATTCTGAGCTAAACATGAAATCAGCCTTTTCTTGTCCTTTTTAAAACAATTTCTGAGCTACCTAAACATGGAATCAGCCTTTCCTTGTCCTTTCTGGACAAACCCAGAGCTACCTGAGGAGCAGAAGCGTTTTGGGCAGGTGTGGAGTTGCAGGGCATGGTGCCCAGAGGGGCAGCAGGGCAGGGGGTGCTGAGGCAGGCAGGGCAGAGCCCAGGATCAGCTGCATCCTGGGCATCCCAGCAGGAAATCAGAGCTGCCCCTCTCTGTTTCTAGAAGCTCAGGATGTGACTGAAGTGGCCCTGGAATGAGAAAATCTCAGGTCAGGACAAAGGAGCCTGGCAAAAAGGCTTTTCCTCACTCTTCGTTTTCAAATTTTATTTGAAATCGCTGAGTACCACCACAAATATTCCTTTTTTTCTTTCCCTCCAGGGATGAATGGAAATAAATTAACACAATCAATGTCTGCTCAGTCACAGCTCCTGATGGAAACTCTGATGGAAACTTTGCCTTTAATTCCATAAATCAGAGATTTTGCTATGAACACCCAGCATTTCCTCACACCTCTCCTCATTTTGGCTCTGGAAGGAGCAATATTTTCAATATTTTAGCTATTCCTCAGAAAGGAAATATCCAATTACAAAAAAAAGGAGATAGAATGAGATTCCTGAGTATTTTGTTATGATCCAGTAAATCAAGGACACATAAAACTGGGTGGAGGAAGTGTTATATTATAGTTTCTTTCAGTTACTTCCCAAATTCTGCTTTTTAGAGAGAATTTGACAAATGTGTTGAGAATCTACAGATTTTCCAACTGCTGCTGGAAATATTAATTTGTGCTCTGCTGAAATTCTAGATCCATCTCCTTTATTTTTAATTTCCACGCTTTATTCCTGAGCAATGCAATCGTGGGGATTATTAACTTCATGTTGTAATGGGGAACAAGTCCCAGTCCTTTTTGTCCCAAAAAGCAGATTCCCACACTTACAGATTCTCCAGCAACACATCTCGGGCAGGGCTGGGAAATGCCTTTGCTCCCATGATTTTCCAAAATCTGAGGAACAAAACCAGACATAAATTCATCAAAAAATGAAAAATAAAAAGAAAAAAAAAAAGAGAAAAAAAAGAAAAAAAAGAGGGTAATTACTTGCAGCTTTATGATAAAATGTATTTGAGAAGTGATTTTGCAGCAAACCCACGGACAGTGGGCACTTACCAGGGAATTCTGCTTTGTCTTTGCAGCCCAGGGAGCAGAGTCAGGGAGGAGTTTCTGCCTGGAATCCAGGTCCATGGCACAGCCCACGAGCTGGGCACCAGGCTCCCCTGGAATGGTGTCCAGCAGCCTGCACAGCCGCTTCTGGAACAGCCAAGAGCAGCAGTGACATCTCTGTGCCAGCACAGGCCCCACGTCCTGGGAGCCTCCTGTGCCTCCCGAGGATGCCAGCTGCACTGGGAGGAACACCAGGAGAACAATGGGCTACGAGGCACCAGGGCAGAACAGCAAGGTTTGGGTTCCCCTCTGCCCCTCGTGCTGGGAGAGCAGGAATTCTGTGTCTCACATCTCCCTGGGAGCAGGAATTCTGTACCTCACACCTCCCCGGGGCAGGAATTCTGTACCTGACAGGAATTCTGTACCTCACACCTCCCTGGGGCAGGAATTCTGTACCTGACAGGAATTCTGTACCTCACACCTCCCTGGGGGCAGGAATTCTGTGTCTCACACCTCCCTGGGGGCAGGAATTCTGTGTCTCACACCTCCCTGGGAGCAGGAATTCTGTACCTCACACCTCCCTGGGAGCAGGAATTCTGTACCTGACAGGAATTCTGTACCTCACACCTCCCTGGGGCAGGAATTCTGTACCTCACACCTCCCTGGGGGCAGGAATTCTGTGTCTCACACCTCCCTGGGAGCAGGAATTCTGTACCTCACACCTCCCTGGGGGCAGGAATTCTGTGTCTCACACCTCCCTGGGAGCAGGAATTCTGTACCTCACACCTCCCTGGGGGCAGGAATTCTGTGTCTCACACCTCCCCGGGGCAGGAATTCTGTACCTCACACCTCCCTGTGCCCCTATGAGCAGGAATTCTGTACCTGGCAGGAATTCTGTACCTCACACCTCCCTGGGGCAGGAATTCTGTACCTGACAGGAATTCTGTACCTCACACCTCCCTGGGGGCAGGAATTCTGTACCTCACAGGAATTCTGTACCTCACACCTCCATGGGGGCAGGAATTCTGTACCTCACAGGAATTCTGTACCTCACACCTCCCTGGGGCAGGAATTCTGTACCTCACAGGAATTCTGTACCTCACACCTCCCTGGGGCAGGAATTCTGTACCTCACAGGAATTCTGTACCTCACACCTCCCTGTGCCCCTGGGAGCAGGAATTCTGTACCTCACACCTCCCTGGGAGCAGGAATTCTGTACATGGCAGGAATTCTGTACCTCACACCTCCCTGGGAGCAGGAATTCTGTACATGGCAGGAATTCTGTACCTCACACCTCCCTGTGCCCCTGGGAGCAGGAATTCTGTACCTCACACCTCCCTGGGGGCAGGAATTCTGTACCTGGCAGGAATTCTGTACCTCACACCTCCCTGTGCCCCTGGGAGCAGGAATTCTGTACCTCACACCTCCCTGTGCCACATGAAATCCCTGGGAAAAGGCATCCCTGAGCCTCCACCCCAGCAGGACCTGGCATGGGGCTGATCCAAGGAATTGTGTGGAAGGAGTGATTAAATCCAGGAAACAGAAGGAACAGCCTTGGATCCGTGATCCCAGTGAGGGGAACATCCTTGAAAGGATGTTTTGTGCCTTCCCTGAACACAGGCACCTTCTCCCAGAGCTATTCCATCCACTCACTTCTCCTGGAGCTGTGCCTGAGCCCTGCCCAGGACCAGGGGCTCCCAAACTGCTGCTCTGAGCAGCACGCTGGGAATGGGGAGCTTCAGCTGCAAATCCATGGAAAACACCACGTGGAAACCTCCAGAAGAACATCCCTGGGCTGAGAGCACCCCTGGAAAGGGAGGGTGACCCACACCCAGGCAGGGCTCCCTGGAACTGCCCAGGAAATGAACACAAACATGGGAATTCCCAAACTGACACGGATTGAGGGCCTGAATGCCAGAGAGACACTCACACACTTGGGATGTTCCTTCCCAAAGAAACTTTGTTTAAGGAATCCCAACATCCCATTTCTCCAGGAAGGTGTGCTGGCACAGAACTAACAGACTACTGAAGCACACAAACGGAATTTAAAGTTGGAATAAGTTGTGGAAAACCAAAAATGGATCAATGCACCCAGAACCTCAGCAGGAAACAGCTGAGATGGGACCAGCAGGAAGGGAGGCAGGATATCAGGATGGGAAGGGAATCCAAAAGTGAAATATGTACTGCAGTAAGAAAGGGAATAATGCAATAAAAGTCTGGGGAGGTCCTCTAAATCCTTGAGATTGCCTCCCACTGGGAAAATATCCCCTGCCTCTGCTGCTGCAGAACTCCTCCTTCACTGCAGGGAAAGGCAAAGTGCAGCAGCAAACGGGGAATATGTGTCAGATGAGGGGGCAAAGGGAAAAATTACCCAATGCCCCACTCCAGAAGGAATTTGGCTGACTGAAAACAAACTCCAGGTATTGTTTTGGGGGTTTGCTCAGTGTCAGGAATTCAGCACAGGAGGAGACAAACTCATCCCAATGCCAGCCTGGGGGAGCTTCTTGCTCAGGGGAGACTCCAGCCTCTGGGATTGTCTCCTGGGGAAGAAGCAGCCACGGCAGAGCCCTGCCTGTGCCAGGGACCCTGCTCCAAAGGCAAGCAGGGACTGTTTGCTCGTGCCAGGGAATGATCTGGGCAGGCAGCTGGGAAAGGAGCAGGACACCAGCAACAGGCAGGAACAACACCTCTCCCTGCAGGGAAATCACCCTCACTTTCCTGTCCAGCTGAAAGCCCTGGGAAATCCACTCCTTTTCACTGATGGGATAAAGACCTCAGAGATGAAACCTGACTCATGCCAAACCCAGCTCCACTGGACACCCAACCTGGAGGAGCTGTAGGAAAAGTTCTGCTCATTTGTTGGGGTATTTTGGGTACAATTTAAAAGATTTTCTCCAACTTTACTGTGTCCTTGTTGTGCAATTTCTGCTTTTTGAGCCCATTTTTAAAGCCAGCCTGTGCCCTGTTTGGGGTTCCAGCAGGCCTGTCCCACAGGTCTCCAGAGAGCCCAGCTCCCCCTGGATCCCTGAGGAATGATCCCCCTGGGGAGATGCTCCCTGCTTTTTGCCCTATGGAAGCATGGCTCTGTCTGGGAAAGCACAGGGAATGTGAGATCCATGCAGATCCACCTGGGAAACTCTGCCTGAAGAGCAATCCTAACCAGGACACACTGAGAGCCCTGAAAATCTGATACTCCTCTAAGTCCAAATGCCTTAAAATCCAACCTTCCAACCCAAACCAGCCTGGGATTCTGATTCCTCTCTGTCATCTTGGAGCCAGGAGAGCAGCAAGAGATGGGATTAGTCAGGCTGCCCTGGTAAAGAGGGTTTCAGCCGGAAAGAAAGAAAAAAATTAAATACGGAAAAAAAGAATAAAAAGAGGAAAAGAAAAAAATACCGGTAAGAAAAAAGGGGGGAAAAAACAAAGCAGAGGAAAAGAAAAGGGAAAAAAAAAAAAAAAGGGAAGGAAAGAAAGGGAAAATATGTGAAAAGAAAACAGGAAAAAGAAAAAAGGGAAAGAAAAAAAATGGAAAGAGTAATTAAAAATGAATAAAGGAAAAGGAAGAAAGGGAAAAACGAGAAATTCGAAAGGAAACAAGGAAAAGGAAGAAAGGGAAAAATATATAAAAAAAGAAGAACAGGGAAAATAAAACGGGGAAGAGAAAATGCGGGAAAATAAACGATGGAAAAACAGGGGGGAAAGGCAAAACCTCGAAGCCTGTTGGGCTCCGTGCCCGGCCGGGCCGTGCCGCTCCCGAGCCGGCACCACCCGCGACAGTCGCGACACGGCCCGGGCGCGACGGGACCGGCACCGGGACAGGGACAGGGAACGGCACCGGCACCGGGCCCTGCCCGAGCCTCTGCCCCGGTGCCGTCCCCGTTCCCGATTCCCATTCCCGTTCCCGTTCCCGTTCCCGTTCCCGTTCCCGACTCACGCATTCCGGCTCCCCGGCTGGCCCCGGCCCGGGCGCCCCGCGCCGGCCCCGCACCGGCCCCGCGGCCATGGCGGCACCGGCACCGCCCCGGGACCCGGGATCCGCCCGGGACCCGCCCCTGGAACCGGGATCCACCCCCGAGACCTCCCCCCGACACCGGCACCGCCCCGGGACCCGGGACCCGCCCCGGCATCCAGCCCCGGAACCGCCCTGGGATCCACCCCGAGACTGCCCCTGGAACCGGGATCCGCCCGGAACCGCCCCGGATCGCCCCTGGAACGGGCACCGGGATGCGCTCCCGGAACCGCCCCTGGATCCACCGCCGGAACCTCCCACCGGCACCGGGATCCGCTCCTGGAACCTCCCCTGGACACAGCCCCGACCCCGGGATCCGCCCCGAGCCCGCCCCGGACCGGCCGGGGATGCAGTCCCGGTTCCGACACCGCCCCGGGGCGATCGCGGCCGCTCCGCGTCCACCGCGCAGCGCGGAGCCCGCCCGGATCACGGGATGGCCACACCTGGAAGGGACCCCAAATCCCACCCATCCCACCCCTGCCATGGCAGGGACACCTTCCCCTGTCCCAGGTGCTCCAGCCCCAGTGCCCAGCCTGGCCTTGGGCACTGCCAGGGATCCAGGGGCAGCCCCAGCTGCTCTGGGCATCCTGTGCCAGCCCTGCCCACCCTGCCAGGGAACAATTCCCAATTCCCAATCTCCCATCTAAATTTGCCCACTGCCAGCTTAAAGCCATCCCCCGTGTGCTGTCCCTCCATCTCTCAGCTCCTTCAGGCGCTGAAGGTCACAGAGCTCACCCCAATCCTTCTCCAGGCTGAACGATCCCCATTCTCCCAGCCCTTCCACAGGGGAGAAGCTCCCTCCACCCTCTCTCATAGGACCCTGCTGCCCTTCCAGCTGCACCGAGCAGTTTTGCAGGAGAGAACACAGATTATTATTCCCTGGCATCCCTTCCTTCTGGAGCTCATTCTGCACTCAGGATCCAGTTGTACTTCCAGGAGATGCTCTGTCACATTCCCAGGGCCTGAGGGTGTCTCACAAAAGATAATCCACAAATTCTTCTGTTTATCCTTTTTTCATTTAGCACTTGCCACGCCTGATAGCAGAATAGGCAAAATCCAGGTAAATCCAGTTGCAGAACATCCCAAATTCCCTGCAGAGCTGGAACCAAACCCAAACCCAGCCACAACAAATCAGATTTATTTATTTCCAAGCCAGAGCTGCTTATGTGTCCTGCCAGTACAGCTCTGGGGAGTGTTTTCCAGTGCCTGTTCCTGGTGAGAACAATGGGATGCACCACAAACCCCAGGAATTCTGTCCCACATCCACCTCAGTGTGCCAGCACGGGGCAGGGCATCCCATCCTGCAGGTGCCAGCTGTGCACCTGGTTGCTGTTGACGTGGACACACCTCCAAATTTCCACCGTGTCTTCTCCAGGTGAGCCCTTACCACGAGCCCTGACCACCATGGCTGGCAGAGGGACACCCTCCATGCCATCAGCTGGACTTCCCTGATTTTCATCTGACATGTTTTGCCCTGGATTTGCAGAGAAATTCCTTTGTACCACCCCAAAACCCCGTGTTTAGCTTTGGTGTGGGATCCTGAGAAAGTGAGGGCTCACAAGTCTCATTCTCCTCCCAGTTTCCCCCCTTTTTCTCCATCCTTTCTCTGCTGTTAACTCACTCATTTCACGGGGTTCTAGGTGATTTAAAAGGAGAATTTCTCAGAAGTACCTGGGTTGGAAGGAACCTCTTGAGGTGCTCCAGAAGCAGGATTGTGTCCCGAGGGGAAGCTTCTCTTCCAAAGATGAAGATCCCACACCCTTCCCCAGTTTGGCCACCTCCAGAATTAAACCTGTTTACCCCAAATAAATGGATTTAGGAGCCACCAACTGCTCACAGCTCCCCCCATTCCCTGGCACTCCTTGCTGAGTGCTGGGAGACAGCCTCAGGATTTACAACTTTAATTGCAATTCTAAACCTGTTTGTTCTCTTTTATTGGGCCAAAGCTGAATGAGATCTTTAGAATTTCAGCTGAGCCCTTCATTTTACCATTTTTCCAGAGGAGAATATCAGTATTTCCACATTTTCCCAGTAAAACTCCCCATTATTTTGTTCTATTCTGTGTGTACATCTCTGTGACATTTAACCAGGAAAACTGCTGACCTGCCAGAGCCTTTTCCCAGTGCTCTTCAGTAAATGTTTTAAAATTTAATTTAATTTCTTCATTTTGTTTTTAAATGTCTTCATTTAATACCAATTATATTTTAATATCTGAATAATAATAGCGGAATAAAGAAAGGATGTAGCCACATTAGAAAAAGGTTGCTAGGTGTATTCTGAAGTTATTATTTTTTATTTTACACTGAAATAAATACTATTTCTGGATCAAAAGAGAGTGTGGATATATCCTGAATACTTGGCAAGTTCCAGCTACTTCCAGCTGGAATTCCAGTCTCTTTCCTGTTATGTCTTTTTGTCTGTAGTATTAACAGCATTAAGCACCAGGAACTTTTCTGCCATGCAAGAAATGGTGGGATCAGGGCCTGGCTAGAACAGGAATCAGGTTAAACAGCAATATTTCAGGGAATTCCCAGCTGGAATGTATCAGGTTAACCCTGTATCCATAGGGAAGGTGCTTTCACTCCTCCAGCTGGGCACTAAAATGCGGGAATTAGGACATGGAAAGGTGTTGGAGCCCTGGAAACGGAGAATTTCAGACTTTCTGTGCTGCCAGGCACTGACCCCCAGGAGAACTCTGCACTGACCTGAGCCCCTGGAGAAGCTTCCAAAATGGAATGACAGAACTGGGATTGTGAGTGTGGAGTTTGGATAGAAGTGTGTGCTATCACAGGGTGGAAAATGTAGAGTTTAGGGGTTTAGAATATAGGAATATATATAAGGCAAGATGGAGGTTTTGGGGCGGAGGCTGCTCCTTCTTCACCTTTTTCTTCACAAGTTTAGGTAATATTGTGTAATCAGATAAGAAAGCCCACACTGCAGATAACTGGTAGTTGGTTATTAAGTTAAAAGTAAAACTAATTTAGGTGCAATTTCTTAATTGGACAGTTTATCCTTCAAAGGCCTTGTAGAGAGAGAGATGGGGCTCCATTTTCAGTTTGTTAGTGAAGTGCTGCAGAGCTCAGCGTTTGTGAGACTGTGACAGGGATAAAAACAAATAAACATCTGAGTCCCAACAAGAAATGCCATCTCACACATTTAATCCTGACCTTGGCAGAAAAGAAACAAAGAATCCATTAGAAAGGCAACACAGGATTCCTTGGGAAACCTGCTGGAAAGCTGCAGCGGGGTTTGGGAGCAGCTGGGAGCACCCAGCCAGCCTCTTCCCTCGGGGGATTTTCACCCCAGTTTGGGCTCCACATCCATCTCCCTGGGCTGCAGGTGAGCAGGGCTAATTAACCTGCCACTTGCCGGGTTAATTCGTCCCCCTGCCTGCTCCATCCCGAGTCCTTGAAGCTTCCCCGGGACGCTCCTGCCAAGGCTCCATATGGGATCCCAGAAATACAGCTGGCTGGGAGGGAGATTTAGCTCTCCCCTGTCTCCGTGGGCCTATCCATTTGGAGCAGCAGTCCTCGCCTTGCCCTTCCCAAGGAACCTGCAAAAGGTCTCGGGAAGCTCTCAAGGCTGAGGCTTCGATTTATGGGGCAGAGCTGGAGCTGACATCGGCCACGGAGGGAAGAGATTTATTTCCAGGGGTTCCATCTGTCCCACGCCTCCTTCCCGGAGCAGAACCTGGCACGGAGCCTCGGCCCCATCCCAAAATGCCTGGACCAGACCCTTGGGATCCCCTCTGCTGAATTCCTTCACGGCCCAGATTCACCTCTGTGTGCTGGGAGCTCACCAGGAATGCGACTGGGACAGGGAAAAGAATCCCAAACCCAGGAGTGAATTCCGTGGAATTTCCCATGTAAGCCCGGTGTGACACAGAGGGAATGTCCACAGCAAAACTCTGTTTGGTGGAGAGCTCCGAGGGCAAAAGGGTTTCCTGCTGGAAAATAGGATTGTGTGTGGAATTCCCTGCTTTAGCCTCACTAATGGCACAGTGTGGTGCCCGCTGATCCCAGCCAGGTGTTCTCCCTGTTGTTCCACCTGGGATTTTATTTGACATGAGCTGGAATCTAAAATGAAATTGGGCAATCCTGTTGATAACACAAGAATTCAGGATTTAAACAAAATTATTGTCTTCAAAATAAATATTTTATGGGGGAAAACCCCCATGTTTTTTCCTTGTTTTGTGAGAGAGGAACAATAATTTTTAAAAGCTCAGAAAATCAGCAAACAGGATAAAATCCCAAACATGGTCTTCCTAAAGACTGGAAATTTTGGTTATTGCACTGGGTTTCTGTCAGATTAAAATGTCAGAGAAAATAACAGAATTAGACTTTCTTTTCTCCACTCACACAATTTATATCAACCAGAATTTATGGAAAAAAATTATTTAGTATTTATGGGAAATATGCAGTTTTTTATATTTTTATTTGTTTTCTTTAAAAACATTTTAGCCTATAGGACAAGACAATAAATGGAGATATTAACAGTTTATTTTGCATTAATTTTCTTTTGGATAATTCAGATAAAACATTGTTGATTAATGTGTCAAAACTGTACATGACATTTACCCAGTGGAATTCCAGGCTGTTTCATGCCCATCTCTGTAGCAGCACAGAGATCAGAGTGCTCTGGATTCGTTTCTGTCCCTTTCTGCATCAGGAGGATTCTGGGACAGCCCAAAATAAACATTCACTGTTCTCACCCACCCAGCACTTCCCATCACTGGGCTCATCCTGGCTCCAGATTTAGGGGCAGCGAGCTCCAGGGGCGAGCCCCTCGTTTCACCTTGACAACACCCCAGGTTCTTTTCCACAGAATCTCCTGGAAATGCACAGGAAAACGGGAATTTGTCACCCTGAGGAGCAGCCTGGTACTGCAGAGGGTCGGTGGCTCCGGGTGCTGAGGGACAGCAGGGCCCAGCGGGGTCCCCAGGGGCTGCACTGTGACACTGGGGACACAGTGGGGACTGGGGACAAGGATGGAGGGACAGGACACAGGGAATGGCTCCCAGTGCCAGGGGCAGGGCTGGATGGGAGATTGGGAATTGGGAATTGTTCCCTGGCAGGGTGGAGATGGAATTCCCAGGGCAGCTGGGGCTGCCCTGGACCCCTGGAAGTGTTATCCCAAACAGGTTTCATTCCCTGCTGTGGAAGAGCCCAGGATTTATTTCCAGTTCTGCACAAAAAGGGGACAGGGCTGATCCCCCAAAGCCAACACACAATTACCAAAACTTGTCACTATTTATACATTTCACCAGACAAAGGCACAAATGTTCACCGGCTGCACGTCACACAGCTCCCTTATTAATTAGCGTTCTGTGTCCTCGTTAAAGATTCTCTGATTATCCAATGATTCCTGGTGTTCTCTGCTTTGGGGTTTCTCAGGTTGCTGGTCTCCATCTGCTCCCCCTGGAATTCCCTTCTTCCCAGTGGGAGCTGACCCAGCACAGCTGGCCAGCTGTTTTTATTGGTTTCTTCCTTAGCTTGGAATAAGATACGGGCACACTTGCTGAGTGCCCTTGGGGCTGGCAAATCCTGTATTCCCTGTGCCCTCTGTCAGTGGGAATCCTTCTGATGCCTCAGGTTTGGCTTTTCTATTTCCACATTCTGTGCTGCTTTAGTGTGTGGGGCTGGGTTCACATCAGGGCATGGTGAGCTCTGTGCACAGAGCAGGGACACAAAACAATTCCTGCTCCAGCTGGGCACCAAGGACAAATGATCCCAATCCCAGCCCAGGAGCACAAACCCCGTGGGCTGCAGAGAGAAAAACAAGCAGGGTGGGACTGCAGGGGCTGCAGTGGGGTTGGACACTGAACTGCAATGTGCACATGGAGCAGAGCTGAGCCCAGGGAGAGACCCCGGCAGCGCTCGTGCATTTTGGGGCCATTTGGGTTCATCTTGGGGGCAGCCCTGGCTGGGCCCTGGTGCTGCCCAAGGGGGATCCATGGAGGAGATCCTTTGAGTAAATCCCTGCTTTTCTCTGGAACTCTCTTTTTTTTCTCCAGGGCAGCCCTCTCAAGGCTGCGGGCCGGGCCGGGTGTGACGGCAGCGGCTCCGGGGCTGTGGCTGTGGGACGGCAGCGGCTCCCACACGGCCGGCGCAGGCACACGTGACGCCGCTAGGACACGTGAGGCGGGAGAGACACGTGACACTGGACGATGAGTGAGGCGGCGGTACACGTGACGCAGGCGCGGCACGTGACGCGGGCAGGCCACGTGAGGCGGGAGGAAGCGCGTTGGGCGGGGCGGACGCACGTGACGCCGCCACGTGACCGCCGGGCGCCCCCACGTGTCCCAGGCTCGGCCCGGCCATGGCGGGCGCGGTGGCGGCCGCGGGCTCCGTGGAGCAGTTCCAGAAGCTGCTGCAGCGCCCGGACAGGTGAGGGGACGGCGGCGGGGCCCGGCCCTGTGTCCCTTGCCGGGGCTGCCGGCCCGCCCGGCCGTGCCTCAGTCCCCTCCGTGGGGGCCGGCCCCGCCTCCCGTCCCTCAGTGCCATCCGTTGGTGCCGCAGCGGTGTCACCTCCGCGGGTGCCAGCCCGCCTTCCCCAGCCCTCTGTCCCCCGTTTGTGTCCCGTCCCTCGGTGCCATCCCCGTGTCCCCTCCCGGTCCCCGCAGGGCCCAGCTCGGGAGGGGCCGCGGCGCTCCGTGAAACCTGCCGGGGGAAGGTAAAAAACCCAAAATGGAGAGAAACAGCCCCAAACTGCCCAAAGGCCGGGCTTAGGCTCGGCTTAGGCCGGGTTTGGCTCGGTTTGGCCGGGTTTGGCTCAGCTGAGGCCGGGTTTAAGCTCGCCTTTGGCTCGGGTTAGGCCGGGTTTGGCTCGGCCTTTGCCGGCCCCGCGCTCCCCTGGCTCAGCGCTGGAGGTGCCGCCCTGCAGCCGCTCCTGCCGCTGGGAATTTGGGGCCGGATCGGCTGGAAAATCCCATAAAGCAGAGCTGCCCTTCGAGCTGGGATTGTCCTCCAGCCGCGGGGGTGTCACCAAAACCACCGGGACACTGCAGTGGGAACAGCGGTGACACTTCAGTGGGAACTGCAGTGACATTGCAGTGGGAACAGCAGTGAAATTTCAGTGGGAACAGCAGTGACATTGCAGTGGGAACTGCAGTGAAATTTCAATGGGATTAGCGGTGAAATTTCAGTGGGAACAGTGGTGGCACAACAATGGGAAGAGCAGTGAAATTTCAAGGGGAACAGCAGTGAAATTTCAAGGGGAACAGCAGTGAAATGTCAGTGGGAGCAGCAGTGAAATGTCAGTGGGAACTGCAGTGAAATTTCCGTGGGAACAGCAGTGAAATTTCCGTGGGAACTGCAGTGAAACTTCAGTGGGAACATCATTGAAATTGCAGTGGGAACAGCATTGGCACTTCAGTAGGAACAGCAGCATTGGGTGTTCATTGACACAGAAGTGGCTCTGAATTATTCACCTCCCGCCCAGGTTCTCATTAATCTGCTTTTGTGCTCTATGATTAATGACAGGGCTGAGCTTTTCCTACAACCCCAGCCTGCTCTGGGACCTTCCAGGGACACCTTGCACCGTCCCAGGGTGCTCCCAGCCTGTCCTGAGCAATCCCTGTGGTTTTATTCCAGTATTCCATGTGCATCTTTAAATTTAGGAGGGAAGAGCTGCAGTAAGCTCCTCTGTAATCACAGATTTACAGTGATTAAAAGTGTGGTGGAATACCAGCATCAGTGCCAGAGGAAATGCTGTTAATTGATGGTTCTGGGAAAAAGGAACAGAATTTCTTCCAGATGTGCTGCAGGACTCCACTTTCCCTCCTGGAATTGTCCTTCAGCTGGGTTGTTTTGTAGGGACACTGCAGAACAAACTCATGTGCCCAGAGGAAAATGGCTTCAGGACAAACACAATATTTTAAGGTTATTTAAAAAAAAAAAACAAACCACCAGTAATTTTCTCATTGCCTTTGTCACAGAACATCATTCAGTTTTCTCTCTAAAGGAATTGGTATTTTACCCATGTTCTTGGACCCAAGATGAGCTGATCATCCTGATAGATCTCCCTCTGCTTCTTTTGATAAGAGCATTTGTAATTACATGTTAATTTAATAGGATTTGTTTCAGAAAATTAACATTTCTTGCATCGAGTTGTCAGTAAGTTTGCGTTGTAGAATGAGTGTAAATTTTGATATTTAAAGAGGAAATTAGGGATTTGTCATAACCTTTTTATCCCTGCCCTGGTTAATAGTGGAGCTTTTTTTTTTTAACCTTGGTTGAATGCAGGAAACATTTTGTTTAGAGTTACTTAATTCCTTAATTTTGCTAAGTCTTTATTTTTTATCTCTCTTAATGTTTTCAAGTACTCTGGTTTTTTTAAGGTCAAATCAAAGTGCTCAGGGAGCAGTTCACTTGCAAAATCTGAATTGTTCTGTGAATGAATTTTAAAAAAAATCAAAAAACCCAAACAATTCCAAAGCCCCTAGTGCAAATGAATTTAAAATATGTTCTTCCTGAAGACAAAAATGAATGTATTGCAGCTGGATGTTGGTAAGGAAGGAGCAGGCTCTGGTGGGATGAGGATGAAATAATCCTGTGATGATTTGAGGCCCATCCCTGTGGCCAGGTGTGTCCTGCTGTGGGCACAGACTTAAACTGAGGACTTGGAGGAAAAAAGAAAAGTTGTTCTGTTGTTTTTAGCCAGAATTTTCTAGAGTTTCACTGGAAAATCAAGTGTGTGGAAGCATCCAGGGTGTGTGATCAGGTCACAGGAGCTGCTCCAGCAGGGATCTTGTGCTGCCCTTGCAGCTGCTACAATTTACAATGAATTTCCATTATTTAGGGATAGCAGACATGAAGTTGCTGCTGTGGGATGGGTGTCTTGATTTCTCTATTTTTCTGAGTAAATTAATATCAGTACATTGTGTGTTTAATTCCTTATTCCCATTCTCTGGTGGGTTTGACCTCTGCAGAGATGGAGAATGGAATTGAAAATTCCAATATCTTGTCACTGCTGTCATCCCAGGTGTGTAAGCCCATGGCAGCTGGTACCCAGTGTGATGGGATTTCTGCTAACACCTTTAAATGCTGTGTAGAACCACTCCCAAACATCCCAGCAAACCTGGAATAAGAAGTTGGAGCAAGTGAAAGCAGAAAAATAACATTGCAGTGTGACAGGTTTTGTACTGCATGGCCTGAGCACTGCT
Organism: Passer domesticus; assembly: GCF_036417665.1. Taxonomy (NCBI): domain Eukaryota; kingdom Metazoa; phylum Chordata; class Aves; order Passeriformes; family Passeridae; genus Passer; species Passer domesticus. The sequence continues at coordinate 57,561,592 of NC_087481.1, forward strand.
GCCTGGGCTCGGAGTGTTCCCTGGGAAAGGAAGGCTCCTGGTATGCTTTAAAGGGTTTTTTTTAATCTCAGGTGATGCTTCAGGTTTGGCTTTTCTATTTCCACATTCTGAGCTGCTTTAGTGTGTGGGGCTGGGTTCACATCAGGGCATGGTGAGCTCTGCACAGAGCAGGGAGACAAAACAATTCCTGCTCCAGCTGGGCACCAAGGACAAATGATCCCAATCCCAGCCCAGGAGCACAAACCCCGTGGGCTGCAGAGAGAAAAACAAGCAGGATGGGACTGCAGGGGCTGCAGTGGGGTTGGACACTGAACTGCAATGTGCACATGGAGCAGAGCTGAGCCCAGGGAGAGACCCCGGCAGCGCTCGTGCATTTTGGGGCCATTTGGGTTCATCCTGGGGGCAGCCCTGGCTGGGCTCTGCTGCTGCCCAAGGGGCATCCATGGAGGAGAGCCTTTGAGTAAATCCCTCCTTTACTCTGGAACTCTGTTTAGTTTTTTTTTCCAGGGTAGCCCTCTCAAGGCATCACAGGCAGCTGGTGGGGATTTATGGGTTTTTGTGGCATCCCCATCCCTGGAGTGTCCAGGGAATTCCTGGAGCTGGCACTCGGGGCTCTGGGGACCAGGTGGGTGTTGTGCCCCTGGATGGTCATTCCCAGGCTCAGGGGCTCCACGATGCAGTGTTTGCTGGCAGCTGTCCCCAGGAGTGCTGTGTGTCCCCAGGTCCCTGGTGGTGGTGCACTTCTGGGCGCCGTGGGCTCCGCAGTGCGCGCAGATGAACGAGGTGATGGCAGCGCTGGCCCGCGAGCACAGCCAGGTCACCTTCGTGCAGGTGAGCAGGGCAGGCCCGGGCAGGGGGTGTTCCACACTGGGGGAGGTGCCTCGCGTTTCAAATGCCCTTCTCACATCTGGTATCCCTGAGGTGCTGCTGTCAGGAATGGCTCAGACCTGGAATGGGAATCCTGGAATGCCTTGGGTGGGAAGGGACCTCAAAGCCCACCCAGTGCTATCCCAGAGGTGCTGCTGCTGTCAGGGGTGGCTCAGACAGGGAATCCTGGAATGCCTTGGGTGGGAAGGGACCTCAAAGCCCACCCAGTGCTATCCCAGAGGTGCTGCTGCTGTCAGGGGTGGCTCAGACAGGGAATCCTGGAATGCCTCGGGTGGGAAGGGACCTCAAAGCCCACCCAGTGCTATCCCAGAGGTGCTGCTGCTGTCAGGGGTGGCTCAGACAGGGAATCCTGGAATGCCTCGGGTGGGAAGGGACCTCAAAGCCCATCCAGTGCCATCCCTGCCATGGAAGGGACACCTTGCACTGTCCCAGGGTGTCCAGCCTTGGGGATGTTATCTCAGGATTCCCAGAGGAATGACTGAAATGACCCTTCAGGAAGGTGAATTTGTCTCCTGCAAGGTTGTCACTCTCCTTTGTGAGACCCTCTGCACATCCCACTGGGAGCCAGGGGAAGGAATTCACTTCATCCATGTGCTGTTGGTTTCAAACCAAATTTCTCTGGTTAATGAGACACTTGTGGGATGACGAGGGCAGGGAGCAGTGGAGCAGCCAGCTGTGTGTGAGTATTTTAATGGGATTTTTACAGCCTTTAGGATCTGTGTGTGGGTTTTTTTAATGATTCCTCTTAGTTGGTATTTGTAAAACAGGACAGAATTATTTTAATGGTATTTTATGACTTAGAGCTTCAAAAGACTAATTTTCAACATATTGCAAATTCAAGATGCTTAAATTTATCTAGAGTTGAGTAGCTTTTACTCAGCCCAAGAAAGTCTGGAACCTCTCAGTTGCCTTTTCATTATTCCTATATTATTTATTTATGACCTTTATTATTCAGCAGTAATTTATTTTTTAATAATGAGGTTCCAAAGTTATCCAGGGCTGTGAAACCCTGATTGTGGCACTCCTTCCCCCGACTTCCCTCTTCCCAGTAATGTTAATATTACTGGTGTTCTTGCTTGGAGAAAATAAGCTGATGACAATTCTTGGGTGAATTTTACTGATACATTTTAGAGGAAGGAGCTCCTCCAGAGGAATATATTTGATTTTGGCAGTTCTTGGCGGGATTTTTGTATTGCAGAATATGCAGCCTGCCTTTGAATTGGCAAGCACCTGTGACCTCCTCACATGTTTGGTTGAAATGAATGTGTTCACATCCCACAACACTCACAAACAACATTTTGGGAAGCTGTGCCAATGAGAGCAGGTTCCTGAAATATGAATTGGAATCTGTTCTGTGTTACGTGGAACATAAATATCCAAGCAAGAAACTTTGCTGGAAAGAAAATGAGTATTAGACATGGAAGTCATCATTTGCCCCTGGAAAAAGAACCAATAATTGGAATTACCTATTCTCTTTCAATTATGTATAAGCTTTCAGTTCAGTGTCAGTTGGATGTAAGCTTTCATTTTCTAGCTGTGGTTTTCCAGTTGATTCTGTTGGAGTGATGATGTGCAGGAGGAGGCTGGGGCTCACTTTTGATGCTCCTTCTTTGCCTCTCTAATTAGTGGGTTCATTAAGAGCCTGTGTAGCTGGAGCTGCTCAAAATCTGAGCCAGCAAAGATAAATTTTCATAGCCAATCCCTCTGTGATGAAAGTGGGAGCAGTAATCCCAGGCTGGGCGCTCAGCAGCCTTGCAGGAGTTAAAAATCAAGTTAAAAATCAAGTTTATGAAGGAGCAGCTCCTTTTCCCCTCCTCATTTGCAGGGGCTGCAGGTGTCAGGGGTGATGCAGAGCCCCCAAAGGGCACCACAGCACCTCTGTGATGGGGACACGACTGGGGCCAGTGATTTATGGGTTCCAATATAGCAGGGGCTGCACAGCATTGAGAATTTACTAGGTCAGGAGTGCACCAGGAATTTTATTCGCAGCCTCCGGGCGTCTTTTGAAATGTGCAACAAAATAAAAACCTCTGAACCTGCTTTGACACCGTGGAGGTTCACGGTGCCACGGCAGCCCAGAGAGTCTCATTTAAATGCAAATGTCTCCCAGACTTCAGCAGCAGATCCTGCTTAAATGCATAAAATGCCACGGAGAACATTCCAGGATTGACACTCGCAGTGAAACTTTAAAGAAGATTATGAAAATAATCCAGTTTTTTTTTTTTTTTTGGTTGGTTTTTAGCTGGAAGCTGAGGCTGTGCCTGAAGTGTCTGAAAAATATGGAATTAGTTCTGTTCCAACGTTCTTGTTCTTTAAGGTAAGGGGAAATGGATTTAAGAGGAAATGAATTTAAGAAAAGTGGATTTAAGAGAAAATAGAATCCATGTGGACTCTTAATACTTACACTTTTGTAACACTCCACCAGAACCTTAGGAGCATTCTCGGTGAGGAAACACCTCTGTAACTGATTGAAGTCTATCCAGTGGAACCTCAAAATGGAAATAGAAATGTTTTTTGCACTTTATGTGGAATAGTTCAGGGCTTCCTTAAGTGCTTCGGCATTCATACATAGTTTTTATTTCACTTGTTGTACTTGGGTCAGAAAATTTACAGCAACATTTCTTTGTAGTTGGGAAAAAACCTAAGAAATTATGATAATAACAGAAATAACAATTCTGTTTGGGTGCTATTTGCCTGTGATGATAAAATTGATACTATTTTCTTAAATAAGTATTTCTGGAGGCAGACTTGGTGCTGTTACTGATACCTTGGAGTGGCTGCCTGGACCAGAGGCTAGACAAGGTTAAGAGGATAAAATGGGTATTTATTAAAGGCTTTCCATAAGTGCACCTTGGGCAGTGAGAGCCTCCCAGAGGCTACACCAAAGATGGACCATGGTCACAGGTTTTTTAGGCAGATATGAGCTTGGTCTATTTACATACCAGGGGTTAATCCTCCAGTTCAGCTTCAGGTGATGAAGTTATTTACCCCCCGCTTTCTCCTCCCAATTCACTTTTGTCTGTACTTTTCAGGCCCTGAGGCTGTAGGGTGTCCTTGAGTTTCAGGCCTGGAGGAATTGTTTAGTCTGACCAAAACGTGAGGACTGTAGCTAACACTCTGTGTGCAGTTCAGAGTTAGGCACTGGGGCAGCACAGGATCTGAAAAACAGAAAGGCTGAAATCCCTCAGGCATCATTGCTGCCAGAAAGGCACGAGCCTGGCAGTACAGCCTTTTCTGAGGCATGTCACAGGAGGCAGCCTTGGCTGGCTGTGTGTGCTGTGCTTTAGCCCAGCCTGGACTGAAAGCTGTGTTTAACCTAGCCTGGACTGAAGGCTGGCTTTGCTGTGCTTTATCCCCCCCTGCCCCGTGTGCTGTGTTTATCCTCTAGCTCTGTGTGCTGTGTTGCCCTGTGTGCTGTGTTTATCCCCCTGTTCTGTGTGTTGTGTTTATCCCTCTGTCCTGAAGGCTATATTTGCTGTGTGTATCCCCCCTGCCCTGTGTGCTGTGTGTATCCCCCTCTCCTGCAGGCTGTATTTGCTGTGTGTATCCCCCTTTCCTGCAGGCTGTATTTGCTGTGTGTATCCCCTCTCCTGCAGGCTGTATTTGCTGTGTGTATCCCCCTCTCCTGCAGGCTGTATTTGCTGTGTGTATCCCCTCTCCTGCAGGTGTATTTGCTGTATCCCCTCTCCTGAAGGTGTATTTGCTGTATCCCCTCTCCTGCAGGTGTATTTGCTGTGTGTATCTCCTCTCCTGCAGGTGTATTTGCTGTGTGTATCCCCTCTCCTGAAGGTGTATTTGCTGTGTGTATCCCCTCTCCTGAAGGTGTATTTGCTGTGTGTATCCCCCTCTCCTGCAGGTGTATTTGCTGTGTGTATCCCCTCTCCTGAAGGTGTATTTGCTGTGTGTATCCCCCTCTCCTGCAGGTGTATTTGCTGTGTGTATCCCCCTCTCCCGAAGGTGTATTTGCTGTGTGTATCCCCCTCTCCTGAAGGTGTATTTGCTGTGTGTATCCCCCTCTCCTGAAGGTGTATTTGCTGTGTGTATCCCCCTCTCCTGAAGGTGTATTTGCTGTGTGTATCCCGTCTCCTGAAGGTGTATTTGCTGTGTGTATCCCCCTCTCCTGAAGGTGTATTTGCTGTGTGTATCCCCTCTCCTGAAGGTGTATTTGCTGTGTGTATCCCCCTCTCCTGAAGGTGTATTTGCTGTGTATATCCCCTCTCCTGAAGGTGTATTTGGTGTGTGTATCCCCCTTTCCTGCAGGCTGTATTTGCTGTATCCCCCTCTCCTGAAGGTGTATTTGGTGTGTGTATCCCCTCTCCTGAAGGTGTATTTGCTGTGTGTATCCCCTCTCCTGAAGGTGTATTTGCTGTGTGTATCCCCCTCTCCTGAAGGTGTATTTGCTGTGTGTATCCCCTCTCCTGAAGGTGTATTTGCTGTGTGTATCCCCTCTCCTGAAGGTGTATTTGCTGTGTGTATCCCCCTCTCCTGAAGGTGTATTTGGTGTGTGTATCCCCCTTTCCTGCAGGCTGTATTTGCTGTATCCCCCTCTCCTGAAGGTGTATTTGGTGTGTGTATCCCCTCTCCTGCAGGTGTATTTGCTGTATCCCCCTCTCCTGAAGGTGTATTTGGTGTGTGTATCCCCTCTCCTGAAGGTGTATTTGCTGTGTGTATCCCCTCTCCTGAAGGTGTATTTGCTGTGTGTATCCCCCTCTCCTGAAGGTGTATTTGCTGTGTGTATCCCCTCTCCTGAAGGTGTATTTGCTGTGTGTATCCCCTCTCCTGAAGGTGTATTTGCTGTGTGTATCCCCCTCTCCTGAAGGTGTATTTGGTGTGTGTATCCCCCTTTCCTGCAGGCTGTATTTGCTGTATCCCCCTCTCCTGAAGGTGTATTTGGTGTGTGTATCCCCTCTCCTGAAGGTGTATTTGCTGTATCCCCCTCTCCTGCAGGTGTATTTGCTGTACCCCCTCTCCTGAAGGTGTATTTGCTGTGTGTATCCCCCTCTCCTGCAGGCTGTATTTGCTGTGTGTATCCCCCTTTCCCGAAGGTGTATTTGCTGTATCCCCCTCTCTCCTGCAGGCTGTATTTGCTGTGTGTATCCCCTCTCCTGCAGGCTGTATTTGCTGTATCCCCCTCTCCTGAAGGTGTATTTGCTGTGTGTACCCCCTCTCCTGAAGGTGTATTTGCTGTGTGTATCCCCCTTTCCCGAAGGTGTATTTGCTGTATCCCCCTCTCCTGCAGGCTGTATTTGCTGTGTGTATCCCCTCTCCTGAAGGTGTATTTGCTGTGTGTATCCCCCTTTCCCGAAGTTGTATTTGCTGTATCCCCCTCTCCTGAAGGTGTATTTGCTGTATCCCCCTCTCCTGCAGGCTGTATTTGCTGTGTGTATCCCCTCTCCTGCAGGCTGTATTTGCTGTGTGTATCCCCCTCTCCTGCAGGTGTATTTGCTGTATCCCCTCTCCTGACGGTGCATTTGCTGTGTGTATCCCCCTTTCCCGAAGGTGTATTTGCTGTGTGTATCCCCCTTTCCCGAAGGTGTATTTGCTGTATCCCCCTCTCTCCTGCAGGCTGTATTTGCTGTATCCCTCTCTCCTGCAGGTGTATTTGCTGTGTGTATCCCCTCTCCTGCAGGTGTATTTGCTGTGTGTATCCCCCTTTCCTGCAGGCTGTATTTGCTGTGTGTATCCCCCTCTCCTGCAGGCTGTATTTGCTGTGTGTATCCCCCTTTCCTGCAGGCTGTATTTGCTGTGTGTATCCCCCTTTCCTGCAGGCTGTATTTGCTGTGTGTATCCCCCTTTCCTGCAGGTGTATTTGCTGTGTGTATCCCCCTTTCCTGCAGGTGTATTTGCTGTGTGTATCCCCTTTCCTGCAGGCTGTATTTGCTGTGTGTATCCCCCTCTCTCCTGCAGGTGTATTTGCTGTGTGTATCCCCCTCTCTCCTGCAGGTGTATTTGCTGTGTGTATCCCCTCTCCTGCAGGCTGTTTTTGCTGTGTGTATCCCCCTCTCTCCTGCAGGTGTATTTGCTGTGTGTATCCCCTTTCCTGCAGGTGTATTTGCTGTGTGTATCCCCTCTCCTGCAGGTGTATTTGCTGTATCCCCTCTCCTGAAGGTGCATTTGCTGTGTGTCCCCTCTCACTGTGTCCCCAGAACTCCCAGAAGGTGGACCGCCTGGACGGCGCGCACGCTCCGGAGCTGACGCAGAAGGTGCAGCGGCACGCGGCGGGCACGGCGGGCACGGGCGGCCCCGGCGGCGCTGCCCCTGCCCAGGAGCAGCTGCACGCCCGCCTCAGGGGGCTCATCAACGCGGCCCCCTGCATGCTGTTCATGAAGGGCTCTCCCAAGGAGCCCCGCTGCGGTGGGTGAGCCTCGCGGGCCCCCTCCCTGCCCGGCAGCCCGCGGTGCCAGGCTGCTGCTGATGTCCCTGGGCTTCCTTCCTAGGCTTCAGCAGGCAGATGGTGGAGATCCTGCAGAAGCACGGCGTGGCCTTCAGCAGCTTCGACATCTTCTCTGACGAGGAGGTTCGCCAGGGCCTCAAAGCCTTCTCCAACTGGCCCACCTACCCGCAGCTCTACGTGGCTGGGGAGCTCATCGGGGGCCTGGACATCGTCAAGGTGGCACACGGCAGCTTGTCTCCTCTTGGCTTGACAGAAGTGTCTTTGTCTTGCTTTTTCCACCTCATTTTTTGCTTTTTTCTCCCAATTTCCTCAGGAGCTCGAGGCATCAGGAGAGCTGGACACGATCTGCCCAAAGGGCCAGAAGCTGGAGGACAGGTGGGGGAATTATAACCATTTCTGAGGTTTTTTTCTGTGTTTATCCAGGGGAAACCCTCTATAAATTCCTACTTTATCAGAAGTGCCTCAAGAATTTATTTACTTGCAGAATTCTTGTAGTTTTTCAGTGTCTTTTGGGGTTTGTACATGTAAGTCCAAGAATCTTACTTATGTTTGTGGTTTAATTTCTGCTTGTTGCAAGAATGTAGCTGTTTATATATTTATATAGCTATATATATCTATTTATACATCTATATATATATCTATTTATATGTCTATATGTATCTATATAAATATGCCTTTCTAAATATCTATATTTATAAATTTCTGTATTTCTATTTATACATCTATATATATCTACTTATGTATTTATATATCTATATATCTACTTATATATTTATATATCTGTATCTGTAGGTGGATATAGATTCCTTCTTGTCTCTCTTTAGCAATTTATTCTTTAAAAATAACTGGGAAAATAATATTTTTAAGCTTTTTCCAGCTTTATTTGTACAGACTTCCCAACTCTGGTGTCACTGGAGGGAATCCCTGCCTGGTTCTTCTCCCTGCTCAGTGCAGCACAGAAATAATTTAATAAATCCCATGTAAAAGTGGTGCTAAATAATAATCCCACCACTGTAATTCTAGGGATTTATTCATTCCTTCCAAATTTGTGCCAAGGCTTGAGTTACTTTACTTTGAAATAGTTTCACTGAGGCCACACACCCCAATTAATGCTTTTAGCAGAGATTAAATTGGAGATTAAGATGAGATGGGCACATCTTTAAAAACTTACTTTAGGCGGCCTTTAAAAGTTTATTTTAAAGCCTTTTAGCCTCTTCCTGTGCTTTTGAAGGAGTTTGTTAAGAAATTAAACATTTTTTGGCCAGTTCTTGATGGAAGTTTGCAGATTGCACAAGCAGCAGCTCCATTTACACAGAATTTTTTCACTTGGCACAAACTTTTGAGGGAAAGAAGGGAATGGGGAACGTCCTCTGCCTCCCAAAGGGTTTTAAGGTTCCCTCCAAGGTTTTTTTTAGGTTAAAATTGTCCATGAGATGTGTTTGTAAGGAGCAGCAGCACCTTTGGGGAGGTTTGAGTGGCATTTTCCACCAGCCTGCTCCATGGGAGATGGATTCCAGCTGGGAGTGGCATTCCCATCCCAGGGTGGAATTCCTGGAGATTTATCCATTGGATTTTTCCTTTCCACTTCTGCATTTTGTTTGGTGTATTGGGATATAAAATAACCAAGGTATTTTTTGTCTTTTTCTAGGCTTAAATCCTTGATAAACAAAGCTCCTGTGATGCTCTTCATGAAGGGAAACAAACAGGTAACGTGGAGTGTTCCAGAAAATACTGAATTTTTCTCTTGTTCTTCCTTAATTCAAACCAGTGCAGCTGGAAAAGTTATTTATCTTTTTATTTGGCCTTCTCTAAACCATAGAACAGCCCTGGTTTTTGTTATTGCTGAATATTATTTAAGTGTTAGATATTTCTATTAATATTTATTAGTACAGAAATTAATAGAAATACCTAATGCTTAGGTCTTATAACAGATATATCTAATATCTTAGATATCTTATAGAATAGATATCTATAATACCTAGTCATATCTAAAAATTGCTGGGTGTTTTTTGTCTTCATGTGAAGAGTAGATATGAATTATTAATTCATTATAATTTCAATTAATGTAATTATACTTAAATTAATTACAATTAAATTAATTCTAATGATAATAAATATAACAAGTTGCTGTTCTTGTTATAGTTTATTATGGTGAATCCAGGGCTGTGATGCCTCAAAATGCAGCAGGTTTATTCCATAAATCCATAAAAATCAGGAGATAAAGGATGGAAAAGGGAGTAAGGAGTGGCTCATCCAGCAGAAAACTGGGAATTGCTGCAGTGCAGCTGGAATTCTATGGACTAAAAAAAGCAGAGGCATTTCATAACTGTATTTTATATTTTAGATGGCAAAATGTGGCTTCAGCAAGCAAATCATAGAAATCATGAATAACACTGGGTAGGTAACGGGGTCGGAGTTTGGGGGGCAGTTCTGGGGTAAAAACTGCATTTTATGGAAAATGTGTTAGAAAATAAGAGTGGAATTATTCCCCAAATGTAAGGTTTTCTTTTTCAAGAGCATTTCAAGCACTTGAAGGGTTTTCTGAGAATTTTAATGAGGTATTTTGAGGGTTCTTTCAAGACCTGTATGGATTTTTTTGAGAATTTTGAGGATTTTTTGAGAACTTTGAGGGTTTTTTTGAGCATTTTATGGGTTTTTAAAAATCTAGAGGTTTTAGAGCTTTGAGGTTTTGGTTTTTTTTTTAATTTTGGGGGGTTTTTGAGAACATTGCATTTTCTATAATTTTGAGGATTTCTGAGAACATTGAGGAGTTTTCGATAATTTTTAGGGGGTTTTGAGAGCATTGAGGAGTTTTTGACAATTTCGAGGATTTCTTGAGAACTTTGAGAATTTTTTCCAACATTTTATGAGTTTTTAAAAAATCTTGACATTCTAGAAATTTTTTGGGCTAATTTTTGCATTTTTAGCTGAATTTTGAGGCATTTCTTTACAAACCTTGCAGGGTTTTGTTGCTTTAGGAGCACTCCTTCCCATTTCCAGTGTGAATAACATGCATATCCCATTTTTCCCCTCTGCCCAGCGTGGATTACGAGACCTTTGACATCCTGGAGGACGAGGAGGTAGCAGAGCCTGCCCTTCCCTGGGGGTGCACCCCTGCTGCCCGTGGCAGGGCAGAGCTCCCGGTTCATTCCCTTTGTCCCCCAGGTGCGCCAGGGGCTGAAATCCTTCTCCAACTGGCCCACGTACCCCCAGCTGTACGTCAGAGGGGAGCTGGTGGGGGGGCTGGACATTGTCAAGGTATGAGCTGCTTGCTTTGCAGTAAAAACTCCATTTGTTGCATTTAAAAGTCTCATTTCTAGGAATTTTCCTGCCTGTCCCCCACAGAATCCCTGCAGCCACCCCGGGAGGCTTTCCCAGGGAAAGGAGCTTTAAGTGTCCAATGAATGACTGGAAAAAAGCCCATTTTTAACCCTTTTTTTTTTGCATTTTTCTCAGCCTTAACTTTGCTCCTGATGTTGGGTTATTTTTTCCTAGAAAACATTTCTATTTTCTTGGAGTTGTTGGAGCAGCCCCAGAGTTCCCAAATCCTCCTGAGCCCATTCCTGGATGGTTCAGAGCCAATTCCTCAGACTGGGGCTCCTGGGGATGCTCAATCAATAAATCCCATTTAATTCTAAAATTACTGGGACTACTGAAATTGTAGAGATTTGTTTGATTTATTTAAGAACTGTGAGGATTGCCTCAATTACATAGATTAATTTTATTTACAAAGATTAATTTTACTTCAATTACATAGATTAATTTTATTTGTATAGATTAATGTTACTTAGTGTATATGGATTAATTCTATTTACAAAGATTCATTTTACTTCAATTATATAGCTTTATTTTATTTATATAAATTAACTTTACTTCAATTATATAGATTACTTTTACTTAAAGTGTATAAATTTTATTTAACAAGAGTAGGGATTGCTTCAATTCTTGTATAAATTTATTATGGAAATTATTATTAAAATTATTATATAAAGAATAATTTTATTTATAGATACTATTTTTACCTAAATTGTGTAGATTAATTTTATTTATGTAGACTAACTTTACTTAAATTATATAGATTAATTCTATTGATATAGATTAATTTTACCTAAAGTATATCATTAATTCTGTTTATTTAACAAGTGTAGGGATTACTTTGATTATATAGATTAATTTTTCTTATATAATATAGATTAACTTAATTTATAGATTAATTTTGTTTATTTAGCAAGTGTGGGATTAAATCAATAAAATTAATCTAGATAATTGAGGAAGTGTGGGGGCTTTTTCAGTGCTCAGGAGGAGGAGTCTTGGGCATTGTGAGGTGCTGTAAAATCCTTTTTTCTGCTATTTCAATGTAATTTCTCTCTTTGCATCCTTGGGCTGTTTGAATTCATGACCTGTATGGGTGGGTGAATGCTGTCAGTGGTTTAAATTTCATTTTTTAATGCAGCATGGTATGGAATTACTGAAATAGAGCTGTTGATTCCAAGGTGTGGGAGAAGAAGAACGTTCCACGTTGTTCCCCACGTGTGTCCTGGTGCTCCTTAGGCAGTTGCCAGCCCTGAAATGTGAATTTCAGTCCCCAGGAGGAGCAGGGCAGGCACCTCCTGCTCAGAATCCCGAGGATATTTTAGTTTCTTCATGGGGTTTGTGGGTGGGAGAACAAAACCCATCCGTGGGTGGGGATTCCTCCTTTGGGGTGTTGGAATTGTGTGCCTGGAACGTCTGGGATTCCACCTGGGAGGAGATCAGGGGCCCCAAGCAGAGCCTCCAAGGTGTGATTTTTTATCTTTTTCACTAAGTACACCCAAGCCAGAGTTTAAACACTTTATAAACCTCAAGAGTGGCCCAGGAGGGATCTCTGGTGAGGCACCTGCTGCCAGGAGTGCTTCCTGCTGGGATGCCCCTGGACCATCCCTGCCATCCATCCCTGCTGCCTTTCTGTCTTTCAGGAGCTGAAGGAAACGGGGGAGCTGCTGCCTGTGCTGAAGGGGGAGAATTGATGGGGAGGACATCAGTGGGAAGAGAGATCCCTGGAACAGCCTGGAACAGTCAGAGATTCTCCTGGAGAAACAACTGCAGCAGGGGAAGCAGACAGGAAATAAATAGAAATATTCTCTGTTGGAAAAGGGGTTTCACTGGGGCCACAAAAAGGTCAATTAAAATTCAGTGCTCCAGCATTTGCGGTGTTGGGGTTTCATTATTTCCACCCTTGTCCATCCCAGGAACTTGCTTTTTTTGGGCTCAGCTCTCATTAGGGGAATATTAATGAAGCATCATCTTTTCCTGCCCCCTTTAATTGTTTCCATGTCTAATGAACAAGAAAAACACCTTGGGAGCCTTCAGCCAGCCCAGCTTCAGGGAGTTATTAATGAGCTGCAGCTCTGTCCTCTGCAAACTCGTTAAGTGGGCGCACTGATTGCTAATTTGGGGTGCTCAGTCACAAACGTGGGGTTTTGGGAAGGTTTCAGTGGTTTTGGAAGTGCTGGTGAATCCTCAGGGATCCTTCAGGATCCTGGGCTGCTCCAGGGGTCCTTCACTGCTGCACCCAGGGGATTTCCTTTGGGCTCAGCACCCGAGTCTGGGGAAGGTCCAAGTCCCCAGATCCTGGCAGGAATCTCCTTGGGAGCAACTCTGGGGCTTTTTTCCCTAAATCCTAAATATGATCCAAGTCTCAGAACCTAAACCAAATCTGGTGTTAAGCTTATCCCAACCTGAGGAAGCTTGGCTGCAGGGAAGCAGGTCCTTCCATGTGTCAGAGGATTCCCAGGGATGGATATTTAATTTTCTAGGATTAGTTTTAGTAATTGGTATCAAATATGTGTTATAACTTTAAACCCAATTTTAATTGCTTTAAAAAAATCCTTGTCATGAAAACAAGCCTTAATTAATCCTCTTAAGTGAATTGCAAATGTGTTCAGGTAGTTGTCAGTAGGAAGAAAATAATTTATTACAGCAAAACGTAGCACCCCTGTGGTGAAATAAGGAGTTAGAAGCTTTAATTAAATACTAAATACCAAATGCTATTTAGTTTTCCTTCAGAATTCAGCATAGTGGAATTTATTTGGGGCTTATGGAGTCCTGTTAATGGATTTATAGACGTGCAACAGAGCAGCAGGAAATAGCAGTTGATTCCTGACCATTTGTGTTTATTCCAGTATGGGATATTGGGAAGGAATTGTTCCCTGGCACAGGGTGCCCAGAGCAGCTGTGGATGCAGTTCGATCCTCCTTGTTTGTATTTCCCTCCTTATTTTGCAATATTTCCCTTGTTTGTCCCAACATTTCAGCTGGATTATTTTTCCCTGCAATTTAATGTTGGGATATTAGAAAAGAAAACCAACAAACCAGCTATTCCTGAGGATGGTGACGAGAGGAACAGCCGGTGATTAAACCCTCTGTGCTACTAAATATATTAAATAACTTCTTCTGGCAGATAATTGTCACCTCTGTCACCTCGGTGCTGGGATAAGAAATTCCTTCCAACCTCCATGAAATATTCCAGGTTTGAAAGGGAAATGTCACCTGGCTGAGATCAGGGATCCAATCAATACCTGGGATTTAAATTAAAAATTAACCTGGCTGCATGTGAGCATTTGATAGAGGGTTTCTGCTGGGCCAAGGGAAATTGGGGTTACTTCATGATTTTAATTAGGGACTGATTTTATGGGGAAATTTGGGTTAGTTAAAGATTATAATTAGGGGGGTATTTCTTGGGGAGTAATTGGGATTTCATTTCATGGGGCTGAGACCAAAGGGGAGCAAACAGGGATTTGTTTTTCCTTCAAACTGTAGTCCAGGGATGAGGTTCAGGTGAGACTTGGGGGATTTGAAGGACGCTCGGGGGACATGGGGAAAAGGAGCTGGTTTTGGGGTTCAAGGAGCTGGTTTGGGTTAAAGGGGCTGGTTTTGGGTTAAAGGGGCTGGTTGGGGGTTAAAGGGGCTGGTTTTGGGTTAAAGGGGCTGGTTTGGGATTAAAGGAGATGTGTTGGGGTTAATGGAGATGGTTTTGGGGTTAGAGGAGCTGGTTTGGGGTTAAAGGAGCTGGTTTGGGGTTAGATGAGCTGGTTTGGGGTTAAAGGGGCTGGTTTTGGGTTAAAGGAGATATGTTGGGGTTAAAGGGGCTGGTTTGGAGTTAGAGGAGCTGGTTTTGGAGTTAAAGGAGCTGGTTTGGGGTTAGAGGAGCTGGTTTGGGATTAAAGGAGATGTGTTGGGGTTAATGGAGCTGATTTGGGGTTAAAGGAGCTGTTTTGGGTTAAAGGTTTTGGCCCATGCTGTGACTGCCCTCAGCCCAGCCGTGTCACAGGGCTGTGCCTGGTGTCACTCGGGTAGGTCCCTGTCCCCATTCCCTCCTGTCCGTGTTCGGGAGCACAATCCCTCCCGAGCCGGGGCAACTCCTGCACGTGAGCTAAAAACTTCAGGAGCGGGGGGAGGGAGATGTCAGGAATTCCCAGCGGGCACGGGCAGGGAGCTGGGCTCGGGCATCCCGGGGAACGGGGCAGGGGACTGGGGGGAAACCACTCCTGGGGATTTTCCTGCCGGGGGATTGGGGGAAAACCATTCCCGGGGATTTTCCTGCCGGCGGCAGCACCGGGCATGGCCACGGGGCGGTGCTGGGCACTGCGGAGTGCGGGGGAGCGGGAGAGAGGGATAACGGGATAGTGGGATAGAGGGATAGAAGGAAAACGGGATAGATAGATAGTGGGATAGAAGGATAGCAGGATAAATAGTGGAATAGCGGGAAAATGGGATAGAGAGATAGAGGGAGAGCGGGATAGACGGATGGCAGGATACAGGGATCGTGGGATAGAGGGATAACGGGACAGAGGGATAGTGGAGCTGGGGATGCTGCCCCAGGATAATGGGATAGTGGGATAATGGCAATGGAATTCATGGATCACGTGTGAGCCATCAGAGAATTCCAGAAGGGTTTGGGTGGGAAGGGATCCCAAATCCCACCAGTGCCACCCCTGCCATGGCAGGGACACCTTCCCCTGTCCCAGGTGCTCCAGCCCCAGTGTCCAGCCTGGCCTTGGGCACTGCCAGGGATCCAGGGGCAGCCACAGCTGCTCTGGGCACCCTGTGCCAGGGCTGCCCACCCTGACAGGGAACAATTCCCAATTCCCAATCTCCCATCCAGCCCTGCCCTCTGGCACTGGGAGCCATTCCCTGTGTCCTGTCCCTCCCTTTTCCAAAACCACGATGGAAGATCTGGTCTTCACCTTCTATGTACAGCAAAGCATGGAATTTTTTTTTTTTTTTTTTTTTTTTTTTTTTTTTTTTTTTTTTTTTTTTTTTTGCCAGGACACCTTAAAAACCCGTAGAATTTATTACCAAGTGCCTTTCCCCCGCCTTTCCTCCTCTTTCCCGGGAATATGCCCGTGTGACACTAGATGGAGCCTTCTGTGCGCGGGAGGAGTGCGGAGCTGGGAGCAGCTCTCCCAGCAGTGCCCTCTGAAAATCCTGTAAATGCCATCGCCGCTGGAAGCAGGGACGGTGTTCAGCAGGAAAACACGGTGGGAAAGGATTTCTTACACCTGCAGAGGGCAAAACTCACCCGGACTGAGCGACTCAAACTGCCTTCTACATCTGAACCGAGAGGCAGGACTGCACACGGCATTTTTAAAGTGGATTTTTAGGGCTCCCTGCCCTCCCCGGAACGAGGTGAGCTGGGAGGTCCCTTCCAACCCAAAGCAGTCTGGCATTCCCTGGCTTTGAGGGATGTGGAGAGGCAGAGCTGTGCCCGTGGCTTTGGCAGCACACAGAGATGTACAGAACTTCCTGTCCTTCAAACATCTGGCTGTTTGTAGCTATTTTTCTTGGGAAAAGCGTTCAAGTGGGATAATTGTTTGATGATGTGACTTTGGGGGCCGTGCTGTGGTGGGGAGCACTTCCCAGTGCCCTCCTTGCAGCAGCAGAGTGGTGCCACCATTCTGAGCACACCCTCAGCCCCTGAGAGCACCCAAAAATGCAGATTTTGGGACGCCAGTGTCAGGGGGGATGGAGCTGCAGCATGGTTCTGGCATGGGCTGTGCCATCTTGGCTGTTCTCTGCCAATTGCACACCCAGTGTAAACGGCTTGGACACTGCTGGCACCCAGGGAAGATAATGAGAAAATGCAATTAGCAAACAGGTTTGGGGCATAGTATCCCTGCTTTTACTGAGGATGAGAACAGAGAGGGGACTTCTGGGAGAGGGAGGCAGGGGCTCATGGAGGGGAGATCCTCTGCCCCAGGGTTTTCAAACTGCAGAAAGGGATCTGCCCCTTCCCTGGAAGTGCCCGAGGCCAGGCTGGAGGGGCTTGGAACAACCCGGGATAATGGAAGGTGGGAGAGGGGTGGATTTGATAGGATCACTTCACTCTGGTCTCTTCACTTCAGTCCTTGAAGAGACCTCCAGGATCACTGAGTCCAACCCAGCCCCAACACCCAACTGAACCCTGGCCCCCAGTGCCACATCCAGGCTGTGTTAAACACACCCAGGGATGGGGACTGCACCACCTCCCCGGGCAGCCATGCCAGAGCTTTATCCCCCTTTGAGAGGATGTCCAGGCTGGCACAGGGATCCTCCAGGGCTGGCACAGGGATTCCCCAGGGCTGGCACAGGGATCCCCTGTGCCCTGAACCGCTCCCATTGCTGCCCCAGCCCAGGGGTGGCACAGCCAGCTCAGGAATTCACTTTATCCTTGCTCTAAAAGCTCTGTCCCTGGTTCTGCTGGGGGTACAGCGTGTGTGCCCGGCCCTGGGAATGCTGTCTGTGCCCAGGGGCAGGGAATGGGGCTGGAGATGGAGCTGGGGCTGGACAGCCACAGCCTCCAGCAGGGAGGGAGCTCCTCCAGGCACCCCCTTTTGGCATTTTTGGGGTATTTTCCTGCTGCTCAGGCTGTGTTTGCAGTCCTTTTTGCCCAGGGAGGGTTGGAGTGCCCATCCCTGGAGGCATCCCAGGAATTCCTGGAGGTGGCACTCAGAGCTCTGGGCTGGGACACAGCAGGGATGGAGCACAGCTGATCCTGGAGTTGTTTTCCAGCCTGAATGATCCTGGGATTCCATGGTTCTGTGGCAGCTGGGTACCTGAGCAGACCTCATTAACTTCAGATCAAATGCAACACAAATTCATGCCCTGAAATGGTAATTTTCAAAACATGTTTTGTGTTAAAAGGGGCTTTTTTCTCCTCTCGCTTCGCTTTCATCCAGAATTCATTTCCAGTCTCTCTGCAACCAGCTCCTGTGTTTCAGGAAATGTTTCCGAATTCCTGAGCTAAAAAACCATTTGAAAACCTCATTTGAATTTTTAAACAGCTTTGCCTGCCCCAAATGGTTTTTGCCAAGTGAAAGAGCTGCACCTGAAAAGTTTTTCCCAGCTCCAGGGAAGAACTGGGTCTGCATGTGGAAGCAGCTGGAATACTGAGGGAGAGCAGGGGGAGAGAAACAGCACAAAGGGAGGCAAGGATGTGGTTTCCTATTAGTGAAACCTCCACCTTCATTTCTAAAGCACAAACAAACCACAAGAGGCCTTTGGGAACAGCAGAGTGTGGATAGGAACACGAGGTTGGAACACAGGATCCTGGTTCCTCTGCTCTGCTCAGCTCTGGGTTAAAT
Source organism: Passer domesticus (assembly GCF_036417665.1). Classification (NCBI taxonomy): domain Eukaryota; kingdom Metazoa; phylum Chordata; class Aves; order Passeriformes; family Passeridae; genus Passer; species Passer domesticus. The sequence goes on from NC_087481.1 coordinate 57,579,474, forward strand.
CAGGATTCATGCCAGAGCTCAGTGCCATGGCAGGACCTTGGTTACCTTGGGCTTTCCAGGGCTTTTGGGTGGAAACTGAGTAGGTCTAGGTGGGATTTTGGGCAGGAGTTGTTCCCTGGCAGGGCTGGCACAGGGTGCCCAGAGCAGCTGTGGCTGCCCCTGGATCCCTGGCAGTGCCCAAGGCCAGGCTGGACACTGGGGCTGGAGCACCTGGGACAGGGGAAGGTGTCCCTGCCATGGCTGGGGTGGGATGGGATGAGATTTTAAGGTCCCTTCCCACCCAAACCCTTCTGGAACTCTATGAAAGCTGCTGTTTCAGGAGCTTGATATGTCAGGACAAAAGAAGCTAGAATCTTTAAGGCTGGAAATATCAAATTAAACTAATCAAATCCCAGCAGCAAATGCTGCTCTGCATTGTTTGTTTCTCCCCTCTGAGGAAAGGGGAGCTGGATGGCACCAACCCAACCTGAAATCCCGTGGGGTGAGCTGACCTCGCACAGCCAGCAGAGCTTCCAGCTGAAGCAGAGGGTTTAATTCAGATTTGAGATGATTTAAAATGCCTGAAAGAGTTTGCTGCACCTGCAGCAGAGCAGCTGGGCAGTAATTCCAGTGTGGAGCTGCTGGTGGTGCAGGAGCAGGGCCAAGCCTGCCTGGGTGGGAGATGTCAGGGCCATGGCCGAGCACAGCAAAAAGTGGCAGAAAATGACAAAAATGCCCTCGTGGCCCGTGTTCAGCAGGCTCAGGAAATGGCTGGCTGAAGGAAACACAATTTCAGTCCTCAGCTGGCTGCTGGCACCGAGCTGCTCCTGTAAATGGGATATTGCTGCTGGGGGCAGAGCAGTGCTGGGCTGGGTGCTGGAAGCTCCTTAGGATCTCATGTTAAACAATTAATGCTCCCAGGGACAAATTGGTTCGTGCAGCAGGCCTGGCTGTAGGCAGAGGAAAATACAATATCCTGGGCGATGGCAGGGCTTGCAATCAGCCCAGAGCCTGCACAGGAATCCGTGCTCTTGGCATTTCCAGGGATCCTGACAGGGCCCAGGGCATTCCAGGCCTGGGGAATTTCCTCCTGGAAAGGCTTTTCCAGCCCTGGCACAGCTTCCCGGGGCACTGCTGGGGTCCCCAGCCCTGGGGCATGGAAAACCCTTTGGATGTGCCCTTGGAGTGCTCGGGAATCATTGGACTTGATCATTTTGGAGGGTTTTTCCCAACCTCAACAATTCTGGGATTCAGGAATTCATGAAAACACCTTTGATGCCTTTGAAATCCCTCCTTCCCTGGCTGTTTGCTGGATTCAGCTCCAAACATTACAAAGGAATTGCACCAGTGAATTTAATGAAAATCCTGGTTTGGATTGAACTCTTTTTTTCTCTGCTGCATCTTCATAATGGCAATAAAAACAATAACAAAATTCCCTGGGGGATAAAGCCACTTCCCAGAGCCTGAGTTTGGGGTCATTACCCTCAGTTTGTGGCTGGGGTAGGATATTTTTCATGCTGAAATCCCGACCTTTTCCTGCCTCACCTCGTGGCCCTGGCTCCTCCTGGGTTGCAGCCACTTCACAAAATGCTCCTGTGGAGCCTGGATTTGATTTCCCCAGGGATCCCAAAATCCTGCCTGGATTTCCCCAGGGACACTGGAAACCTCTCCCACCAGATATCCCATACCTTTAGCACTCTGTCCTGGGAGCTGAGTGCCACAGACCAGAGCACTTGTCCCCTTTTCATTTCACCTCTGAATTTCATGAGTGACCACTGATGTATTTTTTTTCCTCCTAAATTTCTAAGATCTACTTTTCTATTACTTACATGAATCAAAATTAAAATCCTTTCCGATTTCCCCTCTTCTCCCTTTTCCTTCCCCCCTCTTTACCTCTCCTTTCCCCTTTTTCTCCTCCTCCTTCACCCCCTTGCTTTCCCCCTTTATTTCCCTCTTACCCCCCTTTTTCCCCATTCTCACATTTTTCTGCATTTTCCCCCATTTCCCCCCATTTTCCCCCATTTCCCCCCATTATTCCCCCCATTTCCCCCCATTGCCTCCCATTTCTCCCCATTTCTCCCCATTTCTCCCCATTTCTCCCCTTTTCCCCCCCTTTTCCCCCCCTTTTCCCCCCCTTTTCCCCCCCTTTTCCCCCCATTTTCCCCCATTTCCCCCCATTTTCCCCCCATTTTTCCCCATTTTCCCCCATTTTTCCCCATTTTCCCCCATTTTTCCCCATTTTTCCCCATTTTTCTTGTCTCCCAGCAGTGTCACAGCAGTGCCACCACGGCACTTCATCCTTCCCACACAGCAGCTGCTGCCAGATGTTCCAGAGGAAAATGTCAGTAACTTCCAGCCTTATCCACGCTTTTCCTCCACACAATTCCCTGCTCCAAGCCCAGAAGCTGTTTATGACACCCAGCTTTTCACTTCCTCGCCTCCCTCAGAAAGCCAGGCCGGGTTTAGGGTTTCTCAAACTTATTTCCCCCTTTTTTTTTTGGGCAGCATTTCCAGTTCCAGCATCTCCCAACCTTTTTCCTTCCCGGGAGCTCTGCAAAACCCTGATGTTTATCTCTGGATTAAGATTTCCAGCTGGAATGAGCTCTGGTGGGGCTGCCAGGCTGGGCTGGGCTCTGTGCTCAGGGCAAATCTCAGTTTTTGTGTTAAAACAAAACTCTGTGCTCTCCCAGGTAAGGACACAGGATTCCCAGGGCGTGGATTGTGCAGGGCTCCACTGCCAGAGGGATTTTGGGGAGGAATTGTTCCCTGGGAAGGTTTCTCTGTGCTCTCCCAGGTAAGGACACAGGATTCCCAGGGCATGGACTGTGCAGGGCTCCACTGCCAGAGGGATTTTGGGGAGGAAACGTTCCCCAAGAGGCCGGGGGTGCCCACAAATAGAGAAGCTTTTCCTCGGGCTCAGGTGGGTTTTCCTGGGCTCCCCTCTCTTCCCTGGCTCCTGGCAGTTCCCTGCCCCTCTCCAGGGTGCCCAGCCCAAATTGAGTTTGTGAATTTGTGAATTTATTTGTGAATTTGTGTTCCGTGGCTGAGCAGAGCCTGGCTCTGAGCCCACCCAGCTGCTGGCAGATTCTGGCACCTCCAGCTGCAGCCCAGGGATGCATTTCTGGATTCCATCCCTCATACACCACGGGCTGAACATTGAAACTGTCATCCCCGTTTTTAATTCCTTTTTTTCCCCCCTCCCTCCTGTGGACATCCCACAAAGCTCATTTATGGGATCAGCCTGATTTGGGAGAGCCTGCTTTAAATATTTCAGTTTCCCTTTTATTACCTGCAGCTCCAGTCAGGCTTTGCATGGTGCTGAGTCTGATCACAAATAATTGTTTTTGCTACCAGACATCTTTAGTCCCAAAAAAACGACTTTGAGAAAATGAGCAGTGATGCATTAAAATGCATTTTACAGAGAAATTATCTTTATATGATTAGTCTTCTTTTTTTATTATTATTTTTGGTAAAAAATATAGCTGCTGCAAAACCACAAAAATGAAAAAAAGAGAAAAATCTGCTACACTTGGAAAAGGATTTGCAAAATATCCCCATGAATGTCTTGGAATCATGAATGGATTTTAATAACCCACACATTGATGAGGGCACGCTGCAGATTCTGATTAATTATTAACGTGTTTACAACAATTTTGCAAATAATGGGCTAATCACTGCAATTATGTGTTTTCCAAGGGGGCAGGGCTGTGCTCCCAGGCACTCCTGGAGAACGCCCTGGCCAAGGCTCTGCTTCCCAGGCTGCTGTTTATTTCTGTGGACATCGATTTCCTGCCAGCATGGAGTGGATTTAATTTTAACTGATAGTCCAGTGCTTCATTCCAGCTTTAAATTATTGGTGAGCCTCGTGTTTGCAGCATTCCAGGTCCTGGGAAGGGAGAGGATTCCCTACAAACACCTGGGCAGGTGGGCAGGGACAGGGAAACATTTCCCCATGGGATTCCTGCAGGGCTGGACTGCTGCAGGGCAAAGGAAAACTCAAATGATGGATAAACAGAGATACAAATCCTGCTGTAAATAAGGAAAGAGGAGAGGTGGACTGATCACCTTTTAAACTTCTTTTTTTTGGTCCTGCAGGCCACAATCAGCACAGGACCCCAGAAGGAACCTTCAAGAGCATCTCATCCACAGCCTGGAACACCTCCCAGGAGAGGCTGGGGAGTCTGTCCCACGGGGAATATTGCAGAGGATCTGGCACATCCTGTGCCAACCTGGATACATCCTGTGCCAGCCTGGACACATCCCATGCCAGCTGGACCCACTGAGCCAACCTGACCCAGACTGGGATCTGCTGGTTCTGTCCTGGATGTGGAGTGCTGAGGGAATGGTGATTTTCTGTCCTGTCCTGTTCATGGAGTGCTGAGGGAATGGTGATTTTCTGTCCTGTTCATGGAGTGCTGAGGGAATGGTGATTTTCTGTCCTCTGGGAATGTGCTGTATGAAGTTTGTTGGGATTTTTGGAGGGTTTTTTTGGGAGGTGTTAAATCCTGAGCAGCCTTTTCCACTAGACACCCAATGCTGACCCCAAACCCCTCTCCCCACCCCTGAAATGTGCAGAAATTCCCCAAAGCTCCGATGCCAACGCCCCAATCCCTTAACGACAGGATTATTGCCAAGCGCTCAGGCAGCACGACGAGCTGTGTGTTGTGATGCCTGATTAGAGGCTGGATTTAGGGCTGGAGCAGCATTGAGGCACAGCCACGATGTAACTGGGTTAATAACAGCCAGCTGATTAACGTGGGGCATCTCCTGGCAGCTGGGGAGCAGGGATGCAGATGTGCAGGGATGCAGATGTGCAGGGATGCAGATGTGCAGAGCAGGCTGGGACAGGGCAGGTGGAAGTGACCCAGCAGCAGTGGCCTGGCAGAGGCAGCGACCCTCAGGGTGTTTGTGGTGGCTGCTGGGGGGGAATTCCCCAAGGGAAGGACCCAGGAGGGGTCAGAACCACGGAGCTGTGGGGTTCCTGCAGGGCAAAGGAAAGCTCAAATGATGGACAAACAGAGATACAAATCCTGCTGTAAAAAGGAAAGAGCACAGGGACAGGTGGACTGCTCACCTTTTAAACTCCTTTTTTCTGGTCCTGAGGGCCACAATCAGCTCAGGACCCCAGAAGGGTTTGGGATGGAAGGAACCTCCAAGAGCATCTCATTCACACCCTGGGAAACCTTCCAGGAGAGGCTGGAAAATCCTCCACTGAGGCTGGAAAAGCCCTCCAAGATCACCCAGTCCAAGTTGTGACAGATCCCCACCATGTCCCCAGCCCAGAGCTCTGAGTGCCACCTCCAGGAATTCCCTGGGCACCTCCCTGGGCAGCTCCTTCCAGTGTTTAATGATCATTTCCATGAAGAAATCCTTCCCTCAGAGGAGGTTTAGGCTGGATTTTAGGGCAAATTCCTTCATGGGAAGTTCTGGATGTCCCTGCCCTGGGGGGATTTCCAAGCCATGTAAATGTGCACCATGTAAATGAACCACTGGGCAGGAGTGGTTCTACATATCCCATATTGAATAAACTCCCTGAAATGCACTTTTCTAAAGCACGAGGGAGGAAAAGTTCTGGGCTACAACAGCACAATCAAAACTTTATGAGGCAGAGGAATAAAAGGTGTATGTGACAAGGCTGAACCTGCAATAATAAATGAACAACAAAGCAGAGTGAATAAAAGGAAGGAGAGACTTAAAAGAAGTGCACGGGGTTTAAAACTCTAAACAGAACTGCAAAAGTTAAATTGCCACAGCAAACAGAGCTCCCAGCACCCGTGGGGAGCATGAAGGAAGAGCCTGGGCTGGGGGCTGGGGAGGGGAATAAGCAGTTTGTGGTGGCAGTGCAAAACTGGAGGGGTTCTGTTAAGGAAGGAGCAAGCAGCTGTGCACCCGAGGTGTGGCAGGAGATATTGCTGTGCTGATTTGCTTGGGGTGCTCTCCATGGTCCCCTCGACCTCCCAGGCTGTGGTTTGAGTCAGCCAGGCTGATTTCTCATTTCTCCTGTCATTTCCCATCTTTGAAGGCATTACAGAAAAATTTGAGCAAGCTATTTTTAGTCAGGCTTGAAAGCACCTATTTTTTTTTTTTTTTCTTCCAGGCCTGATTCTTGAGGGGCAGCTTTGATTCTGTTTCCTTTTGTTTCTGCTCTCAGTTCTGTTTCCTTTTGTTTCTGCCTTGAAGTGCAGCTTTCCTTGGCCACGAGGTTCCCCTGGGCAGGGACCCTGCCCTGCTGCTGTTGCAGTCCAGGCACTCCTGGCATCCCAAGGTGAGATCCAAAGGTGCTTTTCACCTTGCAGGAGCAGCCAAAGGCAAGAATTTGGTTTCAGCTGCAGGGAAAACGCTGGAACAAAGGACAAGCTGGATCTGAAAAGGGAAATATCAGGAAATATCCTAATCTCACCAGTTCAGATCCCAGCAGGAATGCTGGAATTGTCACTGAACTGGGTATTTTCACCTCTGGCTTTTGGAGGCCTGAGTTGTTCTTCTCTGCTTGCATTCACCCTTGTGTAAGTGGGTGAATCAAGCTGGAGGAGTCAGTGCCAGCCTTGCCCTGTGCTGGGGACTGGCACCTCTGGTTGGACTGGTGTTCCCAAGGGATCTCCTGTCCCCAGTGCTTGACCCCCCCATTGGGATTTCAACTTTCCCATTTCCTTCCCATCCTTTGTCCTTAGCTGAAGGACCCATGCCAAAGGCTCTTTAGGTATTGCAAATCATTAGAAGACAGGAAAATCAAATTAAATGTCTCTAAAGTCAATGTGTCTTTGTTTCATGGCTTAAACTTCCTCCTCCTGCCCACACTCACCAATCCTGAAGTCTCTGCAATTCTCTGCTCCTCAGTGAACCCCCTTTGGTTTCTCATCTCCGTCCATTTCCCATCTCCAGGGCTCCTGTAACTGGATCCAAGGCAGCCCCAGCAGTGATCTGTCTCCTCCCCCAGCCCCGGGAGCAGCAGATGTGATTTTGGAGCTGGCCTGAGGAGCAGTGTCTCATCTGGAGGGAAGATGGATGGTGGCACAAAGCAGATTATCCAGGGGAGCTGGGATTCAGGGAGCTGAGAAAGGGGGGAGTCCTCCTTTGGGGAGGGGGAGTGTTGATCAGGCCTCGTGGAGAGTGCAGAACCCCAGGGGTATTGCAGGCTAGAGCTGCCCGTGGCTCTCCCTCACTGTGAGCTCTGCTTGCCCTCTCACCTGGGCAGGGACCCAGGCAGCACCAAGCAGGCACAGGGGAGGGGTCCCCAGGGGAGGGGGACACCCGGGTGATGCTCTCCCAGGGGGTGGAGAGCATCCTGGAACCTGCCAATCCCTCGATGCTCTCTTGGAATTTCTGGGTTGACAGACAGTGCCCAGCAGGGTGGGGAAAGGAGAGGTGACTGACACCCGCCTGGGGAAGGAAACTTCGGGAGAAACCAGGGGAAACTGAGGCAAGCCATGCCATCACACCTCAACACCTCTGCGGTCCCTGGAGCTCCTCTCAGCCCCCCAGAGCCCTGGGAGCACCAGCCCCTCCCTGCTTTCCCTGTGGCTGCTGGTGGGCTCTGTGGGGCTGCACCCAGAGTGCAATTCCTGCGTCCCCACTGCTCCTTCCAGCCCGTTCCTGTGGCTGCTGGGTGGGCTCTGTGGGGCTGCACCCAGAGTGCAATTCCTGCGTCCCCACTGCTCCTTCCAGCCCGTTCCTGGGACCACTGGGAGCCTCTCTCCTGCTCAGGCAGCGGGGTTGGATGAACCCCTCTGGTTTTGTTGCCAGCTGGGCTGCTGGGGAATGAGAACATTCATTTCCAGAGTGGCAGGGTTTGCTCCTCACTGACACCAGAGCTGCTCCAAATCTCATTTCTGTCCCTCTGCTTTGGAAGGGGTGGATGCAAACGGGGAAAAGCTGAGGCTGGGATTTGGAACTGGGATGCAGCAATAATGTCACATGCCCTGCCCCGTGCTGAAGGTGGTGCTGGGACACCTGGGGCTCACCAGGGCAGCTCAGGATAAACCCCTCCATCCCCGCCTGGAATGACTGCAGACATTATCTGATTAGAAAGGAACACCTATTACATGGGAAAACCAAGGGAAATTGGAGAAATGCATCAATATTCCAAACCACAGCTTCTTTAAATGCAAACCCCAAATTCCCAGAGGTGCCATTTAAATCTATTTCCTGACGTGGAACTCTAGACTGGAAAAATGTTGGCACCAGTTCTGGTTTGCATCCTTGGTGATGGAATAGAAAATTCAGAAAATTCCTTTGCCATCAGGAGGAAATTTGGATTTTTCCTGTGCTTAACTCCTGCTGCTCTGTGCCTGGAAGAGCAGCAGAGGTGGGATGGTACCAAACTCCTGGATGTAACCAAAATTAACAATAATTCGACATCCTTTCATCTTAAAGTGGATAAAAGCTGCAGGGAGAACTTTGAGGACATTTCTGTGGCACAACCAACTGCTCAGGGGTCTGAGACATCCCAGATTTTCCTTTTGGAGGGAGCTGAGAGCTTTCCTCCTCCCTTCAGTCTGGGTGCTGGGAAGGAGGGAGGAATAAGGGCTGAACTTGCTGTCAACCCTCTTAAAAGCTTTTTATTGTAGCTGGAATGTGTGATAATGGCCCCCAGAACCATCATTACAGTTAATTAAAGGTCTGTTTCTTTTTTCTAATGTGAGGGGTTTATTTTCTGCAGTTGATAACACAGCAATAAAACCTTGCTTTAGGCAAAATCTTGGTAGGCAAGGTCACAATTTAGAAGTGATTTGGAAATTGAAAGGAAAACCAGAAAGCAGCATCTGGTTCCTGTTATTTCTGAGTTGTGGAAGTCCAGAGGGAATGATTTAGAGTTAAAAGGGAAGGAAAAGAGGAACATCAGAGTCTGTGCACGGAGGGGATGGCCATGGGGAAGAGGTGAAAGGAGGACAAGGAATTTGGGGTAAACATCAACTTAAACATGAAAATTTGTCAGATCCTGGTTTAATTTGGGCTGGAAGGGCAGAGCCTGCTTCCAGGGACAGGAGAACGTCAGGACGGAGGCACAGAAATGTCAGGGTTTTACCACTTTGGTGTATCTTGTGCAGAACTGGAGATTGCATCTGCTGGGAGTGGAGCTGATGGGGGGCTGGGAAGTCGTGGGGAGCTGCCCCAGAATTTGCTGTTGAGGGTGAATCCTTTCATTTCCCGGAACCACCTGGGATTCTTTAAGGATCTTTGGCTCAGAAATCCAGGATGGACACGGAGAACTTGGGGTCTCCATCCTTGGGGTGCTGCAGCCCCCTGGAACACCCCTGAGCTGTGGGGACCTGGGGCACTCAATCTCTCCCTGAATATTCAACCCAGATTATGGTTTTTAACTTTATGATTCAAACAACATTTCTGCACTTTCATTCCAGGGCCAGCTGAGAAGCAGCAGGCGCTCAACTGGTCAAAAAAAGTCATTTCCTGAGATAAGAAATGTAAAATAAGTGCCAGTGGTGGAGATTTAATTGCTGCAAATCTGTTGAGTGGAAGCTGAGCTTTCTGTTCTCCAAAATAATCACGTCCAGCTTCCAGCCAGCACAGCTGTGCTTTAGATGCCTTCAAGTCTGCAGTAAATTTGTTGTGGATATGTTAATTAAAAGGTTAATTATGGTCGAGATGTTCTGGCACTCAGGTTTGCTGCTGCTGCTGTGGGGTGTAAATGCTCCTCACCCCAAAACCAGAGGAAAAGGGGGAAGCCCTGGTGGGTTATCCAGGGAAAGTGTGGCTGCCCTGGATCCCTGGCAGTGCCCAAGGCCAGGCTGGACACTGGGGCTGGAGCACCTGGGACAGGGGAAGGTGTCCCTGCCATGGCAGGGTGGCACTGGGTGGGATTTGGGTCCTTTCCAGCCCACACCAGTTTGGGAATCTGTGACTTGGGGCTGAACAAGGATGAGGTGGGAAGGGTTTGCTCTCTGTGTGGTGCCAGGCACAGCCCTGGTGCTCCCAAAAATGTGTGATGTGACCCTGGCACTGCAAACTCAAGAGAAACCAATCCTGGAAACACACAAGAAAAACAAAATTTAAACAGGAGGAAAAGGTGTCATCTGGTGATAAGGAATTTCCCACCTGGTGGCAGAAAAGCTTCAGCAGCGATTAATAGTGAACTGTGCTGAGATTTCAAACAACTTTTGGAATTGATAATGCAAGAGTAAACAAAACAGAGTCCAACCCCCAGAATTTAATCCTCAGAACTGCAGCTCTGCATCCCTCCGGTGGTGCCAGCGAGCTTGGGCCCTGGGAAGGATTGGAAAATAAATTCCCCACCCTCCTTCAGCAGCGCCAGGTGCTGGAAAAGCCCCCTTGGTGCCACTAATGAATCTCTGGGGACCCTGCCTGTGCAGCTTGCAATGAAAAGCAAGATTAAGCTCTGGAGCTCTTTGAAGAAAAGCAGAGTCTATAAACAAGATGCACTTCTGGGATCCTGGTTGATAAAAGCGGATGAAAATCTGGGTTCCTGCAGAATCCGAGGAGTTCTGAGTGCTAACCTCGCTGCAGGCTGAGGTTTAAGGGGGAGAAACTCTTTTTAGGGCCCCAAAATGGGCCCCAAATGACACATGGCCCAGAAAATCTTGAAATCTGCACCACCTGAGCACGTGAACAACATCCCACCCTCATTCCAGCAGGGAGCAGAGCAGGATCCAGGGAAGGCAGGAGTGGCTCCCCAGAGGTTTTGGGGTGTCTCTGCCCATCCCTGGCTGGGCTGGCCATCTCTCTGGGATGCTGCAGCTCCCACCTCTGCCCTGGGGCCCTGGGGTGCCCAGGCCAGGCTGGATGGGGCTTGGAGCAGCCTGGCACAGGGGGAGCTGTCCCACCCACAGCAGGGGTGGCACTGGGGGGGCTTTGGGGTCCCTTCCCACCCAAACCAGGCTGGGATTCTGGGATTTTGGGATTTACATGAAACTACAGCAGGATTTGCATTAACAGAGCCAACGTTCCCTTTCTGCAGCAACCCCCCATCCCCACCCCTCAGAATTTCCTTTGCAAGGCCTTTTCTGCCAAAATTTGTGTTGAAGGCACAACAAGCCTGACTAGAAAGAGTCTGTTTGAGACAGAGCTTCAGAAGAGAGCAGAAGTTGCAGAGAGAACTGTGCAAGTTCTGGCCCCCAGGGTGCTTTTAAAATGCAGGAGTTCTGGGATGTAGGGCTGGTTTAATGGGATATTTATCTCCCTTGGAGAAGTTCCTGCTGGAAACCTTGAAGTTGTAACAGGCTGCAGTAATAAGACTTCTCTATTCATTAAGAGATAACTTCTATTTTTCCTTCTTTTTTTTCTATCAGAGGTTTGTTTCCTTGGGCAGAATCTTTTTTTCCCCCTTAATTTCCTACATGTTCTAATTTCAGGAAAACGGATGGAAATACATTTCCGACAGCAGCAGCTGAAGCCCCTTGGGCTGTTCACTCTCAGGGTGGTGTCCCCCTGTAACACCACACCCGGGACGAGCTGAGGGGCTCGGGGAGCAGCAGGGAGTGCTTGTGGCAGCAGAGACTCCCCCACCTCGGGCAGGTGTGTCTGGGAGCTGCAGGAGGGCTGAGGGATGCCCAGAGCTGGAATGCCCTGCCTGGAGGAGCCTCATCCATCCCTGCACGTGCTGAACAGCAGTTTGGTGTCTGCGAGTGCTCCACTATCATCAGAACCAGGGAACTGATTGGTTTAATTTTATTTTTTTTCCCCCTCCTGTAATTATTGATGCATTTTTAGCCCAGCTTTCAGGGTGAGGTCTGTTTTTATCCACCTGCCCCACAAGTGGCCGCTCCTGCCGGGCAGGCAGCCCCGGGATGCTCCCAGATTCCAGAGCTGCTTTACCCAGCCTGGGTCTGTAGCAAAATCCACAATAAATCTACATAATTCCGGGTGTTTGCTGCTCCTTAGGCCATTAAACAGAGAATATCCAGGGAAATCCATCAGTGTCCCCCCTCCCCAAGCGCGGCGGCCGGCGGAGCGCCGCTGCTGACGGATTCTCCTGCTTTTCCTGGGAGCAGTAATTAATCCTGCCTGAGCAGCCACATTCATCTCCCTCACAAAAGAACCACGTAAGGAATCGCTGTTGGGATCACAACGGAGTTTTTCCTTTTTCAGAGCTGGAAAAGAAAAAGTGGGAGCTGGAGCCGGGCACCAAGGGAGCAGCAGCAGCAGCAGCAGCAGCAGCTCTGCCTCTGTGCTAGCCCACCCTGCTCTGCAGCTGCTCTGGAAACGCCTCCCAGGAGTTTCCTCCCCACATGGAGCTAGAGAAGGAATTCTTTAAAATCAGAGACCATGGAATGAAGCACAGCTGGACTGCCAGGGGATACAGAGGAAAGCCAGGGGGTGCCAGTGAAAAACCAAATTGCTGCCTGGAAAAGGAGGAGTGGGAGCTCAGGGAAAAGATTCCCTGGTTCAGGATAAGCTGTTGGGGCAGGGATGGGAGTGGAGAAGCACAAAAAAGCTCTTGGAAGTCAGTGTGGGAAAGAGGGAAGAGGGCTCACTGCAGGCTGAGGTTAAATGGGAGAAACTCTTTTTAGGGCCCCAGAGGTGCCTCATGGCCCAGAATCTGTTGAAATCTGCAGCACCTGAGCACATGAAGAACATCCCCTCCTGTTTCCAGCAGGGAGCAGAGCAGGAGCCAGGACCCAGGGAAGCCAGGAGTGGCTGCAGGGCCTGGGCTGCTGCTCACTCCCAATTCCCTGGCACCAGTGAGCAGAGGAACCCCCAGGAGAAGGGGTGGGAGAGCCGTGGTCCCTCCACTGCCCAGGTTAGGGAGGGTCCTAAAATTGCAGTGCCGTTAAAAAAGGGATAAAAGGGCTCCATGCTGCCTACAGTGTATGGATAATTAATGAAATGCAGGATAATTTAATGAAGGTATTTTCAGGAGTGCAGGCTTTGAGGGTTTGGGAATTTATTCCATGAAAGCTTCAGTTCTCTGTTAGAGAACTGGATCAGTGACCCCTAAAACAGCCCTGCCACAAAGCCAAACACGCTGTGCCCTCCTCTGGAACGTCTGCCCCTGGAAGTCTGGCACCCTGAGAGGAGCAGATTGATCCTGGCAGCTCTCAGAGCTCCTGTGTGCTGAGGCAAATGCTCCAAGTGTGAGGACACGAGGCTTGACTCCATTTTGCTCAGAAGGCTGATTTATTTTGTTATATATTATATTAAAATACTACATTAAAACTATACTAAAAGAACAGAGAGAGAAGAAGATCAGAAGGCTACAAAGACAAGAAATAGAATAGAATAGAATAGAATAGAATAGAATAGAATAGAATAGAATAGAATAGAATAGAATAGAATAGAATAGAATAGAATAGAATAACAAAATCCTGTGACTGCTCACAGCCCTGGCACAGGGGGCTGTGATAGGTTATCAATTGAAAACAATCCCCATGGCCCAATGGAAGATGCACCTGTGGCATGCCACAGCAGCACAGTTATTGTTTACATCTCTTTCCTGAGGCTCTCAGCTCCTCAGGACAGGAAAAATCCTAGCAGAGGATTTTTCATAAGATATCCTAGCTACACCTGTGGACCCCACTGGTGCCTCTGGGAGGTTTGGTCCAGCAGGATCCCAGGCTGGCCACGTGTCTGAGCCTCCTGCAGCTCAGCACAGAAGCCACCCCAGGTGCTCCAGGTCCGTGCAGCCCTGCCCCAGCACTCAGCTTGGCTGCACGCACAGGTGGAGATAAATTCTGGCTCTGGAATCAGGGAATCCCGGGGTCCTCCAGGTGGAAGAGCCCCTTGTGATCCTCAGCAGCACCACGGCCACTGTCCTCAGCTGCCTCTGACTGCTCTGATCCCACCACTGAAGCTCCTCCTCTGCAATTTTGGACTTTTCCATGATTAGCAAGCATTTCATTTTGGTTCAAGAGGGCCTGAGATGGGAGGGGACACGTTTGTGTGTAAAACATGACTGTGCCCCTGGTCCTGGGGCTCCAGCAGGTAAGGACAGCTCCCCAGAGGAGTTAATTCCTTTTTCATTCATTAATCCAGGAAGGGTTTCTTCCTGGAAAGAAGGCAGGGGCTGCCCAGGGAGGTTTGCAGCCCCCACCCCTGGAGGTGCCCAGGGAATTCCTGGAGGTGGCACTGAGTGCTCTGGGCTGGGGACAGGGTGGGGATCCAAGGCTGGGCTCTGCTCCTGGAGGGCTTTTCCATCCCCAATAACTCTGGTTCTTAAGGAAAAGCTCCTTTTCAGCAGGCAGCATTCATCCATCAGGCACGTGCAGCCACCCAAAATGCTGTGTGATGTATGACCACCCCCAGAAATATGAAATTGTGTAGGTGCCACTGGATGTGACATCCCCCACCCACAGCAATCCCCTGTAAATCACAGAGTTCTCACTGCAGCCACAACTCCATAATAACAAAATGATTAGAAAGCCATAAAAAACAAAGTTGTTTTGTCAGGATCATTTCCTCCCTGATCACAGGGCTGCTGGAAAGTGGCTCTGGGCTTAAGTGATAGATGAGAGCCATTAATGGAGCCAGAGACCTTCCCAGGCTGTTTGCAGCCAAAATTAAAAGGGAACTTTAACAGTCCTAGGTGGTTTGGAAGCCTGGAGAGTGGTTGGGTGTTGTGGTGGGGTTGGTATAAAATGCAGCCTCTCCCAGCCATAAATCACGTTATTATTCATGAATAATTCCATTAGATGTATTATTTTGATGGTGTAAGGTTAGGAAGTCCCCTCTTACTCCTCTGCTCTGTGGCTCCCTGAGACCCTCTTCCATGGAATTGTAGGATCACAGAGTGGTTGGGGCTGGAAGGGACCTTAAAGTTTTGTTTGAAATGCTTTTTTGTGTCTCACAGATGCAGTTTGACTTCTCTCTCTCCGTATGAAAACAAACACCTCCAGCTCCAAATGCTTTTTGGGTGATACAGAGAATATTTCCAGCTGCCCTACCCAGTGCCCTCAGCTGGCTCTGAGCACACAGAGCTGTCTCTGCAGGTACAGTGAAAATAAATCACAATTCTGTGTCGTTGAAGGTGCCCCTGTTGGGAGGCAATGCAGCTGGACCTGGGCTGTGCTCCTGTGCCAGTCCCTGAGATGAGCTGGCACAACAGAGCCACTAAATCTCTGCCTTTCCAGGAGCAAAATCCACGTTTTTAACATGGAAACATCAGCCCCGCTGCTCCCAGGGAGGTGGGATGCTGCTGTGCTGGGGGAATGCCCGGGCAGTTTGGCTGGTTTGCCTTTAAAAGCTTTGGGATATCCCGTGCAGGCTGAGGGATATTTACTGCAGAATGCAACGAGGGCTGGCAACGGTGAGAAACTGGGAAATTCAGGGAGCTGCTCTTGCCAGGCACAGGGGAAGTGCTGCAGCTTCTGTTCTCGACATAAAAACCTCATTATTATGGGCTGGGCCCCAGCAGGAAAGGGGAATTCTGAATTCTGCCCCGTGCCCAGGTGAGCCCCAGTGCAGAGCCCAGCCCAGCAGGGAGCTGGAGCTGCTGGAGAGAATCCAGAGAGGCACCAGATGATCAGAGGATGGAGCAGCTCTGCTGGGAGAGCTGGGGGGGCTCACTGCAGGGGAGAAGGGTGGGGGGACCTCAGAGTGGCCTCCCAGGGCCTGGAGGGCTCCAGGAGAGCTGGAGAGGGACACTTGGAGTGGAACAGGGAAGGGAACGGAGCTGGGAAGGGAATGGAGAATCCCTGAGGAGCTGGGAAGGGAATGGAGAATTCCTGAGGAGCTGGGAAGGGGCTGAGCCTGGAGCCAAGGAGGCTCAGGGGCCCTTGTGGCTCTGCACAGCTCCTGCCAGGAGGGGACAGCCGGGGGTCGGGCTGTGCTCCAGGAACAGGGACAGGAGCAGAGGGAACGGCCTCAGGCTGGGCCAGGGCAGCTCAGGGTGGAAATTAGGAAAGCAATTCCTGCTGGAAATGGTTGTGCAGCCCTGGCTCTGCCCAGGGCAGGGCTGGGATCCCCATCCCTGGAGGGATTTCAGACCTCTGTGGATGTGGCACCTGGTGGAGTTATTTCAGATTCATTCTTAATAATTTCTGGAGACTTCAGTTTGTTGCATCCATCCAAACACCCAGAGGTCTTTTCTTTTATGCCGTTTTCTCTCCGTGGTGTCTGACTCGTGCTGGATTTCCCCCCAGCTCTGGGGAGGCTCAGAACCCCCCCTGTGCCTGTTCAGCTCCCAAATACCCCCTCCCTAAAAGCCCAGAGTGATTTTCACTCCGTGTTCCTGTGGTTTCCTGAACATTCCTGAGGTGCTTCTCTAATTCTTCATTTCCCCTTTCCTTCCCATTTCCCTGCAGATGCCTGGGGATGTAATGATGGCTCAGTCTCCAATTTCCCTGATTCATCATGCCAAATCCACTGACAAAATCTTCTGCTCTCAAATCCTATAATACTGTGGAGAAAATTTGTTTTCTAGACGGGATGCATTATGGCTTTTAGGGCTTGGAAACTGCATCCTCAATAGCATTACTTTTTCCCCCTCTTTTTGTTATTGGGTCAGATTATTCTTTTCTTCTGTAGGAACAAAAGTCCAAAGAATTTTATTTATTTATTTCCTTTTTTTTTTCCTCCCCTTTTATTTCCCAGGATTAAGACCTTTCAGTCTCAAAGTCTTTATTTTGGTGAGCAGCATTCCTACCCCCTCTGAATCTCCATGTTTTTCCCCCACGGGCTTCAGCATCAATCAAATCCCTTTAAATGTCAGTTGTGTTTCTTCCTGGGTTTTCATTGTTATTTTTACCATTTCAGATGCTACAAACTGACCTTGCATTGTCGAGAACAGTGCAAAACTGGATCACTACACCCTTGCTTGGCTGTTTTTTTTCCATGGAGCAGGCTGGGAATATTTTGGGTGGGGGTTGATGGGAGCGGGGCAGAATTTTGGGGCTGTTCTGGTGTGGCCTTTCTTCTTAGGCTTGGAGTTTTCTTCTTAGGCTTGGAGTTTTCTTCTTAGGCTTGGAGTTTTCTTCTTAGGCTTGGAGTTTTCTTCTTAGGCTTGGAATTTTCTGCTTAGGCTTGGAATTTTCTGCTGAGGCTTGGAATTTTCTGCTTAGGCTTGGAATTTTCTGCTTAGGCTTGGAATCACCAGACGAACCCGGGCCAGGCTTGCTGCCTGCAGCCACAGCTAGATGCTGTTTGTGGGGCTTAGGAAAGGATATAAAGATGGAAATCTTGGTCAAATGGAGGAATTCCTGTCTCAGTGGTCCAAAGGGTGTCCGTGCCAGGGCAGAGGAGGCTCCTGCCTGCTGGGAGGGCTCAGGGGAATTGGGCTGGGTTGTTCCTGCTCACAGGAGCAGCTGCCCCCCAAGGGCTCTGCCAAAGAGGAGCCCTTGAGCTGGGGCTGCCCTGCCCAGCACAGCCTCATTTGCCCTCTGGAACTCTGGTTTTTGTGGTGCTTTCCCCCAGTGCTTGATCTGCATTGTCTAATTCTTGGAGCAAATCTCCTCCCTCCAGACCCTGCCTCATTTTCACTTGAAATTAAGGTTTCAGCTGTTTTCCTAAAGTAAGAATCTGTGCAGCTCCAATTCCTAAAGTGACATTAGACCTTTTTTTAAAAATTATTCCAAGAAATGGCCACGATGACTGTGAACCTTCTGCTTAACTCCTGATCCTGGGTAAGGAGGGGGAACTGAATCCATTGCTCACTCAGTTTTACAGTGTTTACTCAGCATTACAGTTTTTAAAGGGCAAAAAACCCCAGAGTTATTTAAGACAATTAAAGAACACTTCTTGTCCCTATGCTGCAAAAATTAGGACGCTGAAGAAGTCCCTAGGGAATGTCTGTGCTAATTCCCCCTGTTCTTACTTCCCTAAGTGTCCAGGAGGGTGAATCTGCCCTTGGTTATTGGTGTTGCTGTTCCAGGAGAAGATCCTGGCCCTGCTGGTGCTGTGGGGTTTCTTTGGATTATCCTGGGAAAGAAATTCTAAACAAATCTTCACTGCTTTGTTCTCCCTTTGAGCGGTGTGAGCAGGGTTAGAACATCCTTTATTTCTGATATTTCCATTGATAACGACATGATTTAAAGCCCTTTGGGCTCTTCTCTCTGCAGGAAGCTTTCAATAAAGGATGAAGCTTTCAGGATCCTTTATAAACAACGTGTCAGGTGTGGAGTTAATAGAGTTCAGACCTCTCTGCTTCACAGGTGGCTCCAAAAACCCAAGAATTTGACTTCCAAGGCAAAGGAATGCTGCAGTAGCTGGGTGCCAAGCCAGGCTGCCACCCCAGCAGCACTGGGATTATCTGTCAGCATTGCCCTGCTTCTTCTGTCGTTAATGTCCCTCCAATTAGCACTTTAATTGATGTGAGGATGCCAGCAGAAAACACCAATTTGCCAGGGTGGCTGAGCTGGTGTTCCCCACCCAGGGGGCCCTGGCCACCTCCTCTGCTCCCAGAGGCACAATCTGTCCTGAGCATCTCCAGGAAAAGCAGTGACAGCACAGCCAATCTGTCCCCAGGGCCACCTCCTCTCACCCCCTGCCCCCAGAACTTCCCCTCTGGGCTCTCCTCTCCCTCCCCAGCCTCTGCTGGCCTCAAAAACCGGCCAAATGGAAAGAGAATACTGGCAGGAGGAGTGCAGCCCTGCCTGCCATGATTTACTCCTGTACAAAACGAGTGTTTCCTCTTCAGGGGAGCAGTCCCTCACTGGTTACTGACCGTGCTCATGGCCAGGGTGCCACTTCTGCCCTCCCTGGGAGGGGCTGAACCCCTTGAGGAGGTTCAGAGCAGGGGTCTGACACCAAACTGGGGTCTGACAGACTCCAGACTGGGGCCTGACACCAAACTGGGGTCTGACAGACACCAAACTGGGGTCTGACACCAAACTGGGGTCTGACTGACACCAAACTGGGGTCTGACAGACACCAAACTGGGGTCTGACACCAAACTGGGGTCTGACTGACACCAAACTGGGGTCTGACAGACACCAAACTGGGGTCTGACACCAAAGTGGGGTCTGACAGACTCCAGACTGGCAGCTGGAGATGCTTCAGCAGCTCCCAAGTGCAGGTCTGGGGATGGCTCACAGCTGCTCTGCTCGGGGCTGGGGCACCACTCCAGGGCCCTGCAGACCTCAAAAGGGGCTGAGGATACCAAGCTCAAGGCACAGTCTGAAATATTTATCTATATGGAGACAGATTTCTGTAGCTGTGAGAGTTACAGAGCCCCCCATGGTTCTATGATTTGATGAATTTGCGTGGTAATTTGGTACCTGCCTGGGAAGATGTGCATTTGCCTCTTTGGGCAAAAGCTGCTTTGGAATTTTGGTCAAATCCACACCCAAGCATTTGCTCCTCTCAGACAACAATTTTCTTATGGCTGCTGTGACTTTTCTGGTGCGCGATGCCAAAATCTTGCTGGTTTTCTCCTTGCTGGTTTTGCCTCCTCCCATCAATAACAGCTCTTGGCAGAGGCTTAGAAACCTGACAAATTGTTGGCTATAAAACAGATTTGCCCACGGATGAAATATCTTTGTGGCCAAACCCTCCCTCCTATAAATCAGGAGCACCAGTGCTTGTTTAAGTGACAAATTTTAGAACTCAGCGGGGGAAAATGAAGTCACTGACTGATGGCAAAGCACTTGTTCCTCTGCCTTTTACCCCAGGAATTCCAGGCAGCCCGAGCACCCCAAACAGCCCAGCAAGCCCTGAGGAATGGCCTTGAAAGGCTCGCAGTAATTTGCTGTTTGTGAGGAGCCTGGAGATGACAGCAGTGATTGCCTTAATGAGTCAATTAAGGGCCAGGTAATTTGGGTGGGCTGGGGCTGCCAATTGAGCAGCCCCCCTGGGAAAGGGGCTCTCACACCAGTAAGAAAGGGGATCCCAAACCAGTAAGAGCCTGGCTGGGCTGCTGGGGCAGCAGAGGAGCTCTGGCAGAGACATGGGAGTACCTGCTGGAAGAGGAGATAATTCACCAACCTGAGCGTCCTGACCACGGTAATTATCTTTGTTACTTTGGTTAATTACCTTTGGTACTTAGGTGGGACCAGCTCTGGTCCCTGACCCTCTGGAAAGAGCAGAGGTGGAGTTGGAGGAGTGGGAATTTGTGAGAAAAAGGAGAATACTGCTCCTGTGGCAGCAGCAATGAAGTTCCCTGGCTGTTTGCAGCATCAGCCATAACATTTTTAATGGAAATATACTGTACCTGGAGTGCTTCTTTGAGTGTTTTCCAATAGCATTGAAAACGAATCAGTAGAAATTTGGGTTTGGTGTGGAGTTGAGGCCCATCCAGTCAGGATTTGATCAGTGCCCAAGACTGGGATTTCCCTGAGCTAGTTCCAGTCCAGCAGCTCTGGCTGAACTGGAACATTTCTTGTAAAAAAAAAACCAACCACTCAGCCTTGTGTTAAAGACCTCTGGCAGTGGAGCAGCCCTGAGAACCTTTGGTAATTTCCTTCAGTCATTAATTATTCACAGCTTTGCTTCAAGAGTTGCTTTTCCCTCTGTGGTTCTGGCACTTTTCCCCTCGTAACCCCTGGAAATTGATGCGTGCTCCTGCCTGCATGAAGCGCTTGCTCCGGCAGGTTTTTGTCATCCTTTTTGGCTCCTTAAACTGTGATCAAAGTGCCCCTGCCACCCTCTTTGATAAACCAAGCGTTCTGACCGCTGCAGATCTTGCTCTGTGGTGCTGCTTTTTGTCAGTTTTGCAGTTTTTCCCTCCCCACTCTGCAGTGTGCAGGCAGGGAGAGCTGCTTGGGGAAATCTTCTCAAGGCTTGGGGTTCAGGGTCTGAGAACTGTCCAGACCCTTCACCTGCAGGAGGTGAACAATTGGTCATCCTGGTTTGCTCTTCTGGGCCTGGCACTCATTTGCTGAAGGACTTTTCATCAAAATTTAAATCCTTTCACCCAAAATCACTGAGGACAGCGATTTTCCTGCAGCTCAGGCCCATGTCAGGCAACCCACAGCTCATTTCAGTTTGGGTACCCAAGAGTTTTGACACAAATATTAGAAGAAATATTTTTGTCTTTGTCTCAGCTGAACTCACTTGCACATTTTGAATTTGTGGATAATTTACATGGAAGGTGGGCAAACTTCTGGAAAGGCTTGTTCCAGTCTGAGGTGAGTGATTCCAAAGGGTGGGAAGGGACCTCAAACCCCATCCAGTGCCACCCCTGCTGTGGGATTTTCCTCTCATGATCCCGGGTGTTCCTGTGAGGGATTTTCCACCTTTCCCAGAGTCTGAAGGCATCCATGATCTCCCAGGTACAGCAGGGGTTTTATTCACTTGGGAAATGGAGGATGATCCCATAAGAAACAGGAATTCCCTGTGCATGTCTGTGGCTTGGTTCTGCACTTTTCCTTATTTCCTGCTGGCTGTGTGACCCTTTTCCAGCTCCTTCCCCCCATGTGCCCAGGTCTCAGTCCCTCCTGGTTTTGTTTTTCATTAAAAGAACTCCACGTTCCCAGGGAATGAAGATTTCATTCAAGAGTGCTGCAATTCAAGCCTGTTCCAGACAGATTCTTTGGTCTGCTGTGCAGAAATTGAGTATCTCGTGTAAAACTTCATTTGAGGGACTTGACAAACTGTACAGGAGGAAAAAAAAATGCAGGATGGATGGGCTGCTAGCTCGGGATGAACGCTGCTGCTGCTGCTGTGTACAGAGGCAGATCGTGCCTGGGTGAGGCTCCATTTGCCAGGGAACACAGCAGATATTCTGGTCTAAAACACAATATCTGGGGTGGGTTACCAGTCTGGGAGGACTGAGGTTCAACAGCAAAGGACAGAATTCTTCTCAGGCAGCTCATCCTCAAACTGGGGAATGGTATTGCACAGGGCAGGGCTGCAGATGGGCTCAGGACAAGGGATAAGCACTAAAATACAACAACAAGGAGGCAAAATAATCTTCGTTGTGTTACCTCTCTTATAATTATGAAGAATCAGCTAAAGGCCACTGGGTACAATCCCGAGAAACTTCAGATTTATCAGAAGCTGTTTGCAGACAGCTTTTCCATTAAATCAAGGCTCTCTTTGCCTCTGTGATTTGTTTGGCCTCAATCACTGAAGGTGTCAATTGTCTGAACGAGCGTGGACTCGGGGAGTTAATTTTGTGTTTAAGAAGAGAATTTTTGCCAGAACATGAATATTTAAGATTTATTTGTCATAAGAAGCACAAATGCTGTGTTTTCAGCGGCTGCAGGAGGATTGATGAAGATCATTCCCGCTTTGATGCAGAAATTGTGTTTTTGTCATGTTTGAATGAGGCTTGCTGCAGTGGCCCTGGGATTTCTGGGAGCTGTAGGGACAGATATGAGAGCAATACACCATTTTTTGCTTGTTTTTCATTAAATAACTACTAGGAGGCACAGAAGGAGATTTACAGTAGTCAAATGAGATGTGCTGTAATGTAGCATTGAATTAATTTCGCTGTAATGATGCTTTGCTGTGCCATTTACTCTGTGACATTCCCACAAAGCTGCTGCTCTTAACAAGAAACCCGAGTGCCCTTCAGCTAATTCCTGCAAATCCTCTGATTTCCTCATTAAGGCTTTTTTTAAAAATTTTCCCTTCAATATGACAAGTTGATCTGAGGGCTGGAGCACCTCTGTTATGAGGAAAAGGTGGGAGAACTGGGATGGTTCAGCTGCAGAGGAGAAGCTCTGGGCTGATTGTCCTTTCAGCACCTGAAGGAGCCAACAAGAACTGTGGGGAGGGATTTGGGAGGGGCAGGACACAGGGAATGGCTTCCCACTGGGAGAGGGGAGATTTAAATGGGATGTTGGGAAGGGGCTGGGATGGAATTCCCAGAGCAGCTGGGGCTGCCCCTGGATCCCTGGCAGTGCCCAAGGCCAGGCTGGAGCTTGGAGCAGCCTGGGATGGCATCAGGGTTGGAGCAAGGTGAATTTGAGGTCCCTTTGCACCCAAAGCAGGCTGTGGTTCCAGGCTCAAACAGCTGTGAGGATAATGCTCTGCACTGCCCAAGGTGTGTTCTGTGGATAAATCAGTCTGGGATAAATCAGTCCCTGCTTTATTCTGGAGCTCTGCCCAGCCCTGCCCCAGGGAGCTCTCAGGCATCTCCACCTGAGGATGTGGTCGATGGTCACCACGGGGTTGGTGCTGGGAGATGGTGGGGTTTGATTTCAGGGGGCTTTTCCAACCTTAATGAGCCCATGATCTTATGAAAAGAGTTTATCCTTTCCTAGACAGACCTATGGTAGAGGATGGAATTGTATTTAATCTCTTTTTGTCAGCTCTCTGGGCAGCATTTTCCACCAGTGCCTTCATTTCTGCAGCCAATTATCTCCAACTCATCACTCAGTGCCCATCAGAGACTCCAGACTCTTCCTCATGTGTGTGTCTTCCTAACTTAGCTTTTTCCTCATGGAGAAGGAGGATCTTCAAATTAGAGGAGATGAATTACACACGCACACAAAGATATTTATTTATCTCTGCTTGGAATGGGATCATTGACACCTGGAGTAGGTGTGGGAGGTTTTACTCTGGGGCAGCTCTGCTCACACAGGGAGGGTTGGGAATGTGCCAGGCATTAAGGAATCATTAAGGTTGGAAAAGACCTCCAAGGACACATCCAAGTCCCTTTCCCAGCCCCCATTTCCTTAAAACCCTGCTGGAATTTCACCGTGGGTGCTTCAGGATAGGCTTGGGGAAGCTTTTGGCTCCTCAGGGGCAGGAGGCTGTCCCCTGGGGAGTGGCACGGAGCTGGGGGTGCCCAGGGCAGGAAGCAGCACACGGATTTGGGCTGGGAAAAGCCCCCAGCAGAACAAAATCTGCTTCCTGCTGCTTCATATTTTCAGTGCTTGAGGGAAAGGTGGTCAAGCAAACCCAGGGGTAGAGCCTCACCCCCTATTTAGAGAAGCAATTAGGCACCTGTCAGAGCAATTAGTGGGTAATGTGATTTCTGGATAATTGCAGAATAATTGCCCGTGTGCCAACGGTGGGTTGGGTTTCTTGTTGTTAAAGC
This sequence comes from Passer domesticus, assembly GCF_036417665.1. Taxonomy (NCBI): domain Eukaryota; kingdom Metazoa; phylum Chordata; class Aves; order Passeriformes; family Passeridae; genus Passer; species Passer domesticus. The sequence goes on from NC_087481.1 coordinate 57,603,286, forward strand.
TATTGTAAGTTAATACGCCCTGATGTTTGGGCTGTAGCCACAAAACACACTTTAATACCCAATTAAAATGGATAAACAGGCTTTCATCCGAGTGAGGGTGCTCGTGGCAGTTAATGGAGGGTGAGCACAAAATCCAACATTTGTTTTGGACACGAGTCTGGGACCAGGCACGTTCTGAGGAGGGGAGCAGGCTGCTGAGGTGCTCTTTGGGAAATTCAGGAGGAGTTTGAGTCTTGTAAACTCATATTTCAGAGCTGAAAATTGTTGGAAGTGTCCAAGGCCAGGCTGGAGCAGCCTGGCACAGTGCAAGGTGTCCCTGGAGTGGAATGGGATGAATTTTAAGGTCCCTTCTCACCCATTTTGTTATATATCCAAATATGAGGAAATGATGGGAATTCTGGGGATGGAAATCTGCCTCCCTAATTGCTGGAATTCTGTGCTAACTCCTCGGGGAGGGCTGGACCAAACCTCTTGTACTTTATCCTCTTTTGGCAAGTGCCTTTGGCAATCAAGTTAAATCACATCGCAGATTTCCCTCTGCATTTTGTCTTGTTGGGTTTTTGCAGGGTTTGCTGTTAGGGGAAGTGTTTGATTTGATTTAAGCACAAGATAAGATAAGCACGTTGGAAATGGAGCTATCGATGGCGGGGCTATAATTTACAAAATTGCAGCATTTTCTTTATTGAAGCTCTGAAAAATAAAGCAGCATCAAAGCTCACAGCTGGCTGTTTGAGGTAAGTAGGCACAGAGTGATCAACCCAAATCACATAAACCCAACAGGAATTCTCTCCCATCCTCCTGTGCTGAGAGGGAAGAGCTGAACCTTCATTGCCATTAAGATTACTTTTGGCTTGAGCTGAACTCAAATGGTTCCAAATCACCAGAATTCTGCATGTGGAGGAAAAAAAAAGGCTTTTGTGTCCTGGTGGTTGTGGTGTGACCACAGGAGATGTGAAATGAGAACATTTGTGGGGCTTTCTGCTTTGTCTTGCAGGGAAATGTCTGATCTTGGATCTTCTGCCTGCCCTTGGGACCGCTGTTGTTCATTTTGTGAAGCAGCTCAGGGTGTTTGTGGCTCTGTGGCTCTCCTTCATCTTCCTCCACCATGGAATCATGGAGCTGTTTGGGTGGGAAGGACCCCAAATCCCACCCATTCCACCCCTGCCATGGCAGGGACACCTTCCCCTGTCCCAGGTGCTCCAGCCCCAGTGCCCAGCCTGGCCTTGGGCACTGCCAGGGATCCAGGGGCAGCCCCAGCTGCTCTGGGCACCCTGTGCCAGGGCTGCCCACCCTGCCAGGGAACAATTCCCAATCTCCAGCTAAATTTCCCCCTTTCCCTTTGTGCCCTTTGCTCCTTGTCCCGTCAGTCCTGCTGAAGGTCCCTGTGGTCCCCCAGACCCTGGAAGGTTCTGGGAGGGCTCCCCACACCTTCTCCTCCCCAGGTGAGCCCCCCCAGCTCTCCCAGCTCCACAGGGGAGGTCTTGCAGTCCTCTTACCAACCTCATGGCCTCCTCTGGCCCTGCTCCATGCCCTCCTCATCCTGGCATCCATCAGGGAAGGAGGAATCCAGGACCCTTGGTGACAGCAGGCACTCCTCACCTTTGCTCTCCCCCAGCCCATCAGCAGGTCACGGGATCTGCTCGTTCTGAGGAAAGAGTTGGTCCAGGTTCTCCACAGGAGGCTCGGGTTGGATATTAGGGAGAATTTTGTCACTGGAAATGTGGCCCAGCCCTGGCACAGCTGCCCAGGGCAGGGCTGCAGTGCCCATCCCTGGGGGGATTACAGCCCTGTGGAGGTGGCACCTGGGGACAGGGGCAGTGGTGGCCTGGCAGGGCTGGGAATGGACTCTGAGATCTTCCCCAGCCTTAACAATGCCATGGTTCACAAGGAATCCCCAAACTTGTCCTGCCCAAAGTCTCAGCTGCTCCCTGCCTGTTTCTGTGGGAAATGCTCAGCTTTCCTCAGTCTCCAAACAAAGCCATCAAACTCCTCGGGTTCCCGGGCAGAGCAGAAACCCCAGATTTTGACAATCTATTTTTCTGCAGGCAGGAAATTATTTTTCAATGAATTTTCACATAACTCGAAGTAATTGAAGGCTTAATATTTGCAATATTTTTACATTTGCTTTCTATGAGTATTTAAATATTTGCACATAAAATAAATTCTTTCACCACACTAATGAAAATCTAAGGACCCAATAGTCACATTCATTATTAGAGGCAGTAAATCACCTCTGGTGAGTTCAGTTTTACTTCCAATATAAATGCAGATTTATGAGCTTTCCTGTTGCATGATTTATTTGCATGATTTTTTTTTTCTTTCCCAGGAAGACTATTTCCCTCTTCCTAAACATCCAATATACATGAAAAGGGATTTAAGTGCTGAGGAATTATTTTAAAAAAATAAGTAAAAATAAAAAAACAGGTTGCTATTTCTTCAGCTGGACAGCTCAGGTAAGAACTTGAAGCTGATGTTTTGATGGGAATTTTGTGTGGGAGGAAATGGTGGCTTGTGGAATAAGATGAGGCATTTGTGTGTGTGCTGCTGCTTTTACTGCTGGGTTATTGACTTCAGAGTGTGTTTCGAGCAGTATTGAATTTGCAGCAGTAAAACACTTCACATTGCCGAACATTTGTGTTTAATAAATTGCTTTTTATGGAAGCAGGAGCCTGTATTTACCAATTGCTTTCTGGAACCTGTGGGATATTTCATCATTCCGCAGAGAACTACCTGAAAACTTTTAGTTTCTGAGTGAGACCAGCCACTCTCATTTGTTCTGAGGCTGAGGAAAGATGTACAAGGGAAAATCTGTGCCACAAGAGCCTCTTAGGAAATATTAGAGGAGAGAAATACATTTATGGGGATGGAAGGAGGGAGAGAGCAGCGTTAACATCCAGCTGCTAATGGACTGTGTGGCATCCACCACTTCCAGGAGTTCTTAATGGCCTTTGTGACTGAGAAAAGCAACATTCACCGAGGTTTAATAAATTTTTTAGCTTTCTAAGCGAGGCTGGCAGCTCCAAAGAGCGACATTTTCACCAGCCCATTAATGCCTCCTCAATTTTCTACATTGCAGCCTTCTGCCTTCCAGTTCGTGCCTCTTTATCTGTACTAATTAAGCAGCATTTCCATCCAGTGTCTTTGATTTGCACCCGAGGATCTCTCCACTTCCATTTTAGTGGCATTTTGTTCCCTTGAACGCCTCTGATGTCACGAGTCCAGGCCGCCTATTCCAGGACATAAATTTTTCACCAAGTTCTACACCTTCATTTTTGGGAGGGGGGAAGGGAAAAAGGGTGTATGAATCCAAAATGACTCCTCTATTTTCACTTCAAAGGCTATTTGGGCCGCTTCAAAGGGTTCCTCTGCCACAGAGAAATCATGTTTTTTGAAAATACTTTAAAAAAAATGAAAGGCAAAAAGCGACTTTGTACTGAAAGAATTCCTCCTCGGCCAACTCGAGCGGTGCTGGGCAGTGGTGATTTCGGTGTGCTCAGAGGACTTAATCATCCTGCGAGCTTTGATTGGTGCCTCCAGGCTCTTCATCTCTATAACCACATTTAAATTAAAAATAAGGCAAAACGTTTTGCTCCGCCGCGTCCCTCGCGCTCCTGTTTAGCATTCTCCCGCTGTCCCCGGGACTGCAGCGGGAAACCTCAATTTGTCTGTTTGCCCTTGTGGGACGTCTGCTTAAACACCCTTCAGTGGGATTTAAGAGGCCTGATTTGCCCGTGATTCCAGCCCTGGTAATTCTGTTTAATGTCGTTTAATTCTTGCAGCGGAGCCGCGGGTGAAATCCGGCGCCACCCGCTCGTGTCCCTTGGTGACACTGAGGTTGTGAGACAGGGAAAAGGGCCTCACACGGCCCTCCCTGGAGTGGCTGCTTGGTATTCCTGGGATTTAACCAGCTTGGAGTCGAGCAAGGAGGAGTTGTTAGCAAGAATCCCACTTTCGTACTCCTGGCTGTCTCCAGGAGCTCGCGGCGCTGACGGCAATTCCCAGGAGCGATGAGCGGCTGTGGGTGCACACTGAGGAGAATCCCAGGAGAAATCTGGGTGTTGTTGGCAGAAAAGAAATGGAGATTTTGGCTGGGAAAAGTTCTGGGGTTTTTAATTTTTTGTTTTCTTACTTTTTCTCCCCCCAGGAATTGTGCTCCCGTGCTTTCCTTCTCGCTCTGAAACTGAATTGTGTTCCTCACTAACAATCCACATTGCAAAAACTGCTTTTAATTTTTTTTTTTTTGTGGGGTGTGTGTGTGCGTTTCCAAATATAGGTAATTCTGGATTATTTCAGGAGAGATGATGGTGCCTAGAAGTGAAACTTGGATCTCCTGGCTTCTAGAACAGGGTGGTTTTCTTGAGAATAGTAAGTCCCTGAAATGCTGAAATATGGCTAAAATGAAAAAAGGTAAATTTAGATGGGATTTTGGGCAGGAATTGTTCCCTGGCAGGGTGGGCAGGGGCTGGGATGGAATTCCCAGAGCAGCTGGGGCTGCCCCTGGATCCCTGGCAGTGCCCAAGGCCAGGCTGGACACTGGGGCTGGAGCACCTGGGACAGGGGAAGGTGTCCCTGCCATGGCACGGGTGGAATGGGTGGGATTTGGGATCACTCCCACCCAAACCATTCCATGATTCTCTGCTTCTGCGCTTCAGCAGATCAGACTAGGAAAATGCAAATATATTTCTCTTTAGATGCCACTCTCAGGTTGATTTGCAGCTGGGCATTCTCCTTTTAGGCCCTGGCTCTGGGTCAGCTGGTACCTGGAGCTCTACACCCCAACCAACACTGCCTCGAACAGGAGCCAGTGCAGAGGTCAGAGCAGCAGTCAAATCCCCTAGAGCCAATATATGGAGTAAATTCAGCCCTCAGACATGAAACAGGTGTAGATTAGAAATACTGACCTTTGTAACAAGAAGCAGATTTTGCCTTCTGAGGGTTGAATTTATGAATAGTCCAGGTTTAGAAATGATAATGGGGAAGGTTCGTTTTGGAAGAAGACAGGTGGCTCTTGGATAAATTGTTGAAATTTTTATTGTTGATTGTTGTTGGTTATTCTTATTGTTTTCCTTCCATTTGCAACTTGAAAGAAAATGTTATAAAAAAAGCTTTTTCTTTTCTTTTCGCTGACATTGATATTTTCAGGAAGGCCCCCAAGAATTTGGTTTGGGGTTGGATAAGATCCATTTTATGGGAAAAAGAGCACATGAACTTGACATTTCTGAATTCTCCTGAGCTGTGGCCCATCCCAAACCCATCTTCCTGAGATGCTGGCTGTGTGGGAGAAGAGCAGCTGAGTTCTCTGAGACAGAACCTTCACCTGCCACTCCTGCTCTGTGCCCATTGGTGTGAGGAGCTGTTCCGTGGAGGGGAGATTTATTCACAGAATCACAGAATCTCCAGGTTGGGAGAATCTTCAGGATCATCGAGTCCAACCCAGCCCCAACAGCTCAACTAAACCCTGGCACCCAGTGCCACGTGCAGGCTTTTTTTAAACACATCCAAGGATGATGATTCCACCACCTCCACAGGCAGCCATCCCAGAACTTTATCACTCTTTCTGTAAAAAACTTTTTCCTAATATCTAACCTAAATTTCCTTTGGTGCAGCTTGAGACCATCCTCCCATCCCTGATCCCTCCCTTATTTCCCCAGGACTGGACACCTGAGGCAAGGAGCTGCTGAGCCTTTCTGGGAGGAGGATCCTGGGCTCTGGGAGCTGCTGAGCCTTTCTGGGAGGAGGGTCCTGGGCTCTGGAGCTGCTGAGCCTCTCTGGGAGGAGGGTCCTGGGCTCTGGAGCTGCTGAGCCTTTCTGGGAGGAGGATCCTGGGCTCTGGAGCTGCTGAGCCTTTCTGGGAGGAGGATCCTGGGCTCTGGAGCTGCTGAGCCTTTCTGGGAGGAGGGTCCTGGGCTCTGGGAGCTGCTGAGCCTTTCTGGGAGGAGGGTCCTGGGCTCTGGGAGCTGCTGAGCCTTTCTGGGAGGAGGGTCCTGGGCTCTGGGAGCTGCTGAGCCTTTCTGGGAGGAGGATCCTGGGCTCTGGGAGCTGCTGAGCCTTTCTGGGAGGAGGGTCCTGGGCTCTGGAGCTGCTGAGCCTTTCTGGGAGGAGGATCCTGGGCTCTGGAGCTGCTGAGCCTTTCTGGGAGGAGGATCCTGGGCTCTGGGCAGGCTCTGGAGCTGCTGAGCCTCGCCTGGCTCTGCTTTCCCAGCCCTTTTCCCGCAGAACCAGCAGCAGCTTGGCTGTAATTGCTCACTGCTCTCCATTAGTGCCTCTCCCTCCTGGCAGCTCTTTAATAGTTTACATCTCTCGGGGTTGGGAAATTACTGGTTTAATTAAAACAATTTGTTTCAAATGGGGCTCCCAAATCCCCACATGATGTTTTAGGAGCCTTGGGCGAAGAGCTGGAAATGGAGAGTAGCAATTGTGGGGAGGGTTTAGAGGGAGGCTGGAAGGAGGAGTTGGGATTTTTGCTAATTTTTGAGGCCTGGACTGGGAGTGGGGGGAGCAAAATTCTGTAGGACTGAGATTTTGTCTTCCAAACATTAAAATAATTCACCATGGGCAAGTCTTTGCTGGGTTTGGACAATGCTCCCAGCACAGGGTGGGATTTTGGGGAGTCCTGTGCAGGGTCAGGAGCTGGACTGGATTGTCCCTGTGGTCCCAGCTCAGGATTTTCCACGATTCTGTGAGGTTTAGTTGGACCTTGTTTGTTTTGTGATTGAGAGAAGATATTCTTTTTCTGGTGAAGGAAAGGAGAGAGCCCACAAAAGGGACCTTGGACACCTGAATGGCACAAGAATGCACTTTGGAAGTGGGATTGGAGGGGCAACAGCCAGCAGTGGTGTGCACAGGGTGGGAGTGAAGGTGGCAGGGCCAGGCAGGAGAACCGCTGGAATATCCTCAGCTGGAAGGACCCACATGGATCACAGAGTCCAGCTCCTGTGTGCATCAAGCCTGGATCTGCTTCAGGATGCTCTCCCTCTGCACCCTCGGAGAACTTCCAGGCTTTGGAGCTTGGCTTTACTCTTAGCAGGCAGGATTTTTATTTGTATTTAAAATAATATTTCAAAACATTTTCCTTCAACTTTGCTACTTTGGGTCTTTTACCATGTTCTGTGTCACTGGCACAGGGTGCCCCTGGATCCCTGGCAGTGCCCAAGGGATGTTGGACAGGGCTGGAGCACCTGGGACAGTGGGAGGTGTCCCTGCCGTGGCAGGGTGGGATGGGATGGATTTTTTAATGGATTTTTTAATGTCCCTTCCCACCCAAACCAGTGTGGGATTCTGGATCTGCTTCCCTTGGAGCAGTGCTGTTGCCAGAGGGCATAAACCTTTGTGAGAATGAATTTTCCCCTTCGTGAGAATGAATTTTTTTCCCAACAGAGAATCAGTTTATTCCTTGCTTTCCAGTTCCAAGGAAAGCACCCAGCGAGGCTCACAGCTCCTGTTGGCGCTGCCTTGCTGTTCCATGTTTTCCCTGTTCTCCCACTCCCTGCAGCCCTGAGCAAGTCTCCCTTTCCTTCCACCTGCAGATGGGAGCTCATTATCGGGATTTGTCAGACACTTCCAGCATTTTTAGCAGCACAGCATTTACATGGTTTCCTTGTTAGCTCTTTTTTATTTTTTTTTTTTCCCTGACAAGCAAATCTCGAATTCCAGTTGTTTTAAATGCAGCCTGGCTTCAGAACATCTTGTAAATTATGATTTCCTTCATGTACTCGTTCTTCATTTTCCTCCCAGACAGGTTCCGGAGGCAGCCTGGGAAAACACAACCTGGAGAATGAGTTGTTTTGGGGAGAGAATGGGTTTTGCCAGGATTTATGTTACCTTTATGGAGACACAAGGAATTCTTCTGACAATTTAAGTCCCTGCGCTGAAGTAAGTTGTTTTTTGGGGTTTTTTTTCCCCAGTGCTGACGGTAATTTAGACAGAAAGCACAGAGAATTTCAAGTCTGCTTCGCTGAACTTGTTGTGTGATGGGTTTTGCGTGGATTTTGTGCCAATAGTGAGAGTTATATCCAAGGAAAATTGTGGATACCCATCCCTGGAGGTGCCCAAGGCCGGGCTGGACAGGGCTTGGAGCACCTGGGACAGTGGGAGGTGTCCCTGCCATGGCACTGGCTGGGATTTAGGTCCCTTCCAGCCCAAACCATTCCTTGTTTTTAGGATTCTAAACTTTCAATCCTAGTCCTGAGCAGTTTATGGAACATTTGTCGAACTATAAACCCATTTTTCCCTGAGGATGTTTTAATTGGCTTTGAGTTTTTGAGTGCTGGTAAAGACTGAGATAAAATCAAAGGTCAGAGGTGGAAGAGTTGCTGCAAATAAAGGTCAAACCAGGTCAGGATATGATCAGAAAATTAGGAAAGTTGGCCTGGAAGCCACAATGACAGATGGGAATTCCTCCAATAATCTTAGATAGTAGGTAATGGATCAGGATCCTTTGGAATGACACGGAGCCTGAGGAAGCACGTGGATTTTCCCAGTGGACCCATAATAAAATAACGAATTTTTTTGTGGTGTTATGCAAACGAGAAAACAAATCCAAGCTTTCTATGCAGCAGGAAATGTTTTGTGTTTCTCAGTGCTGGTGTCAGTGCTGGTTGGTAGAAAAACTTACTTTGAAGCTCTTGGAATTTAATTTCCATTGAAAAAAGCTGCTTTCTTCAGAGCAACAATCCAGCAACAAACAAGCAGCAATCCTGTAAAATTAATGGGCTTAATTAAAATGTACATGGATTGGGGAAGGATCCACAAGCATAACAGAGATTTACTCTCTCATACCAGACTGAATAAATTTCCATGAATTTCCTGGGAGATTTTTAAGGCATTTTATGACCTTGTTTGTAAAAGGAAACTTGGGATTTCGAACTTGATTAGTTTTAAGAAAATACTGGAAAGAGCATCTCCAAGTGTTTGGTAAAGCATTTCTTATTATCTTCAGGAGATTATTCTCTTTCTAGATAAATATAAAGCAGAACTCACAGATTTTGCATTTCTAACTCAAAACAGAGATAAACTTTTCAGTAATTTTTAGTGATAATTTGCAATTTACAGTTAATCGTTGTGACTGGCGTTGGCTGGTCACTTGTGCCTGGCTGGCTTGGGCAGGGAAAAGCCATTCCCTGTTCCCAGTTCCTTCCTGCTGGTTTTTCCAGCCTGGATTTGTGTGGGTGCCAGTCCCTGTGGCTGTTCCTGGGAATCTGGTGGTGCTAGGGACTGGAATGTGTGCATGGTTCCCTTCTGCACCACCAAAATTCCACCAACAGCTGGGGAAAGGAGCCTCGGGGGAACCTTCTGCTCCTCCACAGCTCCTGACAGGAGCCCAGGGAACAGCCCCAGGCTGGGCCAGGACAGCTCAGGGGGGCACAGCAGGAATTTCCTCATGGAAAGGCTCTTGGAACTGCTCAGGGGGGTTTGCCCATCCCTGCAGGTGTCCCCTGGAGGTGGCACTCAGAGCTCTGGGCTGGGGACAGGGTGGGATTGTCCCCACTTGGTTGGACTCCATGGGCTGGCAGGTTTCTCCAGCCTCGGTGATCCCAAGGTGCAGCTCCAGCTGTAGAGCAGCAATTTAAGCTCTGATGTGTTTGGTTTTCCATCCAAAACCTGGGAAATGGGGCTGTTGGCTTCCTGGAGCCAATCAGAAACGTTGGTGCAATTTTAATTTTTGTTGTGCTTTGTTGGAGTTTTCTCCATGGGATTTATTTGGGTGGGTTTTTTTTTTTCTCTGTGAGATTTATTTGGGTGGGTTTTTTTTCTCTGCAGGATTTATTTGCGTGGGATTTTTTTTCTCTGTGGGTTTTATTTGGGTGTTTTTCTGTGGGTTTTTTTGTTTTGTTTTGTTTTTGTTTTGGTTTTTTTTTTTTTTTGGCGGGGTTTGGTTTGTGTTTTGTTGCCGTGGCTGAACCCCAAACCCAGGAGGGAAGGCTGCCCCCTTAACTGGTCAAGGCATCCTGAAAGGGCTGAAACACTGGGAAAATGATCCATCAAAGGCTGTGAAATAGGCACTAACTGTGTCTGGAAGTTGCTGGAGCCTGGGAGAATATTCCAGACAAAGTCAGGCAGAGCTTTCCCTGCTGATCCTTCCTGGAGGGATGCACTGCTGGCCTCAGCCCCAGGAGCTCCTGTTTCCATTTGGGAAGAGAGGCTCAGTGCCCAGGGGTTTGGAGCTTTCCCTGCCCTCCCGGGGGATCCCAGCCCTTCTCCCTGTGCTGCTCTGCAGCTGGCACCTCCTTGGGCACTGGGAATGACAAGAACCCTTTTTTTGAGGGATCACGGTGCTCAATCCCAACCCTTCCTGTGTTGGCTGGAAAATCCCCCTGCCCAGGCTGTGGAGAAGCTGCAGCTCCTCAGCCTGTTTCAATTCAACAAGAAAACCAACAAAAAGCCCCATTCTGGGTAATTTCAAACTATTTACTTTTCCAATTTGGCTACTGAACTGAAAAATCAATTGTTTCTACAGCTCTGCTGGAGATCCTGGGCTGAGTTCTCCATTTGTCTGCCAGGGCTGGAGTGAAAACATTTCTGAGGCTGTGGAGTAAATCAGCTGCTGTTGTATTTCCATGCTGCATCCCCAGGCTTTGGACCAAATTGCCTTGTTCAGCTGGCCCTTGCTGGGATCAAATATCCCCAGAAAATGAGATTTGAATTCTGGGAACTGGAGTCCCTTCCAGCCCGACCGTTCTGCCATGAATTGTACAGCGTGCAGCTCATGCTGAAATCCTTTACTGGAGCCGTCAGCTGTAGGGGCTGTCAGGACAAAACAGAGCTCTTCCACCAGATGCTTCATAATAATAATTATTGTAAATAACAAGGGACTCTCCTGATGGGCCCTTCTGAGCCCAGTTTCTCCGGGGGCAGCTCAGTGAGAGCACCTTCCTGCCAAGGTACAGACAGCAAACTGTGGGGGGAAAATAGCCCGAGAGAGGAGAAATACCAGAATTCTCTGCATGCTGAGAGGCTCTTGGAACCCTCTGGGAAGGGGAGATTGTCATCCCTGGTTTCTTTTTTTGTTTGTTTTCTGTGTATTTGAAGCATGGAGTGGCAGGTTCTGAGCACTTCAGTTTGCATTTACAGTCTGATGGACTCCAAGGACAGCCCTGGAACAGCCCGGCTCGTTCCCTTGGATAATTGCAATTGGAGTTTTCTCTGCTCAGGAGAAGCCAGAGGTCAGCGGTGAAATGCTGGGTGAGGAAGGAGATGAAGTTTGGGTATTTGTGGCTGGAATGAGTCTGGAGGGGGCTCTAAGGTTTCTGGATCTTTCTCTCCTCCAGGTGAACAGCCCCAGCTCTCCCAGCCTGCTGCAGAGCAGGGGACTCTGGACTCCCTCCAGCAGGTTTTTCCTGAGCTGGGATGGTGCAGAAACGTGGATTGGGAATGACAATTGTCTCTCTCCCCGAGCAGGGATGCTGTGCTTTGTACAGTGAAATTCCTGGGAGGACCAGGGACCTCCAGGAGAGAAACAATGTCAGGGTTTAGTGAAAGTGTGGGGCTGCTGAGGATATCGCAAGTGGCAGAGTGAAGGGGTGGTCAGTGAAATCGTGGGGAATCGGCTCAGCCCTGGCGTTGAAGCACAGGGAGGTGCTGATGCCACAGCTCCATCCCAGCGCCCTGGCAGGCTGAGGGAGGGTTTTGTGCTCTGGGATCCCTGGATCACAGTTCCTGGGCTGGATGAACCCCAGGAGCCCTCAGCCTTTGCTTGGGGCTCTGAGGAACCAGATTTGTCAGTTCAGGAGGGTCTTTGGTGGATCCCTGACTCCATCTGGGCTGGTGCTTTAACCCCTCCTCTCCCATTTCCCTTCCCCACACAGCACAGAGCCCCCAGATCCTCCCAGGCTCACCCTGACCCCTCAGGGCATGGGGTGATGTCCTTTAACACCCACCAGAGGCTGCTGCTGGAAACCTTCTGCCCCTGAAACCACAGCCTCATCCTCTGCCTCCTCTCTTCTGAGCAGAATAACCCAATACTCCCCTAAAATTCACCAGGTGAGCTCCCAGCAGAGCTGCAGCCAGAGCAAATTAAGCAGATATTTACATTTTCTGAGATAATCCCAGCCAAGTCAGGAGTGTGATGAGGAAGAAACTTAGGGAGAGGGAGGAAGTTCAGAGAACAATATTTCTGCAGTATCAGCAGGCCCTGCCTTGGCTGCATTTAGAACAAAGGCACTTCATTTGCAGTTATTCCTGCCTGCTTTCCAACCTGTCTGTTCAGGCTGGGTGAAACACCTGATTTACTGCAGGCTCCTCCGAGTGGCTGAGGCGCTTTTGGGGAGTTTGTCAGAGCCCAGAGTCACTTCTGCATTGCCAGGGGTGTTATCTTTAAAGGATGAATTATGGAAAAAGGGAAAGACAAAAAGAAGAAGAGGGAAAAACAAAGAAGTGCATCAACCTGGCCATGAAGAACAGCCCCTGGAGCCAGATAAAGCAGGTGCTGTCACGGCAGCCTGGGGTAAAAGGGAGGTGGGGAAATGAGGGGCTTGTGGGGGGGGGTTTTGCATGAGCATTGTACAGCTGATCCTCAGGCCCAGGGATTGATGGCTCAGCCTGTCCTGAGCTGCTGTTTGTTCCCTGCACACAAAGGGTGAGTGAAGGGAAGATGGAAGGAGTGTCCTTGCTGCAAACACTTGCCAGAGGTGGTGAATTGTGGTGAATTTAGATTAATGTGTGTTAATTGACGATCCCAGCTGGCATTAGCCCCCATCAATAATGAGAATGGTGATAAAAGAGAGACAAATGGGGCTGTCTGCACAATGGCAGAGCCAGAAGGGTTGCATCCATGCTTTTCCCAGCAATTTTGGGTTCCTTTTGTATGTTTTCCTGGGGACCCTGGGCACAGAGCCCTGGAGTCTGACATTTCAAGTGAAATTCTGGGATGTGAGTCCAGTGCCTGGGAATGGGGAGAGAGAGCGTGAAGGGAACAACATTTGTGCAGGGAGAGAAACGGGACAGACAGAGATTCTCTTTGGAATTTGGGTGGCAAAACGTGCATTTATCCATTTCCTCCCTGCTGGAACTCCCCACGGAGCTTCCTCTGATGGCAAAGGAGCAAACACCATTTTGGTTCAGCTGGAAAATGCGTTCCCACACAGGGAAGTGGAGGCTGGGAAGCTGCAGGTGGGGTTTGGAGCTGTCCCTGCCCCAGCCAGCCCAGCCTGGTGCCAGCAGATCCCTGCCCTGCTGGGAGCATCCCCCATTCCACCAGAACTGGCCTAAGTGCCAGGAAAACGAAGACAAATTTGAACATGGCAGGCTGGAATGATGCTTCCCACAGCTAAACAATATTAAAAAAAAGAAAAAAAGCCCAGCAAAGAGAGAAGTGATTCTGCCTGAAGGCACCTCAGAACAATAGACTTGGTAAATGACTTCAGACCTCAAGCTGTCCCATCTTCCCAGCCCACAGGGAATTGCTTCCCTTAAAAGCAATTAAAGGCTCCACACCAGCTGTGGTTGAGCTCTGATTTGTATTCTGCAAAGTTTTCTCTGGTTTAGTTTTTTTAAGGCTGCCTTCATTCCCTCTTCCCCCTCTGCTCCTGCTCTCAGGTGCTCAGGAATGGTTGGGATTGCAGGTGGCAGCCGTGGCAGTGATGGATTTTCACCTTCTCCCTGGCTCAGGCCTCTCAGTCACTCGGTGCCTGAATGTTTGTGCAATTCCCAAACTGAGGTTCAAAATCGATCCCTGAAGTGAGAACTTCTGCACAGCCTTGGAAATGTGGGACACAGGGAGGGAGTTTTGGCCAAGGAGAGACCTTTGTGTCCAGGGATCCCCGTGGGCAGCAGGAAAGGGGAATTCTGCATTCTGTCCTGTGCCCAGGTGAGCCCCAGTGCAGAGCCCAGCCCAGCAGGGAGCTGGAGCTGCTGGAGAGAATCCAGAGAGGCACCAGATGATCAGAGGATGGAGCAGCTCTGCTGGGAGAGCTGGGGGGGCTCACTGCAGGGGAGAAGGGTGGGGGGACCTCAGAGTGGCCTGCCAGGGCCTGGAGGGCTCCAGGAGAGCTGGAGAGGGACTGGGGACAAGGATGGAGGGACAGGACACAGGGAATGGCTCCCACTGCCAGAGGGCAGGGCTGGATGGGAGATTGGGAATTGGGAATTGTTCCCTGGCAGGGTGGGCAGGCCTGGCACAGGGTGCCCAGAGCAGCTGTGGCTGCCCCTGGATCCCTGGCAGTGCCCAGGGCCAGGCTGGACACTGGGGCTGGAGCACCTGGGACAGGGGAAGGTGTCCCTGCCGTGGCAGGGGTGGAATGGGTGGAATTTCAGGTCCCACCAACCCAAATCATCACCACATCCATCACTCTCCCTGTCCCCAGGTGCCACATCCACACATTCCTTGGCCACCTCCAGGGATGTGGCTCCCCTCCCCATGCATGACGACCCTTTCCATGAAGAAATGAAGAATTTTCCCATTATCCAACCTAACCCCCGTGGTGCAGCTCGAGGCCTGTTACCATAATCCCATTTTGACACAGATCTGTGAGGAGAAATCCTCTCCTGGCTGCCAGGGCTGTGGTCAAGTGGCTTCATTAAAACCTGCACCATCATCCCAGGCAGGAAATTTCCCTTTCAAGAGGGAGCTCCAGTGTTTGCAGAGTGTCAAATAAACCTCGAGGACACTCCTAATTTTTCTGCTGGGGATATATTTTAGCTAATTAAATCCCTGAAAAGGAACATCTTAAGCCTTGTCAAACTGAAGAAGGCACAAGCAGAGCTTTTCCTTTCTCAGCAAGACAGAGAAAAAAGAAAAACCTCTGTAATTTTATTGTTTCTCTTTTTTTCAGGTTGAAGGTGTTGGAAGCTGCCAGAGCCACTGATTCCAATTTGTGTTTCTCCATCTGCATGGAAAATCCATCTGCTTGCAGAAATTGTATTTACACAGCCCATAATCCTGAGCAGCCTCAGATATTGGGGATTGAGGCTCTAACGACATTGGAAACCATTTTTATTAAGAGGCAGAAATTGAATTAGGTAATTATATTTATTGATGGGAAATTAAATTTAACAACTGCGAATTGCCTTAAGTCAGTGTAGCCAGATTTTCATTACTCCAAATGTGAGGAGCTGCTGCTTTAGTGGATTCTGCTCAGCTCGGGAGGGGCAGCCTGGGGTTGGGGCTGGGAAAGGGGATTTTGGATCACAACAGCTCCCACCACCTGCCTGGGCTTTCCTTCATGGATGAAACAAATCTCCTTTGTCTTTTAACAGCCTTTCACTTCACTGTGAAGTGCCCAGCATTCTCAGCTAGGGCACTCTGCAGGGGAGAAAATGTCCTCAGCTTCCTACAAAAATGAGGTACAAAAGGGAATTTGCCTCGTGTGGTGGAGCCAAGGCCCAGCCTGCATATCTGAGCTGTCTCAGTCTAGTTCCCTGATCAAAATTCAAAGCTGGAGTGAATTTTGTGAGCCTGGGATTTTGTGTTTTATGTTTGTGACCCCAAATTCCAGCTCCGAGGTTGACTTTTCCTATTCCTCACAAAACTGAATTTTGCATCCCTGCTGCGTGACTGCACTGGGGCTGTGGCCTCAGACACATCATTCCTGCTCCAGCATCCACCCCAGCAGCCACCTGTGGGACAGGAGATCCCTGGAATAGAAAACCCACAGGCAGGAACCGGAAATGCTGAAGACAACCTGGAAACCAGGCAAAGCCAGATTTGCACCAAAAAGCATTCAATCAACAGCCAGGAAGAAGGAATTTCATGTCCTCTGTAAAAATCTTCAGTTTTCCATGCCTGTAAGTTTTCCTGCATGTCAGAATTTTGTTATCTTCTAAAGATAAACAATTTTCCTTCTCTTAATTCCCATTAATTCACAATATGACTTTTAACTTCACCTGTCCTTTCCCTTTTCATGCTCCAAGCTCCTTCCCACAGGGCACACCTCCCATTCTCCTGTTACCAATATTCCTTTTGAATCCACCAGAACCTCCCTGTTATTTCACTGCTTTTTTTCTCCTTGCACTTTTTATTCCTCCAGAAGAACAGTTCCTGCCCAGATCCAGTGGCTGAGGCCCAGGGAACTCATTCACAAGCTGCTCACTTCTCCCCCTGTAATTACTTCTCACTGCTGTTGTCTTTATTGAGCTGCCTGTCTTTGGGGTTATTTCAGATTTATCTATTTTAATATTTCAGCCCCTGTTTTTATAGCCTTTGGATTGTTCAGTGATCTTTGATTGCATAATTGAAATGTATTTTCCTGCCTCCTTTAAACTCCTGAACTGGCAGGCAAACTCACTTGGCTTTTCTGTTAGTCTCTTCAAGGCTTTTTGATTGATTCCAGCAAGGATCTATCTTTTCTTTTTCCTGATAGTTCCTTTTATTATCTCAATAAAACCTCCCGTGCCAGCTCGATTGAGCAAACTCTTTTTGCACCTGTGCAAACTGCGCCAGGGTTGTGATAAAGCACGTTTGGTGTAAGGAATCTCATTGCCTTCTCCCTTGGAGCTGGGTCAGAGCACCCACACCTCCTGTGCCGTGCTGCCTGCAGGCCTGTCCTGCCTCTGGCCGTGCACAGCTGCCCGGGAGGGCTTTGCTTTGAGCTCCTCCGGCTCATGGCACCCTGGCTAATTATCTGGGGGATCTCTTTCCCGTTTCCCCTTTCCTTTTCCCGTTTCCCCTTTCCTTTTCCCGTTTCCCCTTTCCTTTTCCCGTTTCCCCTTTCCTTTTCCCGTTTCCCCTTTCCTTTTCCCGTTTCCCCTTTCCTTTTCCCGTTTCCCCTTTCCTTTTCCCGTTTCCCCTTTCCTTTTCCCGTTTCCCCTTTCCTTTTCCCGTTTCCCCTTTCCTTTTCCCGTTTCCCCTTTCCTTTTCCCGTTTCCCCTTTCCCCATTTCCTTCCCTTCCCCCTTTTCCTTCCCTTCCCCCTTTTCCTTTCCTTCCCCCTTTTCCTTTCCTTTCCTTCCCCCTTTTCCTTTCCTTTCCTTCCCCCTTTTCCTTTCCTTTCCTTCCCCCTTTTCCTTTCCTTTCCTTCCCCCTTTTCCTTTCCTTTCCTTCCCCCTTTTCCTTTCCTTTCCTTCCCCCTTTTCCTTTCCTTTCCTTCCCCCTTTTCCTTTCCTTTCCTTCCCCCTTTTCCTTTCCTTTCCTTCCCCCTTTTCCTTTCCTTTCCTTCCCCCTTTTCCTTTCCTTTCCTTCCCCCTTTTCCTTTCCTTTCCTTCCCCCTTTTCCTTTCCTTTCCTTCCCCCTTTTCCTTTCCTTTCCTTCCCCCTTTTCCTTTCCTTTCCTTCCCCCTTTTCCTTTCCTTTCCTTCCCCCTTTTCCTTTCCTTTCCTTCCCCCTTTTCCTCTCCTTTCCTTCCCCCTTTTCCTCTCCTTTCCTTCCCCCTTTTCCTTTCTTTCCTTCCCCCCTTTCCTTTCCTTTCCTTTCCTTTCCTTTCCTTTCCTTTCCTTTCCTTTCCTTTCCTTTCCTTTCCTTTCCTTTCCTTTCCTTTCCTTTCCTTTCCTTTCCTTTCCTTTCCTTTTCCTTTCCTTTTCCTTTCCTTTTCCTTTCCTTTTCCTTTCCTTTTCCTTTCCTTTTCCTTTCCTTTTCCTTTCCTTTTCCTTTCCTTTTCCTTTCCTTTTCCTTTCCTTTTCCTTTCCTTTTCCTTTCCTTTTCCTTTCCTTTTCCTTTCCTTTTCCTTTCCTTTTCCTTTCCTTTTCCTTTCCTTTCCTTCCCTTCCCTTCCCTCTTTTCCTTTACTTCCCCCTTTTCCCTCTTCTTTTCCCATTTTCCCTTTTCCCTCTTCTTTTCCCATTTTCCCTTTTCCCTCTTCTTTTCCCATTTTCCCTTTTCCCCTTTTCCCTCTTCTTTTCCCTTTTCCCCTTTTCCCTCTTCTTTTCCCATTTTCCCTTTTCCCCTTCTCACTTGCTTTGCTTCTTTCTCTTTCCCTGGTGAAAAGATTTTTAACTGCAGTGAGCAAAGCTGAAATTCGGCTCCCAGCCCTGACCTGTGCAGCAAAGGCCAGGTGAGCCACTAATGATGCTCTTGGCTGTGACCTTCCTGACACAGACTTTCGTGTCCTTTGCTGATGTCTCCCCAAACCCAACCAGAGGCACATTCCCTTCTTCTGCACCCACATCAATCCTGCCCAAAATAGCTCAAAATTCAGTGTGTAACTCCTGGATGTTTCCCAAAATGATGAATTCCTGCACTTCAGCCCCCTGGAAGGGCTGCTAATGGAACTCATTTCCTCAAATTTATCTCTGTGTGGCTGTTCCTTGTTCCTTTCATCCCTCCGTGAGTGCTAAGAGAGAGATTTAAAGGCTGGTGTTTCAAGGCAAGGGGCTTGGTTTGGAATTTATCCCAGGAAATCAGCAGAACAGCCAAGAGATTTGTGGGGAATTACTGGATGATTCTAGGGAAGCTGATTTGGTTTAGTTGATAAGGCCAAAGGTTGGACTGGATGATCTTGGAGGTGTTTTCTGGGTTTTCATGTTGAGAATTTCAAATGCAATGTTTGCTTTGGGATTCCTTCTTTCTTTCTTTCCCCTTCTTTCTTTCTTTCCCCTTCTTTCTTTCTTTCCCCCTTCTTTCTTTCTTTCCCCTTCTTTCTTTCTTTCCCCTTCTTCTTTCTTTCCCCTTCTTCTTTCTTTCCCCTTCTTCTTTCTTTCCCCTTCTTCTTTCTTTCCCCTTCTTCTTTCTTTCCTTCCCCTTCTTCTTTCTTTCCTTCCCCTTCTTCTTTCTTTCCTTCCCCTTCTTCTTTCTTTCCTTCCCCTTCTTCTTTCTTTCCTTCCCCTTCTTCTTTCTTTCCTTCCCCTTCTTCTTTCTTTCCTTCCCCTTCTTCTTTCTTTCCTTCCCCTTCTTCTTTCTTTCCTTCCCCTTCTTCTTTCTTTCCTTCCCCTTCTTCTTTCTTTCCTTCCCCTTCTTCTTTCTTTCCTTCCCCTTCTTCTTTCTTTCCTTCCCCTTCTTCTTTCTTTCCTTCCCCTTCTTCTTTCTTTCCTTCCCCTTCTTCTTTCTTTCCTTCCCCTTCTTCTTTCTTTCCTTCCCCTTCTTCTTTCTTTCCTTCCCCTTCTTCTTTCTTTCTTTCCCCTTCTTCTTTCTTTCCTTCCCCTTCTTCTTTCTTTCCCCTTCTTCTTTCTTTCCCCTTCTTCTTTCTTTCCCCTTCTTCTTTCTTTCTTTTCCCCCTTTTCTTCCCTTTTTCCTTTTCCTTTCCCTTCCCCAAGTTACGGCCCAAACCCAGTTAAAAACCTGCAGTGTTTGGAGTCGTGACCAGCATAACCTCCAGCAGAAAAAAAAAAGTCATGTGGCCAAGTTAATTTTTTAACCAAAGGCTTAAAAAAGGAACCAAAAATGAAAATCAAATTTTAATTAGTTATTCATTTCTGTGGTTTAATTATGCAGTGTTCTCCAGCAATGTTTGACTCTGGAGTGATTGTTAATTTATGAATGTATTCTGTATTGATTTGGGAGCAGAGCTCTGTGAGCACCATCACCTTTCTCTCAGCATTTCTCCTCAGCAGGCTCAGAGTCTTTGAATTTCTTGTCTGAATTCCTGGTTCAGGCATTTATTAGAGCAAAGGCCGAGCATAATTACATTAAAATATGAAATAAAGCCAATAATTGCCATGGAATTCAATAATGCAGCAGATGAAATGGGGCCATTGGGGTGCCTGGGAAGGGTCAGGCTTCCCAAAAGGTTTGTTCTTCTGTTTTTTAGGAGTAAATTGGTATCAGTGCCTGGATCAGAAGTGAGGGATTTGGGTAGAGAAAGCTGGGGTTTAACTGATGGAAGAACAAAATGGTTTGGAAATTAATTGGGTTTTTTTGGGTGTTTTAAAATTATTTATTTGTTTATTTGTTTGTTATTAATTTTTTGTTGTTTTTGTGCAGGAATTTCAGCCTCCACAGCTCAGCATGCCCCACAGACTCCCTTAGTCACAGCCATGGAAATATTCTCCAAGACCCTGGAAAGCTCCTGGCTCTTGGATTTTCCTGCTCTGGAATTGCTCCAATGTCCAGGCTCTGCTTAGTCCAGCTTAAAGTGGCTTCTCTCCACAATTTTTACCAAAAAAACCAAGGGAGAAAATGCACATAATTCCAGGGTGTGAAAGGGATGAAGGCACATAACAGGCAAGAAGAGTTCCTGGTGTTGCAGAAACAGGAGAAACAACGATGGAATAATTGTGGGGTGGTTTGTGGAGAAGGGGACAACGCGACGAGGCAGAGGAAGTGTTTTGGCTTCAGCATCAGCTCATCCCAAGATTCCCTGACACGTGGACAAGGCTTTGCCCTAGTGTCTGCAGGAATGAAATCCACCACAGGCTGACCTTGGAAACCAGAGGGAAATAAAACAACCCACCAACCCACCCCAACTTCTTCCTGTTTTCCAAACACAGAATTCCGTGGCTGGGTGGAGTTGCACACTGATATCAGGCATCCCTCCTGAATGAACCATCTGGAGAACCTTGGAGCAGCAGTCCCATGTGCCTGTGCTGTTTGCAGGACGCTCAGGGTGCATTTTGGGGGTGTTTTCATTTCCCAGTCGTTGTTGCAGTTTGTTTCCTTGGATTTAAGAGGACGTCTAGAAACCAGCTCGGTCTGATTGCAGCGCAGCAATAAACAGGATAAGTAATTAACTCCAGGCAATTTCCTCCGCCATTTATTTGCTGCAGCCATCTCTCCTCTCCAAAGGGGAGGGGAAAAAATAAAAAAGTCTTGTTTTCCAGGTCATTTGGAGCACGTTTGCAGTGGGAATTTTCTCTCCTCTCCATTCTCTTTTCCCAGCCCCTGTGCCTCAGGAAGCAGTGGACAATTGCCAGCCCACACCAGCTTTGAGGTGCCCTCATCCACCTTCATTTAATCCCTTGGATCCTTGTGAGTTCCATGGGAATCTGAGATTTATGGAGACCAGCAGCCAAGTCAAAGCTGGGAAAAGAGAGAGGTTTGTGGGCAGATGGCAAAACTTGCTTCATTTTCCAGGGTGGGAATAATTCCAGGGACAAGTGTAAAAAACCCTGCAGTAGTTTCAGCTCCTCACTGTCATCACCCTCCCCCTCATCCCCGCCTGGGCTTTGTGGCACAAACCAAAGCCAAGGACCTGGCTGGGAGTCCAGAGTGTGACAGTGAGATCAGTCCTTGTGATCCCAGACAGGGAGAGGAGGCCATTGCCCATTCCAGGGGGCTCTTTTCCAGCTCCTGAAAAAAGGAGGAATAAACCCTCCAGGAATGGCAGAGACAATGAAGTTTCACAGCACAGGGAAGGAAATTCGTTGCAGTATTTATTTTGCCACCCAGGCTGTCACTAGCAGGTGGTGCTGGGCACCAGGGGGTCCAGGAGCAGCGCTGCTGTTGGGATCTGGGCTGCACAGTTCCCAAATTCACAATTCCCATCCTTTATGGCTCCCTTGGGCACGCCTGGTTATGCACCTCTCAGCAGCTCTGCAGCCTGGAGCTGGGCTGTGCCTGGGAAAGGTTCAGGGAATGCAGGCAGGCTGCTCGTGGGGGGGTTCCAAGGCTGGGGATCGGATATTCCATGGGCTCCATTCCCAAAATCAGCCAGGCAGGCTGCTCGTGGGGGGATTCCAAGGCTGGGATTGGATATTCCATGGGCTCCATTCCCAAAATCAGCCAGGCAGGCTGCTCGTGGGGGGATTCCAAGGCTGGGATCGGATATTCCATGGGCTCCATTCCCAAAATCAGCCAGGCTCGTGGGGGGGTTCCAAGGCTGGGGATCGGATATTCCATGGGCTCCATTCCCAAAGTCATCCAGGGCTGGGGAGAGGGGTTCCCATGGCAGCTCCTCCTCCCCAGCACCCTTTGAGGCCCCTGAGAGGGATATTGGGATTTTTGGAGTGGGATGAATGGAAATGTCCACCTGGAGGCTGGGAATGCTGCAGGAGCTGGGGCTGGAGGGGGTGATCACCTCCTGTATCAGCTTTGTTAGCAAAAACCCCCAAAACACCTCAAAACCCCAAAACAAACCCAAAAACACCCAGAGCAAACCAAACTGCAGAGGATGTTTGAAGAAAACTGAGACTGTAAAGCCCATGTGTGCTTTAGGACTGGGTTCCACAGGTATCCATAAATTATTCATTTTATTGGATTCACACAAATCCTGCAGCAAACCCAAACCCTGCGTATTCCAAAGGGAAGATTCCTGCAGTTCCAGGTTTCTTCACTGTGATCCTGATTTACCCTCACGAATGAACTCTGGAGGTGCAGATTCCTGATTTTCCCACCCCACGTTCCAGTGCTGCTTTTCCACCACCTTGTTTCCCCTTCCCTCTTTTTTTTCCAGCAGCTTCTTTTTGGCGCTGCTGTGTTCCCAACAGGGAGAAGCTCTGTGGATGGGGAATTCTGCTCTCCCCCTGGGAAGGCTGGGCCTCCATCCCACAGGAATTCTCCCCTGGGAATGCTGGATCTCCATCCACAGGAATCCAGGAATTCTCCCTGGGAATGCTGGGTGTCCATCCCTCAGGAATTCTCCCCTGGGAATGCTGGATCTCCATCCCACAGGAATCCAGGAATTCTCCCTGGGAATGCTGGATCTCCACCCCACAGGAATCCAGGAATTCTCCCTGGGAATGCTGGATCTCCACCCCACAGAAATCCAGGAATTCTCCCTGGGAATGCTGGATCTCCACCCCACAGGAATCCAGGAATTCTCCCTGGGAATGCTGGGTCTGCATCCCACAGGAATCCAGGAATTCTCCCTGGGAATGCTGGCCCCTCTGTCCATCCCTGGCCCCTCTGTGGTGGCTGTCCTGAAGCTGGTGAGAATTCCTCCACAATTTACTTTGTTCTGCCTTCCTGGGCAATTAAATTTCCAGCAAATCCCATTTTTCCTGCTGACCCCTCGTCGGACTGCTGGAAGAAGCATTGCTACAAACAAAGCTCCACTGAGCAGATAATGAAGCTGCTCTAAAATGCATTTAAAATTCAGATGATGAAAGATCATCTATTAAGCACTAATCCTTTTCATTTTTGTGTGCTCAGTAAAAAAAAAAAAGAATATTTCTGCTGTAAAATTCATACCTGGAGAGGGTCTGGATGGGGTTGGAGCAGCCTGGGACAGAGCAAAGTGTCCCTGCCCATGGCAGGGGTGGCACTGGATGGGATTGAAGGCCCTTTCCAACCCAAACTGGCCTGGGATTCTCTGAAATCTGAGCGTTTAAATTTTATTCTTTTTAATTTTAAGTGTTTTTCCAGAGCAGCTGGATGTGTTCATGCCTGAATTATCACCTAAAGAAACCAGGACATGGAAATAATTTGGGTTTTTAACAGCTTGGAGCAACCTGAGGTAGTGGAAGGTGTTGCTGTCCATGGAAGGGCTGGAATGGGATGGGCTTTACAGTTCCTCTCAGCCATTCTGGGATAAAGAAATGCAGATTTAAGAGAATATGAAAGCATATTTTTATATTCTGTTAAATGGGTTGGGCTCTTCTCCATCTGCTCCCACCTGGGACGATGTTTGAGGGTTACACCCCTCCATTTAGGTGGAATTCAGTTATTTTCTGCAGTTATCTGCACCTAACCCTTCACTCCTGGTGGTCTTTACTCCTCCCACTGCAGGACCAGCCCCAGGAGGAGACTCCTCGTGGAAGTGGCTCCTGGTGACCGTGGTGGCATTGCCAGCCCAGGGATTTTTACCTCCTTTCCCTCCCTTTTCCAGGACCAGACCTGTGGGCTCCTCTGGGCCAGAGTTCCCACCCTGGAATTCCCTCTGTGGAGCCTGAGAGCCTTGCCTTGAGTCTGGGTGAGGATCTCCTCAGGTCACAGTGATTAACTCAGGATTTCCTGCTCCAGGGGGGCCTGGGCACGTCCCCCCCACGCCAGCCCTCATTCCAAAGCTCAGCTCCTTTTTGGCTGTTACTGCTGGAAGTTCACCAGAACCACAGAACCTGCAGCTGAGGCGTCCCCCTAGATGGATTTTAAGGAATTTTCCTCCATGGAAAAAGGGCTGGCCAGGGGTGGAGGCCCCATCCCCGTGGATGTGGCACTTGGGGACACGGGGAGGGCTGCAGTGATGTTCCCAGAGGGAATTCCCAGCCTCCCTGATTCCACAATTCCCAGTTCCAGGTCCTGCTGAGGAGCTGTCCCTGCCCCAGCTCCTGCAGCTCCCTCCAGATGTGCCAGCAGCTGGCAGGGCTGTCCCCACATCTGGCAGTGTCCTCTCCAGGGCAGAGGGACACCACACCCAGCAAGAGCCTGGACAACATTCCCAAGTGGAAAAAACCTGGGTTTTCCCCTCCCCAGAGGCAGAACATCGTGGTTCCTGCAGGAACTCGGGAATGGGTTCAGGGAGCTTTGGGAGAGCCCTGCAGGCACATCCCAGCTCCTGGGTCTGGCTTTGGATACAGGCAGGGAATGGCAAATCCTGCTCTGAACCTGGGTTTGGCCTTGGATTCAGGTAAGGAAATGGCAAATCCTGCTCTGAAGCTGGGTTTGGCCTTGGATTCAGGTAAGGAAATGGCAAATCCTGCTCTGAAGCTGGGTCTGGCTCTGGATTCAGGTAAGGAAATGGGAAATCCTGCTCTGAAGCTGGGTCTGGCTCTGGATTCAGGTAAGGAAATGGGAAATCCTGCTCTGAAGCTGGGTCTGGCTCTGGATTCAGGTAAGGAAATGGCAAATCCCTGCTCTGAACCTGAGGTTTGGAGATTCAGGCAGGAAAATGGCAAATCCTGCTCTGAACCTGGAGAAATGGTAAATCCCTGCTCTGAACCTGGGTCTGGCCTTGGATTCAGGTAAAGAAATGGAAAATCCTGCTCTGAACCTGGAAAAATGGTAAATCCTGCTCTGAACCTGGAGTTTGGGTTGGATTCAGGCAGGAAAATGGTAAATCCCTGCTCTGAACCTGGAAAAATGATAAATCCTGCTCTGAACCTGGGTTTGGCCTTGGATTCAGGTAAGGAAATGGCAAATATTGCTCTCAACCTGGGTTTGGCCTTGGATTCAGGTAAGGAAATGGCAAATCCTGCTCTCAACCTGGGTTTGGGCTTGGATTCAGGCAGGAAAATGGCAAATCCTTGGTCTCAGCCTGGGTTTGGGATTCAGGAGCTTTGTTTGCTCCCACCCCCCCAGAGCTGAAGATAAAGCCCCAGCTTCCTGAGAACTTTGTGCCACCTTTCACCTGGAGTTGGATTTGGATAAACTGGAAGTTTTTCTCTTGGGAGTGGGTCCCAAGCTGCTCCTGAGCCTTTCCCACAGCTCCTCCTCCAGCAAACACCCAGTTCCAGGTGGTTCCTGGAGCTCGAGGAGCCTCAGGCATCCCAAGGGGCTGTTGGAGAGCCAGACCCACCCTCCTCGGGGCTCAGCAAATTCTGGTTTTACCCTCCTGTCCACCCAGAGGGGCCAAGCCCCTCCAGAGCTTTGTTAGCATCAATCTGATGTGCAGGGTCTAACAGAATTCTTGTTTTAAATTTCAATCCAAGCCCAAGTTAATCCATCTCCCCTGATGCTCCAAATCAGTAACCTGCAGTAATTGCTTCTCATAATGGTTTTCTGGACTGGTGCTGATATTTCAAAGTGTGACTCTTCCCCTGCTCAATAAAATAATGCAAATATTATCACAAAAACAATTACAGCAGGGCAGGAGCTTCCTCATCTCTTTAAGGCAGAAAAGGATGAATTGGGCCTTTATGCTCTGGTTCAAATGATACAAATTCTTTGCATAACCCTGGAAGTTTCATTTTCCCCTTTTACTCAAATTTAACTCTTCGGTGAAGCTGCACAGCGATGTTTGCCTTGCCCATGAGCTGAAACATTTGCTTAATGGTTACAAATTGCTTTGAAAACTCAGCATTAAAAGCTTTGATCAGGCAACTTCATAATTGCTGCTTGCTTTTAAAATGTGTGGCAGGGAGTTCTGGTAGTCCTGAGTCTTCAGGAGTGGCTTTCTCCTTGATTGCTCAGCCATGAGTGGGTTTAAAACCCTTATTATTTATATATTACAGATGTATAAAGTTAAGTCACAGGCTATTTGTATGTCTTTTTAAGAGTGGTTTTATAGGTGCTGCTTTTGTATTCTCAGCACACCTTTGTCTGATTCTCAGGCTCCTTGTTTTGTTTGCATTTTTAATGGCCCCTGTTTGAATGAACTATTTGTGTTGGGTGCCACGTGGGGTTTTCCAGGTTAGGAAATGAATCCTCACGTTTGGATGTCAAAATCCATTATTTCCAATGACATCAACAAGGCCACATCCAGATCTTGACCTTGCTGCTTAAGTCAAGTTTGGGAAATATTTTGTTTGCTTTGGGGCACATTTTGTTCACCCTGGGATTTATGTGTTTGTGAAGTTCATTAAGTTACACAGGACATGGAATAATTCAGGTTTTTAACATTTTGGAGCAGCCTGGGGTAGTGGAAGGTGTCACTGTCCATGGGAGGGCTGGAATAGGATGGACTTTACAGTCCCTCTCAACCATTCTGGGATAAAGAAATGCAGATTTAAGAGAATATAAAATAGTATTTTTATATAAAAATATAAAAAGTATAAAATAAAAAAAAATTGTGGTTTTTTTTTTCCAGCACCTAGCCCTCACTGCTGTTGCAGGGTGACCCTGGCAGGATGTCTCCCCTCAGATGAGACCAAGGAACAAAGATCAAAGAATTCCAAGCAAAAAGCCCTTCCTGACTTTTAATTTTCCTCCGAGATGGATGAGGAGCTGATTTGTGCCAGGCTGGCTGTGCAGGGCTGGTCCTGCTCCCAGAATTAAAACCGTACCACATTTTATTTCCATTTAAGCTCTGCCTAATCCAAGCTCGTGTTTGCAGGCAGGCTGGGGAGCACAGAGTGATGTGAGGGTGCTCTGACCCCTCAGGTAATGCAATTATCGCTCAGGTTCGTTCTGTGCACTGCCAATTAAGGGCTGAGGCTCCTCTGCCCTGCCCGAGATGCTCCTCAGGAGCTGCTGCCTCCTCTGCCCATCCTGGGGCACAGGGGAGCCCCTGGCAAGCCCCGGGAGCAGGGGAAGGTGAGGAGGGGTGGGAGCTGCACCTGAGAGCTCCCTGGGCAGGGACTGTCCCCTGGGGAAGGGACTGTCCCCAGTGCTGGCCCTTCTGAAGGATCCCCTGGGTTCCTGGGGCAGCTCTGGAGAGCCCTGGAGGGGCTGGAGCAGGGAATGGAGCTGGGAAGGGTCTGGAGCACCAGGAGGGGCTGATGGAGCTAGGAAGGGGCTCAGCCTGGAGCAAAGGAGGCTCGGGGGGTCCCTTTCCCTTTCCAAAACTCCATGAGAAGTTGGAGCCAGGTGGGAGTTGGGATCTGCTCCCAGGATGAGGAAATGGCCTGGGCTGTGCCCGGGAAGGTGTAGTTGGATACTGGAACCAGTTCCTTCAAGAGAAAGGTTTGTAAAGGACTGGAACTGCCCAGGGAGGGTTGGAGTGCCCATCCCAGTGTCCAGGGAATCCCTGGAGGTGGTACTCAGAGCTCTGGGCTGGGGACAAGGTGGGGATGGCACAGCCTGGGCTCAGTGATCCTGGAGGGCTTTTCCAGCCCCAGGGACTCTGGGCTTTGTCACACACCCTGCCTGGCACGAGCAGCATGTCTGGGGTCCGTGGCAGCCAGGAGGGCCCTGACAGAGGCTGTCCCAGCCCGGTGGCTCACTGTGACACCTGCTTCCCTGGCTGGCACCCCGGGAGCCCTGGTCAGCTGGAACTGTGCTCCAGCCCCGCGGCCAGGACCCCGTTCAGTCAGGAATGATCAGCCCACAGCAGCTGCACAGAGCGACTGCGGGTCTGAGAGACAGCCTGTGACCCAGGGAAAAGCTGCTTCAGCAGCCCCTGCCTCCCCGGGCCCTCAGGAGCTCACCCACGTGTGCCCACGTGTGCCACAGCGAGAACGGGGCTGGACCCTGGGCCAGCCTGGATGGGGCTGGGGCAGCCTGGCACAGCCTGGCACAGCCAAAAGTGTCCCTGCCATGGAACTGCCAGGGACTCCAGGAGCCTCCCCATGCCCTGGCTGTGGGGTGTCTGCACTGCTATCAGTGTCTGTGGGGTGTCTGCACTGCTATCAGTGTCTGTGGGGTGTCTGCACTGTTATCAGTGTCTGTGGGGTGTCTGTGGGGTGTCTGCACTGTTATCAGTGTCTGTGGGGTGTCTGTGGGGTGTCTGCACTGCTATCAGTGTCTGTGGTGTGCCTGTGGGGTGTCTGCACTGCTATCAGTGGCTGTGGGGTGTCTGTGGGGTGTCTGCACTGTTATCAGTGTCTGTGGGGTGTCTGCACTGCTATCAGTGGCTGTGGGGTGTCTGCACTGTTATCAGTGTCTGTGGGGTGTCTGCACTGCTATCAGTGGCTGTGGGGTGTCTGTGGGGTGTCTGCACTGCTATCAGTGTCTGTGGGGTGTCTGTGGGGTGTCTGCACTGCTATCAGTGTCTGTGGGGTGTCTGTGGGGTGTCTGCACTGTTATCAGTGTCTGTGGGGTGTCTGCACTGCTATCAGTGGCTGTGGGGTGTCTGCACTGCTATCAGTGTTTGTGGGGTGTCTGTGGGGTGTCTGCACTGTTATCAGTGTCTGTGGGGTGTCTGCCCTGTTGTCTCTGGAACGAGCTGTGAACCCAAAGCAAGCATTTCCAGCATCAGGGCTGATGAATGTTCCTCATCCCCGTGTCCCACTGCTGGGGAATTCCTCCCACCCTCACTGTAATTTGGGAGAACATCATCAGCGCTGTCCCTGCACCCTCTGATCCTCAGCTCCGTTTTCCTCTCCTGGATTTAGGCTGGAATTGTGTTGCAGCACAGCAGACAGGACTCAGTTTCTTCAGGCAGGAAGAGCCAATTTTTTATTCACACAGCTCAGTTCTACACAGCTTTCACAGACTTTGTCTTTAATTTTAATTGGCTAGCAGATTTCTCGCCACTCACTTCCTTGGTTAGGAGGTGTTTGTGTGTGTATGTTAAGACTTTATCTGCAGGTGTTTAGATATTCTCCTTGTGGATTCTCATGGGACAGATCTTCTGTTATTACAGGTGCAACTTATTTTTCTTTACATGAATAGGTTGTTGTGTTAATTCACTTTTTATTTTTCTGATTTTTTTAATGGGAACTTGTAGGCTTAGCTGGTAATTCAGTAGAGCAAGACCTGATTTAAAAGGCCTTTTTTAAATAATATCTTTACCTGTATGCAGCAGAATTGCTCTGAGGTGCATTTCCCACCCAGGGTGCTGCAGCCCTGTCCCCCTCCTGCTCAGTTTGTGCTGAGCCTCTGCAGCCTGTCCTGCTCTGTTCCGTGTTCTGTTTCTGGAGAAATCCCACGGAATCAGGGCACTTTGGGTCCTTCCTGGGGTTCTCCCTGTGGGAAGGCAGCAGCCTGGCACTGCAGGAACCCTCCTGCATGGGAGCTCTGCCTGAATCTGAATTTAATGAGGAATTCCTCAGGTCATTAATAAACCTTCATAAAGATTCAATTCAGCATTAAAGCCACTTAAATGGCTTTTTATTTCCCATTTATTACTCAGTGCTTCCTCTTATAACTCTGGCATTTTGTAGGTTTTTTCTTCACCTACTTCATACAATTTTAATATTCATGTTCTCTCAGGTCAAGTGTGAATGAACTCCAAAGGAGCAGAAAACCAACACAAATGCTCTCTTTGCCCTCCTTTTAGTGCTCCTCTTCAGCTGTGCAGTCCTCCAGTTTATCTGGGAGATGTTCCTCCACTGATAGGAGGGGATTTCATTGATCCCAGTGTGAGAGATCACATCCTGTGTTAGTTTAACTGAGGGGAAAACCCTTCATTATTCCCCGGTGGAAAATGAAAATACCTGACATTACAGGACTGCATTTTGAACAACCCAATTTTTACCCTCACTTTTAAAACATTTGTTCTGTCAGAGAGCTTTGAATTAAGTTATCGCACAGTGAAAATGAAGATGGGGTTTGTTGTTTTGATATTCATTTTGATATTTCATTTTGATATTTAATTTTGAAATTTAATTTCTCCCCTTTTTTAATTAAAAGAGGTATCATCAGTCTCAACAAACCCAATTGTTGTGTAAAGCTAACATTGCACTTAGCACTTTGAAACTCCTTTAGAAACCTCGTGTTAGAACACAGGGATCAAACGGACTTTTATCCTTTATTCCTTTATATAACTGGAATAACATCATTCTATAAATTCAACAGAGCCCTGTTTGCCTCCCAAAGCTTGGAGAGAAATTTATGGGGTAATGAAAATGTGTTCAGAAAGATAAATTTGTATTTCATTCTCTGGATTTTTGTCACAGTTTCCAATTCCTGTATTAAATAATCTGTTTCTTTTAAAGAGGGTTATATAACGTCAGGGCTGACAGCTGAGCTTGCAGGATGCTGTAATTAAGCTGAATTGTAAATAACTGTACAAAAGGGCTGCTGAAAACACCAATCTCAGACCTGAAAAAGCCCCTAATTCATCAAAAATACAAAAGATGTTCTACAGGTGGCATCAGTTTAATGTTCTTGAAATAACTTCATTAAAATGATACGAGATAATTGAATCATTAAAATTTTAGCCACGGCCCTGAGAGTCCCTTTCACCAGAGAGATTCTTTCATGAGAGATTAGTGGTTGGGGCTGAGATTGAGATGGTTCGGAGGCAGCACATGACAGTTTAAGAGGCTGTGTTAGTTAGGAAAGCTTTTAGGATGTTGGGAAATGGCGGGGTTTGGATCGTGTGGAGCCAAATTGCCCTCCCTTCAAATGAACATTTATGCTGTCTTGATTAATGCTACAGAGATTTGCCAAAAAAAAAGGTTTCTTTTTGCTGGTTTTGCAGGTCAACTCGTGCTCTTTCCCTGCCTAACCCCCTGGCAGAGTGGTTGGAGAGGTCCTTGCAGGGCCACGCTAGCCAGGGCTAAATTAAAGCTTGGCTTTGTTGTTTCAGGCTGTGTCATCCTCGTGATTACAGCCTGGCTGTATTTTTAGGAGCTGTTTTGTGGAACAGAGATGAGCTGAACTCCTTCTTCCCAGGCTCCCCTAATGACTCCCATTTCCAGGGGGAAGGTAAAGTGCTCTAATTACCATCCTGAGCCTGGCAGAGGGGAAGGGGAGAGCGAAAAACACCAGGCAGAATTCCAGCCTGATCTCCCATTCCCTTTCATGCTCAAAGCCTTTTAGAAACCTTTAGACACTTCTGAGGAAGAGCCATGCCATCATTAATGTCTGCCTGTGTTACAAAGGAGGAGCTTTGCACCCCCCGAAGTAAACGGAGCATTTAAGGAGCTCTTTGGGAGCTGCAGCTCCTGCTCCTGCCTGGGAGCTCCCCCAGGGATGTGTGAGGGTCTCAGGCAGCTCCCGTCCCTGTCTGGGACACAGGGAATCACCCAGGGAGCGAAATTATCCACAGCAGTGGACTTGGGGGTTTTCCTGGCTTTCCCAGTGGCTGCCTGAGGGATTTGGGGAACTCAGGTTCTGTTTTCCAGCGTCTGCCAAATGCTGGAAATCAGCATCAGCTCCACAGATTTTGTTCCCGAGGTGCTCCTACCTCTGTGCTTCTCAAAGGGAATGGATGCTAAATGTTCCTTGGGAGCTGGGCTGGGTGGGACATTGGGCAGGAATTGTTCCCTGGCAGGGTGGGCAGGGGCTGGGATGGAATTCCCAGAGCAGCTGGGGCTGCCTCTGGATCCCTGGCAGTGCCCAAGGCCAGGCTGGACACTGGGGCTGGAGCACCTGGGACAGGGGAAGGTGTCCCTGCCATGGCAGGGGTGGAATGGGTGGGATCTGGGGTCCTTGCAGCCCATCCCAGGCTGTGCATCACTGACTGAACCCAGGCACTCCCGAGAGGATGGCATGGAAAGCTTTTCAATCCTGGGACAGAGTTTGCAGGCAAAATCCCCAAGGTGTGCCCCAGAACATCCCTTAGAACCAGCCCTGGGCCACTGGTGCCCATTTCCTCTTGGACTGAGCAGAATGGTGCAAAAAAAGGAGAATTAGGGGCAGGAAGGGGCTGTGAGGGTGGAGCTGGGGAGTTGGGCTCTGCTCCCAGGGAACAGGGACAGGATGGGGGGAAGTGGCTCAGGCTGGGCCAGGGGAGGCTCAGGCTGGATACTGGTGAATGTTCCTTCCTGGAGAGGGTCTGCCCATCCCTGGGGGATTTCCCAGCCCTGGGGATGTGGCACTGGGGACAGGGGCAGTGGTGGCCTGGGCAGGGCTGGGCCTGGCTGGAGCTGATGGGCTCACAGGGCTTGCCCAAGCCTCCATGCCTGTGATTCCTCCTGCACGTTAAACAGCAGCAAATGAAAGGGTGATTCCTGCTCCTTGGGACTTTTCTCTCTGGGGTTTGTTTCTCTTTCCCTTTTTTCCCAGTGGATCCCAGCAGAAGCCAAGCCCTGTTCTCCCTGAGCTCTGCCAGCAGGAGCACACGGCTCCCTGGCCTTGCTGAGCCTGTTGTTGAGCTGTGCTTCCTTTGGGATGGAGGATGAGTGTGGCAGGGCAGATTTCAGCTCCCAGCCTGTGGCTGAGCAGGACCTGGAGCCACAGCTCTGTGTCACCAATGTCGCTTGGCTGAGGAGCTTGGCCACATCCTCTCTGTCTCTGCAGGGGTGCAGTGAAGCTGCCAGGAAAGGAAAATCCCATGGGTTATTCCTCTGGTGAGTTATTCCTCAGTTTGGGAAGGACCTTGGGACACTGAGCACATCCAGAGGGGACAGCGAGGCTGGAGAGGGGCTGGGAACACAAACCCTGAGAGGAGCCCTGAGGGAGCTGGGGGTGCTCCCCTGGAGAAAAGGAGACTCAGGGGTGCCCTCAGCACTCTGCACAGCTCCTGAAAGGTGCCTGTGCTCAGCTGGGGCTGGGCTCTGTCTGCAGCAGCACTGACACAGCCAGAGCACACAGCCTCAAGGGAAATACAGGCTGGATATCAGGAAAATCTTTTTTACTGAGTTTTTTTAAAGTTCTGGAATGGCTGCCCAGGGAGGTGGTACAGTCCCCATCCCTGGGTGTGTTTAACAAAGCCTGGATGTGGCACTGGGGGCCAGGGTTCAGTTGGGTGTTGGGCTGGGTTGGATTCCATGGTCCTGGAGGTCTCTCCCACCCTGGTCATTCTGTGATTCTGTGAATTCCAGCCCATTTCCTCCTAATGTAGGAAAAAGTGCAATAACTGCAGCACTGAGAGGTGTCAGGCTCCCTGACCCTGTCCCACCTTCCCAGCCCTCCCTTTCCCAGCCCCCGGGGCAGCACTCCCTGCTGCCTGTGCATTATTCATCAGCATGGAACCCAGATTATTCTGACATTCCTGAGAGCCAGGACAGGGCAGGCTCGTGGCTCCCTGAACCCCAAGGCTGGTTGCTGTTTCCTGACAAGGCAGAGGAGCTGCTTTTCCTGGGGGCGCTGGGAGCAGATGGCTCTTCCTGGAGAGCTCCTTTTCTGGCAGGTTTTATTTATTCCTCTTTTTCCTGCCTGCACTTCAGATGTTTGAATGGGCATGAGGCAAATGCTTTTTATTCCTGTGCTGTTCCAAGGAGTGAGCCTGCAATCCTGCAGCTTTTTTGAGCAGAGAGGGCTTTAATTAAACTCTTCAGGAGGAATTTGCTTGATTGTATCACAATGGCAGAAGTGAAGAGGAAGATGTGCTGAGGATAATGAGTGCTGAGACAGTGGAAATATGAGGGTTTGTGAGTGATTTTCTTGTAGCTATTTGATAAAAGGGGCTCTGGGATGTGTTCAGGCCCCTGGTCAAGGCTGGATAAAATGCTGGTGGTAGGATCTGATGCAAAAATGGATTTTCAAGGCCACTTCTCTGTTTGAATGGGTAAGAACAACAACCAGCAGCAGCAGGAACTGCTGCTCACTCCTCTCCCTCCAGCTCTGGGCTCCAGCTGCAACTCTAGAGGGAGAGCACATCCCACTCTCCGAGCCAAGGAACTCAGCAGGTTTAAAGAGAGATCAGTTCTCAGGAGCTGGCCTGGGCTGGGTCTGCCGTTTTAATGTTTGGAGTTTCCTTGTGCCTTAAGACTTGAATTCAGAAATGTTTAGAATTTAGAAAACAACCCTGCTGGGCTCTAAATTCTCTGGTTGCACAGCTTCATCCTTCACGTTAAAATTTCCTCTTTAAACAGGAAGAGTTTAAGCCTCAGGGGAATAAATCAGTGAGAAAAAATTATCTTGAACAATCCTTTTCCATGGAAAGGCAGCTGCAAATCTGGTTCTGTTTGCAGCTTGGGAAGGGTGCAGAGCTTGCTCTGGAAGCCCTGCAGTGCTTGCTGTTGTATGATTTATTTGGGAAAGTGGGAATAACTGAATGTTGGCAGGGAAGCTGTGCCAGTTGCACAGATCTTTGGGATGCTCTGGCCTCAAGGATGGGTGTCTGTGATGTGCTGCATAAAACAGATCCAACAATGGATTTTATCCTGCACCTGAGACTTGGGGAAGATGTTGTTCAGTAAAATGAAATCTGAGTGAAAAATCCACTTGGACAAGAAACAAATGGAGCACTAATTTCTCACTTATCTGAGAAAAATGCTCTGATAGTGAAGCATTAAAGGTGAGAAAGCCCAAACTACCTGAAGTTGTTTTATATGAAGTAATGTCACTTGTGAGATTAATTAATTGAATTAAAGAGGACTTGGTGCAGGCAATGCCATCACATTCCCATGCTGAGCTCTCCAGGAGGAGTGGGTTGTCCCCTGCAGAGCCCTGTGATCCTGTGTGCAGGCAGATTTCAACACTCACAGAGTGACTGAGGTCCTGTTTGCAGGCAGATTTAAACATTTACAGTGTGATTCTATGATCCCACAGTGTGATTGAGATCCTGTTCACAGTCAGCTTTAAATATGTGTGATTCTGTGATCCTGTGTCCAGTAAGAGCTAAACATTTACAGTGTGATTCTGTGATCCTGTTTGCAGTCAGATTTAAACATTTACAATTTGAATCTGTGATCCTGTTTGCAGTAAGATTTAAATATTTACACAGTGATTCTGTGATCCTGTGTCCAGTAAGAGTTTAACATTCACACAGTGATTCTGTGATCCTGTTTGCAGGCAGATTTAAATATTTGTCCAGTCAGATTTAAACATTTACAATTTGAATCTGTGATCCTGTTTTTAGTAAGATTTAAATATTCACACAGTGCTTTTGTGATCCTGTTTACAGGCAGATTGAAATATTTAGTGTGATTCTGTGATCCTGTTTACAGTTAGATTTAAGCATTTGCAGAGTGATTCTGTGATCCTGTTTGCAATCAAATTTAAACATTTACAGTGTGATTCTATGATCCCATTTGCAGTAAGAGTTAAGCATTCACAGAGTGATTGAGATCCTGTTTGCAGTCAGATTTAAAAATTTAGAGTGATTCTGTGATCCTGTGTCCAGTAACATTTAAACATTTACATTTTGAATCTGTGATCTTGTGTCCAGTAAGAGTTAAACATTTACAGTGTGATTCTGTGATCCTGTTTGCAGTCAGATGTAAATATTCACACAGTGATTCTGTGATCCTGTTTGCAGTCAAACTGAAACATTTACCATTTGTAAAACTCTTCCAATGCCCATTTCAGCAGGGGAAGCTCGTCCTGCCTCAGAAGTGTGCAGGTTTTATTTTGGGAGACATTCTGAAGGCTTTCCTAACCGACACCTATTGAAGGAAACTTTGTCTTTCCACAAGTGGCTCTGATGCTCAAGCTGCAGTGAAAATGATGAAATACAGGCACAGAGTGGGACATAAATAACAGTAAAAGCTGGGTTTTGAGGCGTTTCAGTGACTCAGAGCACTGGTTTTACAGGAATGATGGTGAGGAGCAGGATCTTCTGGGCAGCTGGACTCGTTTCCATCCTCAGATTTGGGGTGAATGTGCTACTGCCTATCCCTAAAAACCAGATGGAATGGTTTTTTCCTGAAATGGCCATTCAAGGGCTTTGCCTGCTGTAAACTGCAGTGCTCTGTAGAAAGCTGACCAGGCTTTTCACAGCTCCGTTCAGCAGTGACTGCTCCCTGCCACTGTCCCCATTCCAGGCCCTGGGATTCTGAACATCCTGCTGCAGAATCCAGCCTGGATCCAGGGGAAGCTCCAACGTGACCAGTGTCAGGGGAAGCATCCCTCCTCTTGGGCTGGGAAGGCTCGGGAAGTGTGCCCTGCCCTCGGTGCAGCTGATCCCTGCCCAGGGCAGCTCCGGGAGGGATCCCAGGAGCTGGGAATGGCCCTGCCAGGACTGCCTGGCCTCTGGTACGTACAGGAGGCACAGGGTCACCACCACTGAAATCATTTATAACAAAGGATCTCCTCTGGCACAGCCCGGTTTCCAGCTGTTCCTGTGACACCGTGCTCCCAAAAAATCCATTTCAGGGCTCCCTCCTGCCTTGTAATTACAGGTTTGTAGGAAGAGACAACAATGCCCTGTCACAGGAGGTGGAGTTGGGTGGTGAGAAGGGTTTGAAGTGAAATAAACTGAAAATATGAGCAGGAGAAATGAGAGCCCAGAGGAGAGGAAGAGTGGCTGTCCTGTTTTTAACCCCTGGAGGGCTGCGTGCTGTGGGATCAGCAGGGAAGCAAAGATCTCCAGCTGGGTGATGAAGGTCCTGTCAGACAGATTTGGTGCTGTGGAGGCTGAATGTTTCCTGTGAGTCTGAAGAAGTCCTTGCACAGCTTTTCTAGGAGAGGATCTTGGTGCCTGTGCTGCCCATCTATAACAGCAAAGTGTCGTTTAGCTGATGTTTTTTAAATTAATTATAGATTTTATAGTTATGAGCAGCTCTTCAGCCCGGCTGTCTCCCAGACATTAACAGTTTATCTGCACTCAGAACACTTTGAAAGAGTTTCCTCCACACCTTCTCCAAAGATTTGGATGAGACTCGGAGCTGAAATAAATGTGCATGAGCAACGTGGGCCCTGTGCAGCCCCACCTCATGTGGAGCATATTTCAGGATTGAATTACACCCGAATATCTCATCATTTCCCTCACCTGTCACTAAAGGTCATGCAGAGCTGTAAACAATCAATGGGTTTCATGTCTGAGAGGGGAAGCTGGAGCAGTTTTTCATGAGCTGTGAAGGTTAAACGAGGCACTTGCCAAGATCTATCGAGCACCATCCAGGCTTTACATATTTTATGGAATGTTTAGTGCATGCTCATTACCACTCCTGTTAATGGCTTATGATGAATCAGAAGGATTTGGGCTGGAAATCACACCATGTACCTCTTCTGCTGGGGATTCTCCCCAAAGACTGATGGGAGGGCTCTCTGTGTGAAGGGTGTGCCAAACCTTACAGTCTGAGCAGGAAAAGGTGCTTTTGGTGTAGAATATCCCAACCCCTGGAATCCTGGTTATCATTTTTGGCCCTTTTTGCACTGGCTCCTCCCATGGGACAAGGACAGGACAACAGGGAATGGCCTCAGAATGGTCCCCAGGGTCACCTGAGGGGCTGGGGCTGGATGGGGCAAGCAAAGGGGATTTTAGAATCCCAGAATATCCTGGGCTGGAAGGGATGCAAGGATCACCCAGTCAGCCCTGGGCCCTGCACAGACACCCCAAAATCCCACCTGGACATCCCTCCAAAGGCTCCTGGAGCTCTGGCAGCCTCGGGCTGTGCCCATTCCCTGAGCAGTGCCTGAACCCTCTGGGGATGGGCCTATCCCTAAGGACTGGATCATTCCCACTCTTGCTGTCAGGAGGAGAAGTCCCTGCCTGCCCTGTGGCAGTCACAGCTCCCACAGCTCGTGCCTGCCTCTCAGAGTAAGGCTCAGCTGTTGTCAGGAGTCAATCTGGAGCGGAGATGAGCGGGGATTAGCGGCTAAAGGCGGCCCCAGGGCTAAGCCTGCCTGTCTCACTTTCACTCTGCAGAGATAAGGGACCAGGATCTGTGTGCAGAGCTGCTGGGGCCGCGGGGATCAGGCACTGGGTGTCCCCAAGCTCTGCGTGAGCGCTGAGCCTGGAGATGGGCAGAGGGGAGGCAGGGATGGATGGAGGATGGGTGATGGAGGGAGGGATGATGGAGGGATTGATGGATGGATGCAGGGATGGATGATGGACAGATGATGGATGGATGGATGGATGGATGGATGGATGGATGGATGGATGAAGGGATGGGTGGATGGCATCTCATGGTTGGGATCTCTACCCTCGGGTTTCTTCAAGGGTTCACAGAATTACAGTGGATCAACTCCATCTCAGTGGTTAGGATTGTTGTGAGTGGTGCCAAAGCAGCAGCACGGGGTTCTGGCTCACCAAAGCACTCTGTGACTGTGGGTGGGCTCAGGGAAGTGTGCAGGAAGGGCTGGGGAGAAATCCTTCCCTGGCAGGGTGGGCAGGGCTGGCACAGGGTGCCCAGAGCAGCTGGGGCTGCCCCTGGATCCCTGGCAGTGCCCAAGGCCAGGCTGGACACTGGGGCTGGAGCCCCTGGGACAGGGGAAGTGTCCCTGCCATGGCAGGGGTGGCACTGGTGGGATTTGGGGTCCCTTCCCAGACCAGTCTGGGATTCTCTGATAAATCGAGTCCAGGGCATGTGAGACAATGGGCCACAATGATTTCACAGGCTGCTGAGTCTGCTGGCCCTGTTTGTCCCAGAGGAAGGAATGCTCAGTAATGCCACTGGGAGCCACAGAGACCCCTGGAACCATGGAAGGCTGCTAGGGAATGAGAGGAGGGGTCACTGCGGGTATTGGACTCGCTTTGAACTCCTCATCCCTTCACAGGAGGAGCAGCTGAGTTTCCATCACCTGGGTGAGTCCCTGGGACAACAGCAGGGATTCTCCTCTGCCATCAGCCCGGGGCTGTGGCTCCTGCCCTGCCTGGCACAGGGAGGGAGTCCTGGAGCACCTTCAGGAGCCTCTTGGAAATGAAACCAATGGAAACCTTGGAACAGGTGAGCACTGGGGCCTTAGAAACTCCAAATACTGAGAATCTGGGGGCTTTGATGTGGTTTGGGTTGTGTCTTGGGTTTAGGGTTTTTTGGGGGAGTTTTGGGTTTGTTTATTTGGTTTGGGTTTTTGTTTGTTTGTTTGTTTGGGGTTTTTTGTTTGGTTGGGTTTTTTGTTTTGGTTTACTGTGATTGTTTGGGGGTTTGGTGGGATTTTTGGGTTTGTTTTTTGCTGGGATTTTTTTTTTGGTGTTGGGTTTTTTGTTTTGTTTTGGTTTTTTTTGTTTGTTTGGTTGGTTGGTTTTGGTTTCAGGTTGGGTTGGGTATTTTTGGTTACAATTTTTTCTCTGGTTTCTCTCTCTGCAGGTTTGCAGTGGCAAAGGAAGAGCCCCTAGAGCAGCATCAAGAGATCCAAACCCTCCAGATTCAGCCTCACATCAGATAAATAATCCCCTGCAGGGACCTGACCTGGCTCAGGTGAGGTTTTTGTGCTGCTGAGAGGGACAGAGGAGGGACGGGGAAGGGAAATTCTCTCCACAGCTCCTTAACCCAGACCTCTGCAGCATCCCTTCAGTGCCAGATGCCTCCACACCCACAAAGCACTTGCCACTTTTTAACTCTTCTAAAAAATATTTTATTTGTGCCCCACCATGGATTTTTTGCAGACCTCACATAAGTATTCATAAGCCCCCGTGTATCTTTGATTTGAAGGTGATTTCTCATGATTCTCGGGCAGGGAATTGGAGCCTTCTCAGCCCCTGCTCCTCGTGTCCCTCCCTCTGCTGGCCTTGTGTGGAGCAATCCTGCCTCTGGTGCCTTCCCAGGGTGACAAAGACTGTCTGGAGTGCTCAGTGATGCTCAGAGCCAAGGACTGAGCAGGGTTTAAGTGACCTTTAACACCCCAAAATCCCTGGGTGAGGTGTGCTCAGGGCATGGATTGAGCTGGGTTTAAGTGGCCATGGACACCCCAAAACCCCAGGCCCAGCTCAGGCAGTGACAGGAGTGTGTGCCAGGGACCTGCTGCCAGCCCTGTCACCCCCATGTGCCCAGGGGATGGCCAGAGGGGTCACAGAGTCATTTCCTTTGGAAAATCCCTCTGGGAACGTGGAGTCCAGCACTGCCAAGGCCACCATGTCCCCAGGTGCCACATCCACACAGCTTCAAACCCCGCCAGGCCTGGGGACTCCACCTGGATGTCACCAAGCTCCTTGGGATGGCAGTGCTCAGGTTTGTGTCCCTGCAGTCATTCCCTCAGTGGAGCTCATGGAGCCCCAGTCTGCTCCCCCCATCATGATTTCAGGAATTATTCATGCTGTGTGCTTGGAAGGAGTCTCTGAGGCTTCCTGGGGAAGCTGCTGCTCCTCAGGGACTCGGCTGCTTGATATTCACAGGGTTTGTTTTTCAGAAATATCCAATTTTCCAGCTAGTCTTTAAAGAAAATGAAGATTTCTTCCCTCTCCCGAGCTAGGAACACATTTCTCATGCAGCAAACATGTTTTCTTTTGTCTCTTGGCACTTGCACCGTGAGGCAGAGCAGCACTGCTCCTGGGCTGGCTCCTTGTTCCCTGGAGGCACACACAGATTTCAGGGGGCCCTGGGGGTTAGCACAGGCTGGAAACCCATCCCAAAACCTGTCCAGACTCCAGGCACTTCCTGGCATGTGGGGATGTTCCTCGAGAGGGTTTGTGTGGAGTCTCCATGAGGGGAAGGGTCAAAGCCAGGAGTTTTGGGGTGCTGTGCAGTGAGGTTTGGGGGGGTGGTGGTGCTCACTCAGAGGCTGGATTGATGACCTGGGAAACCTTTTTCCCTGTAAATCCCTCAGGGTAGGGGAGAGGACACCATCAGCTGCTCTTGGGTTTTAACATTTGGAGCTGCACCAAGAAAATGGAGAGAAATCCTCACCAACAGCCTCTGCTTTTTTTGGTTTTTTTGTTGTTGTGGGGTTTTTTTTTGTTTGTTTTGGTCACTGCCATGCTGCTGGAGACAGTTTGGGAACTGGGAATTAGGAAAATCCTGGCGTTGCCCTGTGAGCAGTCAAAGGGTGCAGGCACTGGCCAGCCCCAGAATGGTCCCCAGAGACACCTGAGGGGCTGGGTGGGGGCAAGCAAAGGGGATTTTAGACTCCAGAATATCCTGGGAAGGGATCCAGTGCAGCTCTGGGCCCTGCACAGACACCCCCAAATCCCCCCTGGCACCCCTGGAGTGCTGCCCAAAGGCTCCTGGAGCTCTGGCAGCCTCGGGGCCGTGCCCATCCCCTGGGCAGTGCCAGCACCCTCTGGGCATGGACCTGTCCCTGAATCCATCCAAACCCCCTGGCCCAGCCCCAGCTGCTCCCTGGGGTCCCTGGTGCCACAGCAGGGACGGAGCTGCCCCTGCCCTCCCACAGTGCCCAGCTCAGCTGCCAATTGATGAGCAAATTGCTGGGATGCCTTGCTGGGTGCTCCCAGGCCCGAGTTTCTTTCCCTGGCACAGCCCCGCCCTGCTGGGGACCGGCTGTGTCTAATGAGGAGGGGTTAATTAGCTGGGGGCTACCCTGAGCCCCCTTGGGGTCGGCGGGCAGTGGGTGCAGCCCGTGTGTGCTCACCCTGCAGGGGAGGCTGGCTCAGCAGCTCGGTTTGAGGGGATGCCCCGTGTGCTGGGCATGGGCATTCACCCATCCCGGGGGCTCGGGGGGCCAGGATTCATGGAACCCCCTGGGAACGAGCCTGCCCAGAGCTGCTGGGAGAGGAGGCTGCTCTGCAAGCCTGTCCAAGTCTCAGTGTGTCATGCCGAGTGCCACAAAGGCGGCGTGTGTGACACAGCGCGGAGGGGGAGGACAGAGCTGGCACCCCGGGCCCTGCCGAGTGCCACTTGCACGGGTGCCATTCCATCTGGGCACGCTGTGCTCGGGCAGATGTGGGTGATGATGTGGGCTCTCAGCAGCCGCTGTGAAATGCCAGAACGCTCAGCACGTGGCTGTGGGCGCTGCCCTGCAGCGTGCCCGCTCCCGGGGAAGGGGCTGGGGCTCTGCCGGGCACCCCGCGAGGGCACGGTGCCACAGGGGAGCAGCAGGTGCCTCAGCCGCTGCACGGGGAGCTCCTGCCTCTCTGCACCTCCGTGCCAGGCCTGAC
This sequence comes from Passer domesticus, assembly GCF_036417665.1. NCBI lineage: Eukaryota > Metazoa > Chordata > Aves > Passeriformes > Passeridae > Passer > Passer domesticus. Next base: position 57,645,048 of record NC_087481.1, read on the forward strand.
GGGCTGCAGATGTCACGAGGCAGCACGTGGCCCTGGCTCTGTCCCCAGGGAGGCTCCTCAGGGAAGGGCTGTGGGCTCTGGAGCCCTTCCCAGAGGCTGTGGCAGTGCAGGAGCTCTCCGATGCCCCTGGCTGAGGTGTGTGGGGTGCTCACCTGGCCCACGTGTGTCTGACTCACACAATCTCCAGGCTGGGAGAGACCTCCAGGATCACTGAGCCCAACCCAGCCCCAACACCCAACTGAACCCTGGCCCCCAGTGCCACATCCAGGCTGTGTTAAACACACCCAGGGATGGGGACTGCACCACCTCCCCGGGCAGCCATGCCAGAGCTTTATAAAAACTCCTCTGAGGCCTGGCTTGTGCCCTGCTCAGCTCCCTGTCCCTTTGTGGGTGCTCACAGCGTTGGAAAGCCCTGCAGGTGTGAGCTCAGGTTATTCCTGACTAAACCCACCTTGTGGCAGGTGCTTTCCAGAGCAAAGCTCAGGGTGAGCAACCCCAGAGCTTCCCCTGCTGCCCCGGGGCCTGTCCCAAATCCCTGCAGTTCCTGTCAGTACTGCACCTTATCCAAGGAAGATGCTGCTCAGCAGGAGCAGGAGCCTCGCTGGCAGGGTGTGCTTGTGCTGCTGTGCCCACAAATGTGCCCTCCTGGTTCAGGGACAGCTGGGCTGCCTTTGCCTGGGGAGACAGGGAGAAACCCAGCCCCAGGGCTTTGGGCACAGCTCTGAGGCACGCGGCATTGTTGGGGTGGATGATCCTGGGGCTCCTTCCAGCTCGGGGGAGTCTGTGATTCCATGATCTCCCACCTTCTGCTGTTAGAGCCTGTGATGTGCGTTCTCATCACGTTAAATACTAATTAAATAGCTTTAATTGTTCTTGAGTGAGAGATCAGCTCCATGCTCGGGTTCAGAGAGTGTCACAGACTGCTTTGGGGTGGAGGGGACCTTCTGGTTGAAAAACACAATTCAGAACTTATTTCCTGCCCAGTTCATTCTTCAAACCTAGAGGCTGGTGCAGTTTGCTGAGCAGGAGTGGTATTTTAGGACATTATTCTAGGATTTAATTAAGATGGATTACTTACTATTATTATTATTATTATTATTATATTATTGTTATATCACAGTAGTTATTATATTATATTGTATCATATTATATTAATTATATTATATTATAGTAAATGTATCCTATAGTATTTATTATGTATTATTATATTTTATCTATTTTTATTTAAAATATATTCATATTATTTAATATATATTATATTATATCTATTATATTTCATTATATTTTTATATTATAATATATAATATTATTATGTATTATATTATCTTTTTATCCTATATTAGGATTTAATTAAGATGAAATTGCATGGTTTGGGACCTCAAAGTCCATCCCATTCCACCCCCTGCAATGTTCAGGGACACCTCCCACCATCCCAGGCTGCTCCCAGCCCCATCCAGCCCAGCCTTGGGCACTGCCAGGGATGAGGAATCCGCAATTCTCAGGCCACCAAGACTGGAGGGAGGATTTTGGAACAGCAGGGTCTGACCAGCTCCAGTGGAATTTAGCAGGAATAAATAATTGCATTTGGCCCCTGCTGAGTGTTGCACTTCACCCCCTGTTTCTCCAGACCTGCTCTGAGGAATTAAAATAATCACATTCTGGTTTACAATATTTTTTATGTATTATTGATGGCCCCTTATAAAATGAAACTGCATCCCATTGCCCGCCACACAATTGAAAAGTTTCAGTCTATTAAGGTTTTATTGCTGGAGGGGACAGAGCTGCACAATCCATCCCAAAGGCACCAGAACTTGCTGAAAATAGGGGAAATTTAGCTTTCAATAATGGATTCAATTGTTACAACTTGTTCATGATAGTGCTGTGCTTGCACTATGATGTTATTTCTGATTTTCTGCATGCAGTGGTGCCTCCTGTGGCTCTGCCTGTGCTCAGAGACCCCAACAACAAGAGGAATCTTTTATTTCAGCTTCTTAACGTGCCTCAGTAAGGAGCTGTCCTTCCTGAATCCCTGTGCAAAGGGAGCTGTCCTTCCTGAATCCCTGTGCAAAGGGAGCTCTCCTTCCCTGAATCCCTGTGCAAAAGGAGCTCTCCTTCCCTGAATCCCTGTGCAAAAGGAGCTGTCCTTCCTGAATCCCTGTGCAAAAGGAGCTGTCCTTCCTGAATCCCTGTGCAAAAGGAGCTGTCCTTCCTGAATCCCTGTGCAAAAGGAGCTGTCCTTCCTGACTCCCTGTGCAAAGGGAGCTGTCCTTCCTGAATCCCTGTGCAAAAGGAGCTGTCCTTCCTGACTCCCTGTGCAAAGGGAGCTGTCCTTCCCTGAATCCCTGTGCAAAGGGAGCTGTCCTTCCTGAATCCCTGTGCAAAAGGAGCTGTCCTTCCTGAATCCCTGTGCAAAAGGAGCTCTCCTTCCCTGAATCCCTGTGCAAAGGGAGCTGTCCTTCCTGAATCCCTGTGCAAAGGGAGCTCTCCTTCCCTGAATCCCTGTGCAAAAGGAGCTGTCCTTCCTGAATCCCTGTGCAAAAGGAGCTGTCCTTCCTGACTCCCTGTGCAAAGGGAGCTGTCCTTCCCTGAATCCCTGTGCAAAGGGAGCTGTCCTTCCCTGAATCCCTGTGCAAAGGGAGCTGTCCTTCCTGAATCCCTGTGCAAAAGGAGCTGTCCTTCCTGAATCCCTGTGCAAAAGGAGCTGTCCTTCCTGAATCCCTGTGCAAAAGGAGCTCTCCTTCCCTGAATCCCTGTGCAAAAGGAGCTGTCCTTCCCTGAATCCCTGTGCAAAGGGAGCTGTCCTTCCTGAATCCCTGTGCAAAAGGAGCTGTCCTTCCTGAATCCCTGTGCAAAAGGAGCTGCCCTTCCCTGACTCCCTGTGCAAAGGGAGCTGTCCTTCCTGAATCCCTGTGCAAAGGGAGCTGTCCTTCCCTGAATCCCTGTGCAAAGGGAGCTGTCCTTCCTGACTCCCTGTGCAAAGGGAGCTGTCCTTCCTGAATCCCTGTGCAAAAGGAGCTGTCCTTCCCTGAATCCCTGTGCAAAGGGAGCTGTCCTTCCCTGAATCCCTGTGCAAAGGGAGCTGTCCTTCCTGACTCCCTGTGCAAAGGGAGCTGTCCTTCCTGAATCCCTGTGCAAAAGGAGCTGCCCTTCCCTGACTCCCTGTGCAAAGGGAGCTGTCCTTCCTGACTCCCTGTGCAAAAGGAGCTGCCCTTCCTGAATCCCTGTGCAAAAGGAGCTGTCCTTCCTGAATCCCTGTGCAAAGGGAGCTGTCCTTCCCTGAATCCCTGTGCAAAGGGAGCTGTCCTTCCCTGACTCCCTGTGCAAAAGGAGCTCTCCTTCCCTGACTCCCTGTGCAAAAGGAGCTGTCCTTCCCTGAATCCCTGTGCAAAGGGAGCTGTCCTTCCCTGACTCCCTGTGCAAAAGGAGCTGCCCTTCCCTGAATCCCTGTGCAAAAGGAGCTGTCCTTCCTGAATCCCTGTGCAAAAGGAGCTGCCCTTCCCTGAATCCCTGTGCAAACAGCCCCGGGATGGGGAAGATCCATCCCCTGGCAGCTCTTTGGGAGCCCGTCCCAGCCAGGCACAGAAACCCACCTGTTCTGAACCAGAACTGCTGCACAGTCCCTGTGCTTTGGGGGATTCCCTGTGCTTTGGGATATTCCTATGTTTTGGGGGAATTCCCTGCGTTTTGGAGCATTCCCTGTGCTTTGGGGGATTCCATTTGGGGGATTCTCTATGTTTTGGGGGATTTCTGTGTTTTGAGGCATTCCCTGTTTCCCTGTACTTTGGGGCATTCCCGGTGTTTTGGGGGTTCCCTGCACTTTGGGGGATTCCCTGCATTTAGGGGATTCCCTGCACTTTGGGGTATTCTCTGCATTTTGGGGGATTCCCTGTGCTTTGGGGCATTCCCTGCATGTTTAGGGGATTCCCTGCGTTTTGTGGCATCCCCTGTGCTTTGGGGGATTCCATTTTGGGGCATTCCCTGTGCTTTGGGATATTCCCTGCACTTTGTGGCATTACCTGTGCTCTGGGGCATTCCCTGTGCTCTGGGGCATTCCCTGTGCTTTGGGATATTCCCTGCACTTTGTGGCATTCCCTGTGCTTTGGGATATTCCCTGTATTTTGTGGCATTCCCTGCACTTTGTGGCATTCCCTGTGCTCTGGGGTTTTGCAGGCAGTGTTGCCCTGGGACAGGGGTGCAGGCTCTCACGGCTCTCTCCCCTCTCCCTGCAGGAGCAGGGCCCTTCCTGCCCCTCCTCTGCCCTGGAGTGCCCCAGTGCCCCCTGCCCTCCAGGGGAGCCAGCAGGAGCTGGGATGGGCTGAGCTGGGATGCCTGGCTGGGGACTGAGGGGCTGCACAGAGGGGAGCAATCCCTGGGGAAAAGCCTGCTCTGAGGCGGGATGGAATCCCACAAGCCCGGGTGGTTTGGGGAGAAGGGACCTGAAAGCTCATCCCATGGCAGGGACACCTTCCCCTGGCCCAGGTGTCCCAGCCTGGCCTGGGGCACTGCCAGGGATCCAGGGATTCCCACAGCTGCCCTGGGTACCCCATCCCAGCCCCTCCCCACCAACATTCCCAGTATCCCATCCCATGCTATGGCTGGGGAAAAGGACTGTTGAATGGAGAAGCAAGACTTGGACCCAGCCCTGGTGCCAATGCAGCTCCTTCCTGATTCCCAAAATTTCTCCTGCTTAAATACCCTGTAATCTAAAATCAACTCTCTTTGGTTTGAGCTAAATGGGAATTTTCCAGTTAAAATTAAAAAAAATTAAATCACGTAAATGATGTTAAAAGAGAAATTTTCTCTCCCCAAATCACTGGGAAGCCTCTGCAGAACTTTAATTTCTCTAGCAGAGAATGGGTTAATGTTAAAATGGTGCTGCTCCACTACAAAATATGACCAGAAAAATGTTTCTTGGTATCAGTGTAAATAAGAAAGGACACAGGGAAGGGCAGTTCCTGAGCAGGCTGGCCACAGCAGAGGTGGGGGATGTGCTGTGGGTCAGCACTGCCCCAATCCTTCCTCATCCTGTGCCTGTCACAAGCCTGTGATTGCTGAATGAGTCAGAAAACCCAAACTGGGGATAAAATAACCACTGACCACGGTGACAAATATCTGTTATTCCTCCTGATGGAACATCTTTAAAGCTGTCAGACAGCTGGGAAAGCTGTTGTTGCACGGGTGAAGCAGATTTTAGGGCCATATTTCAGATTCTACTCTCTCTTTTTGCTGTTGTGAACTCCATTGTCTCTTTTCTGTGTGTTATAAAATCCTGATGAGCTCAGCCCCCACCATTTGTGCTACTCCCAAACATTTCTCCTTCTCCTGCTTCTTCCTCATAGAAGACTGAAGTTATCTTGCTTAAGTGAAGATTTAGGTGTGAAATGGAAGGGGGATTTTCACATCTTTAATAAATAAAATCATTTCTCAGCTAAGAGCTCGCCAGGCATTGATTTACAGAGTGATTTCTCTTCACTCTCTGTTTTTTATCCTCTTTTCCAAGCAAACAAAGCAACAGAGGGCTCCAGAGTGAAAATGCCGTGAGGAATCACAAATCAAGACTACTCACTTGAACTCAGCCTAAAGTGAAGCTTCAAAAGACCTGGAGGAGAGTGTGGATTACAAAGGAGTCCCAGCAGATCTGGGCATTCAAAGGAGAAGCTTTCCCCTGCTGCTGCCTGACATCCAGTGTGCAGTGCTGGAGGAGAGCCTGGAAGTTTTCCAGTTAAATGATTCCTAAGTTGGTGCAGGGCTGGGTTTGGTCCTGGACTCCAGCAGGAGCCAGTTTACCTTGGTGAGTTTTCCTCCTGCAGGTAAATATCAAAGGGTTCTAATTTATCATGGAATGGTTGGGCTGAGGGATCCTAAAGCTCAGCCCTGTCCCAAGGGCAGGGACACCTCCCACTGTCCCAGGTGTCCAGCCTGGCCTTGGGCACTGCCAGGGGCCCAGGGCAGCCACAGCTGCTCTGGGAATTCCATCCCCACCCTCCCAGGGGACAATTCCTTCCTAAAATCCAATGTAAAGCTTTTCTCTGTCAGTTTAAATCCTTCCCCCCTTGTCCTCTCCTGACACCTTCCACCAGACCAGGCTTTCCCAAACCCACATGAACTGGCCTTGAATTATGGCACTGCCAAATATGGAACCGTGCTTCCTCCTCTTCTTTTTCCTTTTCAGTGACAAAACCAACCCATTTTTTTCTCTTTCTGCTTTTCCTGCTGGTTTGCTGTCTGTGCTCTGGGATATTTCCCCCATGGAGAAGGACCCTGGGTTGGAGGGAGCCCCACACCCCCCAGGTAACTGCTCCCAGGGAATTTCTCCTCATCCCTGGCTGGGAAAAGGCTCCCAGGGCTGTTTCCACAGCCCCCAGCACAGCCTGGCCCCGGGCTGCCCTGGAGCCATCCCAGTGCAAGGGATAATGTGGGATTTGTGCCCGGGATTGCTGAGGGAAAACATTCCCCCCAGCAGCCCTGGGAACTGGGAGTGTCCCAGGCGGGAGAGCCCAGCACTGTGGGAATGTGGGGTAGAGAGAATAATCCTTCCAGGCTCCCTTTCATGCCTTGTTTCGGATGCAGCTGCCTGGTTTGTGTTCCCCAGCTCCCCTGCAGTGCTTTGCCTGCAGGAGGAGCTTTGCCCTTCTGTGCAGGTGGGCAGAGGGAAGGACCTCTGCTCTTTGATCTCAGAGCCCAGGGTTCTCAGAACCATCCAACACAGTGGGAGGCTCTTGTGTATCCTGGAGGACAAATCACTGGAATTCTCTCCCTGGACAGAGATCAGAGTGAAAAAGGGAAGAGAAAGGGTAAAAACAAAAGAGGAGGAATCAGGTGCAGGTCACAGACCTGGATTTGGGTGAGGAGCTTCGGAGGCAAGCAGGAGATGTTACCTGAGGTAAGGAGCACAGGTGGACTCGGGCATCCCTGAGGGTCCCTTCCAACCTGAGAGACCCCAGGATTCCAACACTCACAGCTCATTAATTCATCATTCTCTTGGAAAGTTCTCCCATCCCAATTATGGGTCTCAGGATGTCTTTAGAAAGTTTAAAGTCTGTGTTTAAGAATACAAGAAACATCTTTCAATACCGAAAAATCTGAGTGTATCCATCCTTTGTTCCCATTCCTGCAAAATTCCTGTCAGCTTCTGGTACCATTCCTTCAAAATTCAAAGTGCCTGATTGTTATTGAAATGGATTCTGAAACAAAACCCACAGGATGAGTTTGGGGTGTTGCTCACACCCCAGCTCCTTCTAAAGCTCCAAGTGTGATGAAGATGTACTTTAAATCTATGCAGATTTAAATCTGTGCTTTCCATCTTTTCAGGAGCAGTTCAGGAGTTTGAGAATGAATTCCATCTGCAGCCAGAGCCTTGGCTTTCCCCCAGAGCACCTGAGTCACCAGCAAGCAAAGGCTGACAGAAACCAGGGAGCTTCTGTGTTCTGCCCTAGAATCATAAAGTTATGGCAAGAAAACAAAAAGCAAACCAGAAAAGCAGCTGGGAACAACAGTGTTGCTGCAAAGGGGGTGAAATCCAGCAAATAATTTCAATTCATGGTTTTAATATTTAAGAGTGGTTTAATTTATAGGGTGGCATTGGATTTGAGAGTGTTCTGTCCCTGTGGGAGGGGGACTGGGGCAGTCTGGGAGTGGGGTCCCCATCCTGGTGGAGCCTGGCTTGGCCAGAAATCTGCTGGGAATCCTGCACAGAACCCTGGAATCCTGGATGGGCTGGGATGGCAGGGATCCCAAATGCCACCCAGTGCCACCCCTGCCATGCAGGGACACCTTCCCCTGTCCCAGGTGCTCCAGCCCCAGTGTCCAGCCTGGCCTTGGGCACTGCCAGGGATCCAGGGCAGCCCCAGCTGCTCTGGGAATTCCAGCCCCACCCTCACAGGGAACAATTCCCAATTCCCAATCTCCCATCCAGCCCTGCCCTCTGGCAGTGGAGCCATTCCCTGTGTCCTGTCCCTCCATCCTTGTCCCCAGTCCCTCTCCAGCTCTCCTGGAGCCCCTTCAGGCCCTGGCAGGGCTCTGAGCTCTCCCTGGAGCTGCTCCTCTCCAGGTGAGCACCCCAGGTGTGCCAGGCTGTTCCTGCCTTTGGCTTTCCTTGTTCCTCACCTGCAGCCCCCCGAGCTCCAGCAGCCCTGCCAGGAGGAGCACTCCCAGCACAACCCCTGGAAGAGCACACCCAGCACTCCCAGTACACCCAGCACACCCAGCACATCCCCTGGGAGAGCACTCCCAGCACTCCCAGTACACCCAGCACACCCAGCACATCCCCTGGGAGGGCACTCCCAGCACACCCAGCACACCCAGCACATCCCCTGGGAGGGCACTCCCAGCACTCCCAGCACTCCCAGTACACCCAGCACACCCTGCCTGGGCTGGGGTCCCATCCCCACGGACACAGATTTCTCCTCAGCAGCAGCCAGGTTTATAAACAGGGCAGGGATCAGCTGGGCACCTCCAGCAGCCCAAGAGGGGTTTGGTGGAAGCTCAGGGCAGCATTCCTCAGGCAGCTCCTGCCTGCCTTTGGCAGCCCCTGAGCTGGAGGATTGTGCTGGATTGCTGCAACCACCACAGGGCTGGCGAGGCACGAGCTCTGAGAGAGCTCCCCGAGCACACACGGGGCAGGCACGCAGCCAGGGGCAATCAGGGCAGTTCCACAAGGCTTAGCAAAGCTGGATTATGGCACGGGGATGTGGCATCTGCTGCTCAGGTGCTGCTGGGAAAACAGCTAAAGGGCTTTGCAGGGGTTTTTCTGTTTGCTTGGCTTGTTTATTTTGTGTGTGTTTGTGCTTCTGAGCCTTTTGAACTCCCAGCAAAACAGGCTGACCAGAGAGAAAAATACAGAATGATCCAGGAGCTGAAGGAGGGGGGATTTAGATGGGATTTGGGGCAGGAATTGGTCCCTGGGAGAGTGGGGATGGAATTCCCAGAGCAGCTGGGGCTGCCCTGGATCCCTGGCAGTGCCCAAGGCCAGGCTGGACACTGGGGCTTGGCACAGACTGATTCAGTGGAAGGTGTCCCTGCCATGGCAGGGGGGGACTGGGTGGGATTTGAGATCCCTTCGACCCAAAGCATTTGGGATTTTATGAAAATCTCTCCAGTTCATTCTGGTGAGCCTAAGCTCTCCACACCCACAAAGTGTTAATTGTGATTAAACACATTTCCTCATTCCCACGAGGTTTCAATGGGCTTCACTCCTTCCATTTCAGGGCTGCCTGGAAATATTCCTGGGGCTGGTTTCCACAAAGAAGCGAAGCTAAAGCTCTGCTGGGTTGTGTTTGGAGGGAAGCTCTCCCTCCCTGCACCCTAAAGCTGATGTCAATGTCTCACTTCAGTGGGAATGTCCCTGGTTCCTCCCTCCTGAGGCTTCAGCCCCTCCCAGCTCAGAGTTTGGGGCTGCAGAAAGGGAAAATGTCATTTAATCCATCAAGGAGAGCGGAATGGAGCGCTCCTGGTGCCATAAGTAAGATATTTCCTGCTGCCTGGGTGTGTTATGGGTCACTCCCTGCTGGTTCCTCCTGCACGTTCCCCATCCTGGCCTGGGGTTTGGTGGCTGTTCCAGGGAACTCTTCACCTGAATCAGGTGTGAGGTACCTGACACTGCTTCAGCAGGAGAGGAACACACTGCCCTGGGCACCTGCAGCTGCAGAAAGACAGCCCTGTAAAATGTTCTCCACTTCCCCAGGAATATTTCACATTTCCATTGGTATCAGAGACGCTCTTTTGGCTCTGGGATCTTTGGGGTTTTTGGCTGTTTGAAGGCTGGGCGTTGCAGTGGTGGCTCAGTTTGTGTTATGAAGGAACAGTGCTCCAGCAAACCACGTGTCCTAAAACCCTTAATAATTCCTTTTGTAGCTGTCAGAGCCTGCCAGGCCCGTGGTGTCCAAACAAAGAGCTCATTGCTCTCCTGGAAGGCTCTTTAGGAAGCCATTCTGATGGGTTATCCAGCAAAGTGCTGCTATTACTGAGGGTGATGCTTCATCCTTCGCTCAGCGAGCCTTCCTGGAAAGCAAAATAAATGAACTGCTCAAGGTGTGGGGTTTGTTCAGAGAAAAATAAAACAACAGTGGCAGAAAAACATAAAAACAGCTCAAAGCTTGTGCTGCCTCAGAGCAGAGAGAGGCTCTTAACTCATCCCAAACCTCTGTGCATCAGCTGTGGCAGAGTTTGACTCTGGAAGAGGCAGGATGAAGGGTGGGCAGGGCCAGCCTGGCCCTGCAGGAAGAGGGAAAGAGAACTGGATGTATTTCCAGAGCTGTGGATACGGTCTGTGTCTCCTGTTCTGCCCCAGGGAGACAGCAGATGGCTGGCAAGGGCAGGAGGAGGTTGGAGGGCTCCCTCCAAGGCTTGGCAGCGCTGTCTGGGAGGATTTGTGAGGAATTCATTCCTGTGGGAAGAAGGAACAGGGCAGATTTACCCCCTTGGCACAGCCTGTGCCCTGGAGCAGGGCATGGCCAGGGCAGGAGGGGGCTGATGCTCCCGTTACAGAGTTTGTGTGTGCCAGAAGGCAGGGAGTGAGCCACTGCTGCCCTGACAAGGGCAGTAAGTGTCAAAGATCAGTTCCTCTCGTTGGACAGACACAGACACTGCCTTCAGCCAAAGCAGACAGGAACGGCTTTTCCAAGAGAGCCCAGGAATTCCATCTCTGCTGAGTGCCAAAGGCTTTCAGATGGCTGTGGCTGCACGTCAGGGGCTCCTGCAGTGCCACTGCTGCCCGTGATCCTGGGAACGCAGCTCTGGGTGTGGAGAGCCCTGATCTCACCCAGGGCTGTGGCCAGGGGGGTTCCACGGGGGGTGCCCAGCCCAGGAGAGGTTCCCGGGCTGTTCCAGGGGCTGTGGGATCCAGGCTGCTGGGACAGGACCTGGTAGCCATGATATTTTATGAAAAATCCTCTGCTAGGATTTTTCCTGTCCTGAGGAGCTGAGAGCCTCAGGAAAGAAATGTAAACAATAACTGTGCTGCTGTGGGATGCAACAGGTGCATCTTCCATTGGGCCATGGGGATTGTTTTCAATTGATGACCTATCACAGCCCCCTGTGCCAGGGCTGTGAGCAGGCACAGGATTTTGTTGTGCATTCTATTCTATTCTATTCTATTCTATTCTATTCTATTCTATTCTATTCTATTCTATTCTATTCTTGTCTTTGTAGCCTTCTGATCTTCTTCTCTCTCTGTTCTTTTAGTATAGTTTTATGTAGTATTTTAATATAATATATAACAAAATAAATCAGCCTTCTGAGCAAAATGGAGTCAAGCCTCGTGTCCTCACACAAGGGGTCCCAGCCGAAACAAGAGGACCTGGTAGAGCAGGGAACAAGTGTGAGAGGTGCTCCAGGGGGAGGCTCTGCTGGCCCAGGTGGGGACAGCCCTGAGCCCAGCCCAGCAGCTCTGGGCGCCTGTGGCCACCCAGCTCTGGGATTTCTGGCCCTGCTGTCCCCATCTGTGTCCCCCTCATCCCTGCTCCCTCTGGAGCATCTGTTGCCATGGGGACAGGGGAAAGTTCCAGGGGGGAAGGAGGAGCAGGATGGGCCTGGGAACAAATGGCTTTGTGGAGCGGCTGGAGCGGTGCTGGCTGGTGGATCAACAGGAATTCCGTGTGAGGCTGATGGGTCTGCCTCCCCCCTGCAGATTTATGAGCACCTGAAGGAGAGGGAGACGAGCAGCCTCAACTGAAGACCTCAGAGGATGAGGGAATGGCCCTTCCAAGCACTGCAGCCGGCACAGAGGGGTATTTGCTGCTGCTGAGCTGTTCGTGGTAGCAGATGTGTTCATTGTGGTCCTGGACGGGCCGGCTGCTGCTGCTCCTGCTGGAGGGAGGCACCGGGTCAGGGAAACGGGGATGGGGGCCCCACAGGGGGTCCCAGAGGGGTCTGAGGGATCCCAGCAATCCCAGAGGAGTGTGAGGGGTCCCAGAGGAGCGTGAGGGATCCCATCAGAACCCAAAACTGCGTTTTGATTTCCGAGTCAGCTCTGCCTGCCAGGTTTGTGTCCATGGAAGTGATAGATTCAAGGGATCAGGCTGACACAGGCATTTCCATGCCATCATTAAATTGAATTTCAATTTTAATTACAGCGGCTCCAAAGCAGGTGTAATAATATTAAAGAAAAATCTCTGTCTTTTAGCTGAAAGTGTTCCCTCAGCCCAGCCCCTTGGATTTCCTGTGGCTCCCATCCCAGAACTCGGGGCTGGTTTACTCTGTGGTTTATTTTGCCTTGGCAGGGTGGGATCTCCCTGTGCTGTGCTTTGGGGCTGGATGGGGAGGACAGGGTGAGGAGCTGTGCCTGGAGCTGTTCACGTGTCAGCACTGCTGGGTAGGAGCATTTCATTTACACTTTATTGTACAGGGTGGTGGCTGCACCTGCACAGCCTCTCCTTGGCAGGGCATTGCTGGGACATTGCTGGGGCATTGCTGGGACATTGCTGGGACATTGCTGGCATTTCTGGTTGTGGAGTTCCTGAAGGAAAGCTGGCGGAGCTTTGGGATGGGCACTTTGGGATGTTTGATGGCTTGGAGGTGTGAGCCTTTGGAATTCCTCGCTGTAACTGGGGAATGAGCCAATGTCCAGCCTGGCCTGGGGCACTTCCAGGGGCTGCTCTGGGAATTCCAGCCCCACCCTGCCAGGAACAATTCCCAATTCCCAATCTCCCATCCAGCCCTGCCCTCTGGCACTGGGAGCCATTCCCTGTGTCCTGTCCCTCCATCCTTGTCCCCAGTCCCTCTCCAGCTCTCCTGGAGCCCCTTCAGGCCCTGGCAGGGCTCTGAGCTCTCCCTGGAGCTGCTCCTCTCCAGGTGAGCCCCCCAGGTGTGCCAGCCTGGCTCCAGGGCATTCCCATCCCTCTGGGCATCCCTGTGCCTCTGGCATTCCCGTGCCTCCCAGACTCTGAGTCCCTGGAGTTCTGAGGTGCTGCAGGGGCTGGGAGCAGTGGCTTCCCTCTGCTCACAATGGTTCCCATCAGGAGCAAACCCTTCTGCAGCAGTGGAGCAGCAGCAGGTGATGGATGCAGCCTCTCCCTGCCCACATTTACTCTCCCAGGATGCATGGCTGCAGGGAATTCCAGGCACTTCCACAGCGAGGTAAGAGAAAAATAATAAAATAATAAGAAAAAAAATAAAACCATCCCAACCTCCTTTCCATCCCAGCCCTGAGTAACCAGGGAACACTAAAGCTAAAATGACTTTTTGCCAATAATTGTCTTTGGGTTCTTTAGAGCAATATCATCAAAGCTCTGTAGACTTAATACCACTGGTTATGGGATTTGGAGCTCAGCTAAATGCAAAACTTAATTCTGTGTTCAGTTGTTTAAAATTTAAAATCCAAACTTGAGTGTGTCATAAAAAATCAGGCTGCTTCTCCTGCTTATTAGGGGGGGAAAAAATCAGCCTAATTCCATAGAATTCACAGGCACTGAGCCTACCCTGGCGTTTATTAGAGGGAAAATGTTCCTTTAATACAGAAAGCAGGAAGAGGCTGGAGCACCAAGCAAATTATGCAGATTCAATTGTGTAACAAAAGGGATTGAATTTCCACTCGATGAAAATCTCCACTTTGTCCCTTCCAGGCTCTGCCTGTGAAGGTGGCTGGGGCTTGTGCAGTGCCAGGGATGTCACAGGCACTTCCCTTCCCTCTTCTGGGCAGAGATCTGGGAATTCTGTACACAACCACAGAACCCTGGGTGGATTTGGGTGGGAGAGACCCAAAGCCCACCCATCCCACCCCTGCCATGGCAGGGACACCTTCCCCTGTCCCAGGTGCTCCAGCCCCAGTGTCCAGCCTGGCCTTGGGCACTGCCAGGGATCCAGGGACAGCCCCAGCTGCTCTGGGAATTCCATCCCAGCCCCTCCCCACCCTGCCAGGGAACAATTCCTGCCCAAAATCCCATCTACATCTCCCCACTGTCAGCTTACAGCCATTCCCTGTGTCCTGTCCCTCCATCCCTTGCCTCCCCAGTCCCTCCCCAGCTCTCCTGGAGCCCCTTCAGGCCCTGGAAGCTCAAACAGAGGCTTTTTTGTGATCTGGAATATTAAATTCCAAATTTAAAAGAAGTTCCATTAAAAAAATTACTGAACCTTGAAAATTCTCTCTCTACATTTAATGCACTAAAATAGCCCTGAAACTTTTTGAGAAACTTACAGAGATTTCCATGAAAATATTCATAAAGGATTGAAGGAAGTGTTTTTAAAAGTGCCCATAACTCCAGAATAGGCCAGTAATAAGAACATCCTCCTGACAGCATCGTGCAGGAGAAAAACATGACTTATATTTATCTTCTTATTGTGCTTCAAACAAGCCATTAAAACAGCTCAGAACTGAAAATAAAGTCTAACAAAAGCATGAGAGTAAACTTCACTCACCGAAGGAGAGCCCCATTAAAAATGCAGTTTCCAAACTTCAAACCATGGACAGAATACTCCCGTTTTTGTACCACTCCATAAACCCAAGGCTGGAATATTTCACTCCTGGCTGCAGAAAGCCTCCCTGAAATCCTAATGAAGTGCTCATAAAAGATTCATGGCAAATGTGCAGAGGAGTGAAAAGGGCAGGAGTTGCAGATTGGAGTGGAAATGTCTCTTCTTTGGGAGAACAAAGATCCCATTTGGCTGCTTAGGTGTGTCTGGATATCTCTGAGTCCCAGCCCATAATATTGCGTATTGCATGGGCTGCAGAGCCTGGGGTGTGTGTCCCTGTCCTTCCCCTGGGTGGGCTTCAGCCCCCTCCCCAGCCAGCCCCTGCAGGGTTTGCTGTGCCCTGGCATTCAGCCCCAGGGGTGGGCGTTGTGAGGGGCACAGAGCCAGCCCAGCCCAGCACCCCCTTCTGCCTGCCATCCCTGAGGGAGTGCTGCAAAGGCAGGAAAGGACACGGGAACTCTCCCCGCTCAGCTTCAGGTCTGCTCTGCTCTGCTCTGTGCAGCCCAGTGCCAGGGGCACTGAGAGGAGGGTTTGGGATTTTCTCACGGAGTTAAAGGGGCACAGTGGGAAAAGTCCCTGAATCCAGCACCTCCTCTGCATAAAGGCCAGAGAATTACCTCCTTTTCTGCAGGTTTGTTTCTGTGTCCCTCAGCCCACGGAAAATCCAGAGCCCGTGTTAACCCACTGAACGTGGCCTTGGAATAATTTACTCTGTGGGAAGAGTGGTGCTGAATTCCCTGGCTGCAGTTCCTGCCTTTGCTGGACGTGGAAGCTCTTCTGGATTTCTGTTGGCACCAGCTGAACAGGGCACACAAGGAATACTGAGACTTTTTAACCTTGAAACTGATCCTAAAGCTGAGCCTAGAGTACCTGCACAATCCCTGCCTGCAGTTTAAAATGTCCTTAGGAAGAGCAGTATAAATCCTAGCAATTTCTCCTTGCAAATTTAAAGATTCACCCTTTCTCCTTAAAATTCCCCTGGGATTCCTGGGTGTGGAGCTGCCCTGATTATGGAGGTGTTTGGGATTTTATTGGTTCCCGTTTTCAGCAGTTTTTTCCCATGTAAATGTTGGATTTACAGGCTCCTGTCAGACTCAGCGTAAAGGGAATCATAATCACGGGCTAACATTTTTCTGCTTTACAGCTTCAAGTAAATCTTTATTAGAGGTTGCAAGGAGTGAAATAACCTTTGGCATGGGGCACTTAGGAGGTGATGGAAAACCCTCCTGGAGCTCCCTGGGGAGGGATGCAGGGGAGGCTCAGGCAGGCTCCTCTCCATCCCCAAACTCTCCCCCTGCACACCATGCTCGTCCATCACTTCATTTGAATCCCTTCCTCTCTTTATGGACTCGCTGCTGCTCCATCCTGCTTCATCCAGAAAGAAGGACGGAGGAAAAAGAAACTGGGGAAATTACTGAGGGAGAGGTAAAGCTGGATAATCGTCCTTTAGCATGAAGAGCACAAGGTAAATGCACTTCCAGATGCCTGCCTTTAATAAACAGGGATTATCCCAGAATTCCAGACTGGTTTGGGTGGGAAGGGGCCCCAAATCCCAGCCAGTGCCAGCTCTCACAGGCAGGGACACCTTCCCCTGTCCCAGGGGCTCCAGCCCCAGTGCCCAGCCTGGCCTTGGGCACTGCCAGGGATCCAGGGGCAGCCCCAGCTGCTCTGGGAATTCCATCCCAGCCCCTGCCCACCCTGCCAGGAACAATTCCCAATTCCCAATCTCCCATCCAGCCCTGCCCCTGGCAGTGGAGCCGTTCCCTGTGTCCTGTCCTCCATCCCTGTCAGTTGTGTCTCTCCATCTTCCCTGTGGCTCCTCCAGGCCCTGGCAGGCCGCACTGAGGTCACCTTGGAGCTCCTCCTCTCCAGGGGGAGCAATCCCAATTGATCCCATGATTTTTGCTGTCAGGCTGGTTTGACAGCTGAGAAACGTTAATTGCCCTGGAGTTTCTCTTCTGTGTTGCTTCACTGAAAGCCGGGCAGCCCCCAGGAGACAATGCACTGCATTCCTGCCCTCAGCACTCCCAGCCCTTCCCCCTCCATCCAATGCCACGCTGAAATATTTGAACGAAAGACTTGGCTTTGTTGTGCTGCTCTGTAGAATAACCATGTCCAACATCCCAGTCAATGGGAAATGGATTTTGTGTTCTCTCCCGGCCTCTGTCTCATCCTTGGCATCTCTGGAGCCCCAGTGCAGAGCCCAGCCCAGCAGGGAGCTGGAGCTGCTGGAGAGAATCCAGAGAGGCACCAGATGATCAGAGGATGGAGCAGCTCGGCTGGGAGAGCTGGGGGGGCTCACTGCAGGGGAGAAGGGTGGGGGGACCTCAGAGTGGCCTGCCAGGGCCTGAAGGGCTCCAGGAGAGCTGGAGAGGGACTGGGGACAAGGATGGAGGGACAGGACACAGGGAATGGCTCCCAGTGCCAGAGGGCAGGGCTGGATGGATGGGAGATTGGGAATTAGGAATTGCTCCCTGGCAGGGTGGGCAGGGCTGGCACAGGGTGCCCAGAGCAGCTGGGGCTGCCCCTGGATCCCTGGCAGTGCCCAGGGCCAGGCTGGACACTGGGGCTGGGAGCACCTGGGACAGGGGAAGGTGTCCCTGCCATGGCAGGGGTGGAATGGGTGGGATTTGGGATCACTCCCACCCAAACCCATTCCTTCTGTGTCACATTCCTGGTGTTGGCCCTGAGCATCAGCAGCAATCACTGAAATTCCCCCAGGATCCCCTGGCTGGGAGAGGCTCAATCCTGTTAAATCACTGCAGGAACAGCCCCTGGTGCTCCCCAGGATCCCCTTGGGGAGAGGCTCAATCCTGTTAAATCACTGCAGGAACAGCCCCTGGTGCTCCCCAGGATCCCCTTGGGGAGGGGCTCAATCCTGTTAAATCACTGCAGCAGCAGCCCCTGGTGCTCCCCAGGATCCCCTTTGGGAGGGGCTCAATCCTGTTAAATCACTGCAGGAACAGCCCCTGGTGCTCCCCAGGATCCCCTGGCTGGGAGAGGCTCAATCCTGTTAAATCACTGCAGCAGCATCCCCTGGTGCTCCCCAGAATCCCCTTTGGGAGGGGCTCAATCCTGTTAAATCACTGCAGCAGCATCCCCTGGTGCTCCCCAGGATCCCCTTTGGGAGGGGCTCAATCCTGTTAAATCACTGCAGGAACAGCCCCTGGTGCTCCCCAGGATCCCCTTGGGGAGGGGCTCAATCCTGTTAAATCACTGCAGGAACAGCCCCTGGTGCTCCCCAGGATCCCCTTTGGGAGGGGCTCAATCCTGTTAAATCACTGCAGCAGCATCCCCTGGTGCTCCCCGCTGCCAGCCCTGCCCGTGCCGGGCTGTGTGTGACAGTGACAAGGCTGGAAGTGACACTTGCAGGTGTTTGCTGCCTGGCAGGGCCCCAGCCTGGCTGGCTGTGTGCTCGGGCTCTGATTTGATTTCTCCCCAATGCTCCCAGTGCCAGGGCTGCCGTGGGGTGTGGGGCTCGGATGTCGTGTGGAAAGGGGGGAGGTTCCACTCCCAGGGAGCAGCATTTTCTGGAAAAGGGGGAGTTGGGAGGGCAGGAAGCAGCAAACACCCCAGGCAGAGCTGTGCCTGTGTGTCATCAGATTAACTTTAAGGCTCTGCTTAATTTTAGAGCTGCTGTCGTTCTGGGGAGAGAGCAAAACTGGGATAAACACGAGTAAATAGCCAAGGATGACTGGAAACAGTCCTGGATCTCATTACCACACACATTTCCTGATGGAAAATAAGGTAATTAATGGGATATTGAACTTAGCCCTCTCCTGTGGTAGTGATTCAATCCTGTGACATTGCAGTCTGACAAACTTTGTACCAGATGTGACTCCAGGCTGTCCTGGGAGCCTCTGGAGGTGGAGGGGACATCTGAGGACCCAGCCCACCCCAGCCCCAGTTACCCACAGTGAGGATTGGTAAAAGCTCCTTAGCCCAAAGAAAGTGCCAGAGCCATTGCCTGGTGTGCCCCTGGCCTGGAGGGATGGGGTGGGATGGGATAATGGGATGGGATGGGATGGGATGGGATGGGATGGGATGGGATGGGATGGGATGGGATGGGATGGGATGGGATGGGATGGGATGGGATGGGATGGAGGGATGGGATGGGCAGGAAGATCCTCCTGCCCTGCTGGGCACATGAGGAGCAGCCAAGCTGCCCTGAGCTCTGGACCAGGACACTTTTTAGCAGTTAAATATGATTTTTGTGAACTCAAAGGACTCAGAGAGTGGCTTCCCACTGGCAGAGGGTAGGGACAGGTGGGATATTGGGAAGGAATTCCCAGAGCAGCTGTGGCTGCCCCTGGATCCCTGGCAGTGCCCAGGCTGGACACTGGGGCTGGGAGCAGCTGGGACAGGGGAAGGTGTCCCTGGATGATCTTTAGGTCCCTTCCCACCCAAAGCTTCTGTCATCCTATGGATCTATGGATTTCTTTAGGGTTTGTCCCACGCTGTCCCTCTGGCTCTCACTCCTCGTGCCACTGTCACTAGGCTGGTCCCTCCCTGCCACCCCTGGCCCCTCCAGGTGCTCCCAGCTCCCTGTGCCCTGCCAGCTCCAGTGCTGCCAACTTCCAGGGGTTTCTCCATTTCCAGGGCTTCCTGGAAAGAAAAGAAGAAAGATCACCACAACCTGAGGATCCTCCCTGGGAAACAACTGCAAAGCCTGGTATTTATATCCAATATCTGGGGAATGTGTGTGTCATTCCTTTGGGGGGATGTTGTCCCTTGGTCCTGCAGGAATTTTCTGTGTAAGAGCACAAAGCTACAAAATCTGCTGCTAAAATCATTGGTTGCTTTACCATAGATTGAGTAGGGAAATGTGAATTAATTTGGGTTAAAAGATGAATTTTTTGGGGAAAAAACAAAATAGTAAATACCAGTGAAAGCATTTTGTAGAATTTTTAATTTTACAAAACGCTGAACCCTAACCTGAAACAAACCCCAAAAAACAAAGCTCCAAGTCCAAGTGGGGTTGTCTGAGTTAGGGAGCAGTGCTCAGGGAGGTGACAGAATTCATTGCAAATTGCTCTGTGCTCCAAAACACCGGCAGTGAAGATGATGAAGGATTAACGGGATTTGCTTTTGTCTCTCTGTAAAGAGGGGGAAAAGGCTCCTTAAATCAGCCTGGGCTTGTCCTGCTGCTGGAGACCCCGAGGTTATGGAAATCAGGCCCAATCTGCTGCCTGGGGTGATTTAATTAAGATAGGGCTGTGAGGAGCAGCAGAGGGGCTGCAAGGCAGGAGGGAAAACACCGGGAATAAAAGGGTGCCTCAGGGTGGGAAATGCCAGGGGAGAGCAGCTGGGATCGTGGGGAGGAAACCGGGAGCTGATGTTACCAAATCTGTGAGAAAAACCTTTTATTTGGAAGATCCCAACACTTGATGAGCTCTCCAGAGGTTTCTGACTCACCTCCGAGTGAAATTCCAGGATATTTCCTGGCAGTTTCTTTTTCTCCAAGAGGTGGAGGGAAATCTCCACAGCCCTATCACCAATACCTGGAGAGAATGCAAAATATAAAATGTAAAATATAAAATATGGATTGCTGGGCTTTAAACCAGAGGCTCTGGGATCTGAGGTGTGTCCCTGGCCTCTCCTGCCGTGGATCAGGGGATGGTTTGGGTTGGAAGGGTCCTGCAGCCCATCCATCCCACCCTGCAGGGACAGGGACACGTGCCACGATCCCAGGGTGCTCCAGGCCTGGCCAGGCTGCCCTGGGGAGCCCTTTGCCCAGTTTGGATGGCAATGGGAAGTGTTCAATGGGAAAAGTCACGGCCAGGTGTCTCCAGCTGCTCTGGGCCCTTGTCCAGCTGTGGGAACCCCTGAGTGCTCGGGGCTGTCAGGCTCTGCAGGGGCTGCCAGGGAGGCTGCAGTGCCCATCCCTGCAGGTGCCCAGGAATCCCTGGAGCTGGCACTCAGAGCTCTGGGCTGGGCACTGGGCACAGCTGGGGCTGGGAGGGCTTTTCCAACCTCAGTAGTCCTGGGATTCTGTCATCCACGGAGCAGAGGCAAGTGTGGCATTTTTTAGTGTTTATTTTCTCACCTAATCAAATAATAATTGAATTTAAAACGTTCTCTTCCAGCACCTATTTTTTCCCGTTGAAACGCTCCTTTCTCCTTATCAATCCATGCCCTAATTAGTGGAACTGCTCCAGTGTCAGATCCAGGCTGAGGAGCTGGAAGATAATTAGTATTTCACCAATTAAGCTTGTTGCAAGTTCATGAATTCACCTCTTGGATTTTTTCCCCGGCACATTCAGAGTGACTCCAGTAATTTAACACATTTCCAGGAGTGAGCAGAGGAGCTGCTCAAAGAGTTTTTGGGGTTTGAAACATTCTTGTAACAGCAGCTCCAGGATTTCACCTTTCCCTCCCAGCTGTCCCCCAGCTCCCTCTGATCCCTCATTAGACCTCATTAAGTGATGGTTGTTAGATTATGGCTCTGACCCCGGCTGACCCCACAGAACTGCTTTCCACCTATCTTTAGTGTAAAAACAGAACAAATACCAGGCTTTAATGTAAAAACAGTATAGTACTAGTGGTGCTGGAGATCAGAGTGGTTTCCTTCTCTTTTTCCAGCTGGGTCCCAGCCAAGCAGCTCCCAGGGGTGTCTTCTCCAGGTGAGCCCCCCCAGCTCTCCCAGCAGAGCTGCTCCATCCTCTGATCATCTGGTGCCTCCTCTGCCTGGCTCCAGCAGCTCCAGCTCCCTGCTGGGCTGGGCTCTGCAGCTCCCAAGCCAAGAAATGAAATTGAACCTGGAATCAGGAGCTAAACAGAGCCATTGGTGCCTTGGGAAGGCTGCCCTGGAGCTGAGGCTGGGCAGAGTTCCAGAGTAAAGCAGGGATTTACTCAAAGGATCTCCTCCATGGATGCCCCTTGGGCAGCACCAGAGCCCAGCCAGGGCTGCCCCCAGGATGAACCCAAATGGCCCCAAAATGCACGAGCGCTGCCGGGGTCTCTCCCTGGGCTCAGCTCTGCTCCATGTGCACATTGCAGTTCAGTGTCCAATCCCACTGCAGCCCCTGCAGTCCCACCCTGCTTGTTTTTCTCTCTGCAGCCCACGGGCTTTGTGCTCCTGGGCTGGGATTGGGATCATTTGTCCTTGGTGCCCAGCTGGAGCAGGAATTGTTTTGTCTCCCTGTTCTGTGCAGAGCTCACCATCCCCTCGTGTGAACCCAGCCCCACACACTAAAGCAGCACAGAATGTGGAAAATAGAAAAGCCAAAACTGAGGCATCACCCTGACCCATCAGGGAGCTGAGGGAAGGTCACCAGAAGTGTCCAGAACCCTGGTGGTTCCCAAATCCCATAGGAGACCAGGCTGGCTCCTTCAGCTGCTCCTGCAAGGAGAGCTCCTGGTGCTGGGAGCTGGAAACAAACCCCTCGTGGTGCTTAGAGCCAGAAAAGCACAGAAAAGGTGCTCTGTTTATTGTCTTTCCCCCCCATTTTTAATGGAAAAAAAGCCTCCCAAATTGATATTCTGATTCCATCCACGGACACCTGCTGCTGGTAATGATGGAATTAAGCAAATGATCCTTTTATTGCTTTGTTCCCGAGCCTTTATAAAAACTCTCCTCATATTTTTCTTGTCACTGCAGTTGCTGAAGCCCTTCCATTGAAGCAGGGAGATGATTCCTCTTGGAGGGAGTTCTTCCCTGTCTTTTAGAGGAGACGCAGAAGCTGTAATTGCCTTGCCAGGTTGATGTTTCCAGGGTTTATTATCCCTTTTTTTTTCTCTGGGCCAGCTCAGGAGAGGGACTTGGATGATCTTGGGGGTCCTTTCCAGCTCAGGATATTCTGTGATTCTATAATTCTAATTATCCCCTCTGCCAGTCACTTCCTCAGCTTGAGCTGCTTGTCCCAATTTGAGGTTTGGTTCAGCTCAATGCAGGTTTTCTTGGTGAGTGACAGAAATCCCAAATTATGGAGGTATTCCCCCCCCCAAAAAAAGACAATCCCTTAGGCTTCGTTTAATGGCTTTCAGAAGAAGAGACTGCAAAAAAAACCCCACAACTGAATGATTTAAAAATCAAATATTTGCTCGTTTTTGCAGTTTCCTGAATTCCCAGGGAACTGGCCGTGCTGGAAATGATGTGCAAGGAAAGCTTTTTCCCTGGAGCCATCAGTTCTTGAAGTTTGGCTGCCAAAACAGATTCTTGTGCTCTTAAATGATTTTGGGCAAATTCAGGTGCTGCCTGATGAGCTCTGGGGTTGAGGATCCCTGATCTGGAGATCCTGAGGGCCCAGAACAGCCTGAGGTACTGGAGATGTTTGGGGAGCCCAGAACAGCCTGAGGTACTGGAGATGTTTGGAGAGCCCAGAATATCCTGGAGATGTTTGGAGAGCCCAGAACATCCTGGGAGCTCTGCCAGTCCAAAGCCCTTTGTGGCTCTGTCCAAGGAGCAGCGGAGGGGCTGCCAAGGGGCTGAATCCGTGTTCAGATGCACTGCCCAGGCTCAGAAAATGTTATTTGGGGTGCTCAGGCTGTGGGGTCTGAGGAGCAGGAGCCTGATTGCAGGAAAACAGCCCCAAAACTGCACAATAATGATGGAAAATGGGCAAAGCTCCTGGTGAAATTGCCTGGAAGTTGGTTGTGGGGCCGGATCCAGTGGGAGGTGTCCCTTGGAGGTCCCTCCAGCCCAAACTCTCCTGTGGTTCCACTATTTTACCATCCCTGAGCAGCAGAAGGCCCTGTGGCTTGGCAGGATGTCACCAGCTGCTGGTGGATGTCACAGCACCTTGGGAGAGAGCAGAGAACATCTGGTTACCCCTCAGGGAGTCACGTTTCCTCTCTTGCTCCCACAGTGCTGGGATTTTCCTCTGGACAGGGAATTTTGGGACACCATGGCTCAGGCACTTTCCTGCTGCAGGCTGCGTTGTTATTTTTGCATATTTTTTCCCTCTTCCCTGTTTTTTAATGTTGTTTGTTGTTCTGCTCTTTCCCCTCCTGCTTTTCCCATGTTCCATGTAAGAGTTCCTGCTGCAGGTGATGTGCACACCCGGGACTGAGCTGCAGCTGCCTCGGGAAGATTGAGGGGGAAGGCAGGAAATCATTGTGTGCCTTTCCTCCTCTCCTTCCCCACACTCGCCTCTCCCAGAGAGAAAGCAGGGAAGGCTTCAAAGGGAAGCAGTGACTGCAGCAGCCTGCAGAGCCGGGGAGAAAACAGAAAGCACAGAGAAAGCAGCCTCTGCTCCCTGCTGTGCCATGCCCAGAGGGATTCCTCTGCTCTGAGCCTGGATCCAGGGCTGTGCAGCTCTGCCTCCCCTGGGATGCCTCTGCCAGGTTCTACTGACACATTCCCAGCCTAAAGAATCCCAAATCCCACCCAGAGCCATGGCAGGGACACCTTCCCCTGTCCCAGGTGCTCCAGCCCCAGTGTCCAGCCTGGCCTTGGGCACTGCCAGGGATCCAGGGGCAGCCCCAGCTGCTCTGGGCACCCTGTGCCAGCCCTGCCCACCCTGCCAGGGAACAATTCCCAATTCCCAATCTCCCATCCAGCCCTGCCCTCTGGCACTGGGAGCCATTCCCTGTGTCCTGTCCCTCCATCCTTGTCCCCAGTCCCTCTCCAGCTCTCCTGGAGCCCCTTCAGGCCCTGGCAGGGCTCTGGGCTCTCCTGGAGCTGCTCCTCTCCAGGTGAGCCCCCCAGGTGTGCCAGGCTCAGCCCAGCTCCTGCTCCCCTGCAGGGGTGTCCAAGGATGCTCCTGGGTTTTCCAGGGGGAGTGCTGAGCCACGGGAAGGGGGGATGAGGAGACACCCGGCCCTGGAGCTGCTGTGGGGGGTGTGGGTGTGATTTGGGGGTGTGTGGCTGTGTTTGTGGTGTGTGGGTGTGTTTGTGAGTGTGTGGATGTGGTTTGGGGGTGTGTGGGGGTGTGTGTGTTTGTGGTTTGTGGATTGTGGATGGTATTAGTGGGTGGGTGTATGTTGTTTGTTGGTGTGTGGATGTTGTTTGTTGGTGTGGGTGTGTTTGTGGTGTGTGGATGTTATTTGTTGGTGTGTGTGTGTGTATTTTTGGGGGTGTGTGTGTTATTTGTTGGTGTGTGTGTGTGTATTTTTGGGGATGTGTGTGTTATTTGCTGGTGTGTGGATGAACACCCACCCCAGGATGGCAGTTCTGGGCATTTTCACATCTTTAACAAGACCCACTCAGGAACAGAGAGAGCAGCAGGGAGGGGCCATGGCAGCAGGGAGTTCTCCTCCTTGGGCTGTTTTCCATGCTGAAACCTTTCCCCTTCAGAGGGGAACCCCCCGAGCCCTCCCCAGGAGCCTGGGACTCGCCCTGTGTGGGCACTGGAGCTGTTGGTCTGCCCAGCAGGGTTTTGTGCAGGAATTCCCCCTCAGCCGGTGGGATTTCTGTGCCCACTGAAGTATTTTAATGGGTTTTTTTTCCCTTTTCTGGGGATAGATGTGAGAGCAGCAGGTGGCAGCAGGGCTGTGAGCTTCCCCTGCCACCAGGAGGGGTTTCAGGACAGTAATGCTTGAGGCAAATCTCAGATTTTTCTGAAGAAGTCTCTATTGAGACCCTGATTTCCCTCCTGTCCCTCTTCCCACATTTTCCCTTGGGATACACTCAGAAATCCCAGCACTAATCAGTGCCTTGGTTCTCAGCTAAAGGGAGCAAATGGAGCTGCCCAGGATGGATTAACTTCTGGATTCTTCAGGAGTCACTGTGAGTGTGAACTCCAGTTCAGCAACACTGTCAGAGACATAATTTATTATCTAATTGATAAGAAATATGGCAGGGAGAGCCGAGACAATGAAAACAACTTCTACAGGAAATATTTTACCAAGAAGAAGCTACTTGGGGATGGAGCGGGGGCAGAAAATTGAGTTGCAAATTAAAAAGGATAAAAAATATGGAGTCGTATATAACAAAATTCTACTTTTTAAAATGCAACTGGTGAGGGCCATCATTTATTTGTGGAAGGGAAAAACCAGGGCAGAGACTTCAGCAGAGAGAGCTGGAAGGGAGGATGGGGAGGGATGCGGGAGATAAAGGGGAAGGGAAAGGAGCTGGGAGGGGGTGAAATGGTGGAAAGAAGGAAAAGGAGGCATTCCTGAGCTCGGGGGGACCCTGGGCCCTGGGGACACCTCGTGTGGGCTCCCACCCAGGGGTGCAGGGGAGTTCTGCTGAAGGGATTGTGTGGATTTCACTCCTTGGCACCTTTCAGGGGTTGGGGATCATCTCCAGTGGAAGTTGCTGCTGGGAGCTCGGTGGTTTCTCACTCCTGCTCTGCAGGGTCAGCTCTGCTGCTGCTGCCAGAGCTTCTGCTCACACCAGGGCAGCCTGAATTTTCCAGGGGGAAAGGGATGGGAAAACAACTCCAGTTTGAGGTGGGTAGAGCAAGGATGAGATTGGAAAATCTCAAATATTCCCTGATTTTACAGTTCTGCCCTGTAAGGAGGGTTCCCAGGCTGTGACACCAGAACTCCCAGCTCTGTTTTTCCCTCCCTGTGTCCCACCCTCCTCCCTCACAGTCCTTCACAGCATTTAAATCAGCCCCTTCCTTCACCCTCCCACTCCAATATTCACATTTTGCTCCCAGAAATGCAGGGGGAAGCCTGAGCTGAGGGACAGGGAAGGGGAAAGTGGGGAGCCCATCCAGCCAAGCTGCCAAGGCACCCCCAGGCAGCTGATGGGGATTCCCAGTGGGGCTGGGAATTCAGGAATTCAGGAATTCAGGAATTCAGCAGCGGGGTCAGGGAGGAGCTGCAGCCTAGGGGCAGGAGAGCCCTGGCTGAGCCAAGTCCTCCATTCTCAACCCACCCAAAGGAGCTGAAAATGAAAGAAAAACGGGGAATTTGAAATGTTTTGTACCCCAATGGGGTTTTTGTAGAATCCCAGCATGGTTCAGGCTGGCAAAGACATCTGAGGGCATCAACCAGCAGCACAGTGACCTTGAAACCAGGAGCCACTTCCACCCAGGTTCACACCCCAGTTCCAAGGCTGCTTCCCAGGATTTTCTTTTCCCCTCAGGCACTCCTTTCCTCTGTCCCTAATGCTATAAAACATGGAAGATACAACTTTCCCAATGAGGTTTTTAGCTCTGTCCCAAACCTCTTTCCAGGGATGAGAGGATGGAAATCACTTGATGGGGATTGATCCAACACTGTCATCAAATGCTTTTTTAATCACCCCCAAAATTCTGCAGTAGGTGAGGTCTGAGTGCTCCTTGTATCAAATACTGCTCCAAAAGGGAGCTGGCTTTGATGGTCCTTATGGATTTCATTCAGCTCCAGATGTTCCTGGGATTATTTCTAACTCTGATCAACAAAAGGGTCGGTGAAATACAGATGCAAACCTTGATTCTCCAATATTTATTGCGACAACCTGACCCAGCAGCAGGCTGGGATTCACGGGGTGCAATGAAATCCTTGCTAAATCATCACCTCATGGAGAAAATTGCTTTTTTAATTTAATGTTTCTCTTTCAGCTGGTGCTGCAGAGACATGCTAATTTAGCAGCTTAATTTGTTACCAGGAAGAACATTATCCCAGACACGAGTTCTCCCCAAGTCACTTCCAAGTGAGACTAAAGGCTCAGGCAGGCGAGGCAGAGGCACAAATTGCCTCCTCCATCAGGGGCTGGTGGGGAGCCATGGCCAGGCAGCACAGCTGAGAACGATGCTCTGGGCTGCTGCTTTGGGCAAAAAACCTGAGAGCTCAGGGGAAAAAAGCAGCAGCTTTCTGCTGGAGATGGAGCACGGCAGAGGGGAACAAAACCAGGCTTTCTGCAGGTAATGCTGGTCCCTTGTGGATGAAGACAGGAGAATTCCTGTGTGGATGGGTGAGTAAAAACCACTGAGATCTGGTCAGGTATGGGGTAAAAGCCACAAGGAGCTCCAGAGAGCCACTGTGGCTTTGTAACTGGGAATTCTGCAAGGCTCAAGATTGCAAATGTGAGTGTTCCCATCAAACCTGAATGTTCCCATCAAACCTGAGCGTTCCCATCAAACCTGAGTGTTCCAAACTAAACCTGAGTGTTCCCATCACACCTGAGTGTTCCCTGCCCACCCTGAGTGTTCCCAACCAAACCTGAGTGTTCCAAACTAAACCTGAGTGTTCCAAACTAAACCTGAGTGCTCCAAACTAAACCTGAGTGCTCCAAACTAAACCTGAGTGTTCCCAATCAAATCTGAGTGTTCTTCCCAACCAAACCTGAGTGTTCCCAGCCCACCTGCTGACCCAGAGCCGTTTGGGCACAGACTGGCCCCAAGGCTGAGCCCAAGGCCCTGAGCCAGCCCAGGGCTGCTCTGACAGGTCCCACGGCGAGGGGCTGTGCCCCAGAGGGAGCAGGAGCTGCTGCTAATCTTTGCAATGGGTCATTTGTCACTGCTATCTGTTATATTGTTATATTTGGTATTTGTTATGCTGCTCTGGGGTGTTCTGACTGCATTGGGATCAATCCCATCCTAATGACCCCCATCATCTCCCCCTGCTCCTCTGCCCCAGCCCTGCTCCTGGGCCAGCACAGGGCACAGAGGCTTTGGGGACACTCCCAGGGCTGTCCCTGTGCCCAGCCCCACACCTGCCCCTCAGCCACCCACAGCTCTGGGGCTGCAGGGCAGCAGCTCCCGCTGGTTCTCCAGGGGAAAAGCTGCTCCTGCAGGGGGTGGGAGAGGGATCGGCCACTGATGAGGATGAGGAGGGGTCTGTGACCCAGCAGAAGCTGAATTCCCAAAGCTGCCTGGGAAAGGATCCAAATGAGCACTCTGAGCTTTGGGAGGCTTCTTCTGTGACCTCCCTGAGCTCTTTTCAGGAGAACCTTCTCCATCCCATCCCAGCAGAGGAACTGGACAGAGCTGATGGCCTCCAGTTTCAGGAGCTGCTTGGAGGCACGTTCTCTGCACAGCCAGCCCCTGGCCCTGGCCCTGGAGAGGAACAAATGATCCACATTTCATCAGCCTGGCAACACAGGATGCTAGTGCAGCTCTGATCACACCGAGAGACATCCCTGCACCCAGGAGCTGCCAGCCCACCCCAGCTTTGCTGAGTCACAGCCATGAGAGCCCTTTGTGTTCCTCAAATGGGATTTGCACAGAGCACGAGCCTCACAACAGAATCCACCTTAAAGAGAAGCCAGAGCAGGATGTTCTGCTGGTTTAGTGCAGGAAAACCTCCGTGAGCTTGGCAGCATCAGTGGAAACCTGATCTCCACCCCAGGGCTGGGCAGCAGCTCCTGCCCCACTGCACAGCCCAGGGATGGCACTGCAACCCTCCCTGGGCAGTGCCAGTGCCTGAGCCCCCTTTCCATGGGGAAATTCCTGCTGTGCCACCCTGAGCTGCCCTGGCCCAGCCTGAGGCCGTTCCCTCTGCTCCTGTCCCTGTTCCCTGGAGCACAGCCCGACCCCCCGGCTGTCCCCTCCTGGCAGGAGCTGTGCAGAGCCACAAGGGCCCCTGAGCCTCCTTTGCTCCAGGCTCAGCCCCTTCCCAGCTCCTCAGGGATTCTCCAGCCCCTTCCCAGCTCCTCAGGGATTCTGCAGCCCTTCCCAGCTCCTCAGGGATTCTCCATTCCCTTCCCAGCTCCTCAGGGATTCTCCAGTCCCTTCCCAGCTCCTCAGGGATTCTCCAGCCCCTCCCCAGCTCCTCAGGAATTCTCCAGCCCCTTCCCAGCTCCTCAGGGATTCTCCAGCCCCTTCCCAGCTCCCTCAGGAATTCTCCAGCCCCTTCCCAGCTCCTCAGGGATTCTCCAGCCCCTTCCCAGCTCCTCAGGAGTTCTCCAGCCCTTCCCAGCTCCTCAGGAATTCTCCAGCCCCTTCCCAGCTCCCTCAGGGATTCTCCAGCCCCTTCCCAGCTCCTCAGGAGTTCTCCATTCCCTTCCCAGCTCCCTCAGCCATTCCCACAGGATTTATTCCTCTCCCTGTGGGATCTAAAGACACCTCTGGCATGGAGAGGAATAAAAACGCCCCCAAACCTGAGCTGAGGTGCTTTTTGCCCAGCAGTGCCTGCTGCAGTGCCCCCTCCTCAGCCCAGCTCCCCCCCTGCCCTCCCCCAGCTGGAATTGCTCATTCCTTCATTTCTCAGGATTTTTATTGCTGTGCCTTATCTGCAGGATTGGAACATTTTCTAATTCATCCTCTGGAATCTCCCGGTGTACCAGGACTGGTTTCATCCATCCCCACAGACAGATCTGGGTTTGGCTGGATCACAGCCAGGCCCTGCCACAGGAGATGAGGGAACCATTCCCAGAACACCCCAGTTACAGGTGGATGTGCATTCCCTGGCTGCTTTCAGCAGGGCAGGGCAGGGCAGGGCTGCTGCTCTGCTCCTCTCAGATAAGCTGGGGCAGAGAATTTATTGCTGCCAGCTCCAGCTTCGTTCCCTGGCAGGAGCTTGGATGCTGTTAGTGGGAAGAATTCTCTTATTTTTTATAGGAGACAGCTCAGCAAAAGGTCAGATTTCTTGGTTTCTGCCTGCTCAGAGGTGGAATGGGGGCTGTGGCCTGGGCAAACGCCCTGCATTGAACACTGGGGTGTGGAACTGGCTCTGCTGCTGCTCCTCCACGAGCTGGGAGGGCAGGAATT
This sequence comes from Passer domesticus, assembly GCF_036417665.1. Classification (NCBI taxonomy): domain Eukaryota; kingdom Metazoa; phylum Chordata; class Aves; order Passeriformes; family Passeridae; genus Passer; species Passer domesticus. Next base: position 57,674,978 of record NC_087481.1, read on the forward strand.
GGGAATCTCCTTGAGGATCAGTTGTTATTCAAAGGGCTGTAACCGAAGGAGCTTCTGCTGAGCTGCACCAAAAACCTGCTGGAGTACACTTTGGGTTACATCTGGCACAATTTGGGTTATATTTGGGCACAAGTTGGGGTTTATTTGGTACAATTAGCTTTAATTTGGGTTGTATCTGGGCACAATTTGCATTATATTTGGACACAATTTGGATTGTATTTGGGTTATATTGGGTACAATTTGGGTTATATTTGGACACAATTTGGGTTACATTTGGGCACAATTTGGGTTATATTTGGGTACAATTTGGGCACAATTTGGGTTATATTTGGCACAAATTGGGTTATATTTGGGGTTTATTTGGACACAATTTGGGTTATATTTGGACACAATTTGGGTACAATTTGGACACAATTTGGGTTATATTTGGGTGCAGTTTGGGCCCCATTTGTGTTGTATTTGTTTCTTTGGGAGTTTTCACCTGTTTTAAGACAGCCCCAAAGTCCCCTGCCAGGCACTGCCACCCTGCATCCCAGCCTTAGCAGAGGGAACTCACGGCAAAGGCAGGATTTTTATTTTCTCCAGGATTTTTGCACTGCTGTTCCCTGGAGAGGGAAGATCAGGAGGTGATAAATCAAAGGGAATGGCTGATTTAACAAGGGTGTTTCCATGGAATGCAGCCCAGCCCTGCCTGGCCAGGGTCAGCTGCTCGGGGTGGGTTTTCCACGGCCCAGGAGCTCTGGTGGAGCTCCCAGCATGGACCTGACTTAATTGAGAGCCGAGCACAGGAGGAGTGGAATCGATTTTCTGTTCCTGGAAATTCAGGGCACTGCTTGGAAAAGCCCAAGGAAGGATTGCTGGGATGAAAAACCACAATTACCCAGCATCAAACACGAGTTCAACACTCAGACTTTGAAGTCACCACAATTTAAACCACTTTTGTGATGTCCAGGAGTGGCTGTAGGACAAGACTAAAGATTCTGATGATTTACCAGTGATTTACCAACCATTTCCATCAGGTTTGTGTTGAAATGAAGACTTTTTTCCAGCTCAGGTGAGTTTTTTCCAGGACAGGTGCCCCCCAACAGAGAGTTAATTAATTGGAGGTTGCTTTCCTGAGGATTCTCCCCAAAGTCGAGTCCTTGAGCATCTCCTCAGGCAAACTGGGAGCAGAGAATCCAACATCCCCAGCACTGTGCATCGATGTCCTGACAGTGCCTCTGCAATCAGGCACCTGGGGAAGCCCCACAGAGGTGAGATGAAAGGGGAACAATCGGAATTTCACGTCAGGTTTTGGCACCGAGGGGTCCTGGAGCACATTTTACTCCTCACCCACACAAAGATGGTTTTGTCTTTGCCATAAAAATGGTTTTGTCTCTGCCAAAAGGATGGTTTTGTCTTTGCCATAAGGATGGTTTTGTCTTTGCCTAAAGGATGGTTTTGTTTTTGCCAAAAGGATGGTTTTGTCTTTGCCATAAAGATGGTTTTGTCTTTGCCATAAAGATGGTTTTGTGTTTGCCATAAAGATGGTTTTGTCTTTGCCATAAAGATGGTTTTGTTTTTGCCTAAAGGATGGTTTTGTCTTTGCCATAAGGATGGTTTTGTCTTTGCCTAAAGGATGGTTTTGTCTTTGCCTAAAGGATGGTTTTGTCTTTGCCATAAAGATGGTTTTGTCTTTGCCTAAAGGATGGTTTTGTCTTTGCCTAAAGGATGGTTTTGTCTTTGCCAAAAGGATGGTTTTGTCTTTGCCTAAAGGATGGTTTTGTTTTTGCCTAAAGGATGGTTTTGTCTTTGCCATAAAGATGGTTTTGTTTTTGCCAAAAGGATGGTTTTGTCTTTGCCATAAAGATGGTTTTGTCTTTGCCATAAGGATGGTTTTGTCTTTGCCAAAAGGATGGTTTTGTCTTCCCTTCTCCCCTGTGCTTCCCTTCACATCCAGCAGGAAATCCTCACCCCCCTTTATCCCCACCCTTTTGGTTCCTGGGACACTCCTGGGCGTCAGGGGGATTTGAGTATTTTTATTTTGTTTATTTTGACAATTAGGGGATGTCTGTGTCTGGGGAATGCAGGAGCAGCCATCTGGCCCTGCTGGGCTGTGACACCCTGGGAATCCTCTGGGAATGCAGAAAAAGGAGGGTTTATTCCTGGCTCTGATCTGCACTCACTGATCCAATGTTTTCCTTGGCAAGCGGGTGTTTGTCAACACCAGGGATGGAACAGACAGGAGGGAAAAGAAAATATTGCTTTGGTTTGTGCTGAGTGCTTCACTGGGCCAGGCAGTCCTGGAATCCTGGGATGGCGTGGGTGGGGAAGGACCTGGAATCCCACCCAGTGCCACCAGGACACCTCCCACTGCCCCAGGCTGCTCTAGGGATGGGGAATTTCCCCAGCTCTGCTCTCTCCAAATGTCTCCATTTAATCCCAGCCCTTGCAGTTCCTGAAGGTGAATGGGACGAGTGGTGAGATTTCAAGCCATGTCTGCCATGGAGAGCTCTGAGCCCAGCTGCATTTCTAGCATTTAAGAGTGATTAATTTCATCATTAACCCATTCTTACATTAATTTTGTGATAGACTGAGAGCCATGACCCTTTATCCCTTTTTTTATGGACAACCACTGAAAAAAGTACAAATATCTGGTACAAACATATAAAGTACAAATATATGAAGTACAAATATATAAAGTATTTAAATATATAAAGCACAAATATCTGCATCAAGCCCCAAAAGCAGGATGAGTTCCTTGTGACCAGTGACAGCCGGCTTCAAATTTAAACATTTAAAATTATTCATTATAAAATTATTATAATTATTGGAAAATTAAACAGCTCAAGTTTGGCTTCTGTACAATTCAACTCTTAAGAGTTGAATTGTACAGGTCTGGGAAAAAAAGAAACTGCTCCTGAGTGTGGGTGGATGGTTGTGGAGGGTTTCTAAAGGTATTTCTGAGGAAACAGGCTGAGAAAATTCACTGAAGCAGCTTTTCCAGGGGGGTTCAGCTGCAGGGAGCGAGCCTTGGCTCTGGCATGGAAAGCTGAGGTGCTGGATGGAAAAGCACCAGGAGAAGCCCATGGAATGTTTCCTGCACTGATGAATGTTTCCTGATGCTCCCTCATCCCTTGATGGGAGCTCAGCCTGGCGAGGGGACAGTGCCCAGCTGGGCTTGGACATTGCCTGGGGAAGCTGCTGGGCAGGGAACCTCTGACAGAGCCCCTGAATCCCTGGGGTGGGAAAAGCCCTCCAGAGTCCCCCCTGTACCATCCCCACCTGTCCCCAGCTCTGAGTGCCACCTCCAGGTGACACCTCCAGGGATGGCACTCCAACCCTCCCTGGGCAGTGCCAAGGCCTGAGCCCCCTTTCCATGGGGAAATTCCTGCTGTGCCCACCCTGAGCTGCCCTGGCCCAGCCTGAGGCCGTTCCCTCTGCTCCTGTCCCTGTTCCTGGAGCACAGCCCGACCCCCCGGCTGTCCCCTCCTGGCAGGAGCTGTGCAGAGCCACAAGGGCCCCTGAGCCTCCTTTGCTCCAGGCTGAGCCCCTTCCCAGCTCCTCAGGGATTCTCCAGCCCCTTCCCAGCTCCTCAGGGATTCTCCAGCCCCTTCCCAGCTCCTCAGGGATTCTCCAGCCCCTTCCCAGCTCCTCAGGGATTCTCCAGCCCCTTCCCAGCTCCCCCAGGGATTCTGCAGCCCCTTCCCAGCTCCCTCAGGGATTCTCCAGCCCCTTCCCAGCTCCCTCAGGGATTCTCCAGCCCCTTCCCAGCTCCTCAGGGATTCTCCAGCCCCTTCCCAGCTCCCTCAGGAATTCTCCAGCCCTTCCCAGCTCCCTCAGGAATTCTCCAGTACTGACTGTCCAGGAGTGGAGCAGAAGCAGAGCTGAGGGTGCCAGGCTGTTCTTGAGCTCAGATAACGCTCGTGTTTTTTGTGATTCAAACCAGAAATCCCCAAAGGGATGGAATTCGATTTTCCCAGGCCGTTGGGAGGGATCTGTGCCACCCCCTGTCCCTTTGGGGGTACGCTGCTGGCACTTGGATTATTTGTGTGTCTGTGTGTGACTTGTGGGTGTCCCCTCACGATGCCACCACTGCCAGCCCACAGTGGGCACAACGATCCTTTTGGGATATCTTTTGGGATAACTTTTGGGATAGCATTGCCTAGGAAAGGCTGCTGGTGCAGAAGGATTTCTTCAGGTTCTTCCATTTGGGATGCAAGGCCAGGCTGGACACTGGGGCTGGAGCACCTGGGACAGGGGAAGGTGTCCCTGCCATGGCAGGGGTGGGATGGGTGGGATTTTGGATCCCTTTACGTCCCAAACCATTCCAGGATTCTCTGATCCTGTAGATAAAAAGAGCTTTTAATCAAAGCTGGGAAGGCAAAGAACACACTCAGCTTTTGCAATTAGTTAGCACCTTCCCTTCTTTGTGTGTGTGAGATCTGAGATACCACGGTGCAGCCAGAAAATGAATAACTCTGGAAAAGCAGCTGCATTTTGATAAAAAAATAATATTTCTGAACCATAAATAAATCAAAAATCGTGTCCACAGCTCCTGCTACTTCGAAATCACAGCTGACAAAGGAAATAAAAGCTTGATGGTGACAGATAAGTGTGAGAGAAAGCTCTTTTCACTTGATCTGCTCCAGCAGTCATTAAATAAGACGTGCTGACAGCTCAGGAGAAACAAGCACCAGGCTTTTATTCACCTGCTCCTGAGCCTTGAGCAGGATCAGGGCCAGGACAGGAATGTAATCCAATAATTCTGTACTAAATCCTCCATTAACGTCCCTCCTATTGCAATATTTGGGTTTTGTTGGCCAGCTCACAAAACCTGACCCTCCCTGCCCATCTCCTCCATCCAGAGCCAATTTCCTTCCTAATGAAAATCGATCCAATTGATTTAAATCAGGATGAAAGCACCACAGGTCTGGTGCCCTTTCATGTCCAGGTGGTCATTTCCAACCCTTAGATTCCATGATTATGATTTTATTTTTTGAAAAGCTGAGTTTTCCAGCTCACAGGGGGGAACCAAACCCAGCTTTCCCAGAGGAATGAGCCAGAATCTCTCCTCTCCACCTCATGGGGATCCCTCTGCCATCACCCCTTGTGCTGCAATGAGCAACTGCTCCTCCTTTGTTGGGATTTATAATTACTGTTAAATAGGGGCAAATTATGCCAGGAAATATGGAGCAGTCAGCAACAAAGAAAAGCAGTTTGCTTAATTAAATGTGGGATTTTTCTGGGTTTTTTTTTAATATGATTTAAATATATCTGTATACTGTGACGGTATTTCTTTTATTAGGAGATAAAAAAGGGGCTTCAAATGTCCAAGTTATTCCAGCTACTCCCTTGCCAAAAAAAAAAAAAAAAAGGATTTGACTCTCTGGACGCCCAGGTTCAGTGGTGGAGGTGATCTTTGAGCTTATATTGAAGATACAATAATTCCTGGCTGCACATTCCTAGCTGTTCAACTCTTCCATGGAAATTGTTTATGGAAATTGTGCAGTCCGTGGAAATTGTTAATGGAAATTGTGCAATGCGTGGACATGGTTTGTGGAAATTGTGCAATCCAGGGAGATTGTGAGTGGAAATGGTGCAATCCAGGGAACTTTTAAATGGAGCCTGTGCAATCCAGGGAAATTGTTTGTGGAAATTGTGCAATCCAGGGAAATTGTGCAATCCAGGGAAATTGTTAATGGAGCCTGTGCAATCCAGGGAATATTTAAATTGAACCTGTGCAATCCAGGGAATTTTAAATTAAACCCTGCAATCCAGGGAGATTTGAACTGGAGCCTGTGCAGTGCGGGGACTGTTTTTCACGGCGGTTTGGGTCAGGGGCACAGGGGTGCAGGCAGCCCCCTGGAGGGGCCCAGGGGATGGGTGGATGTGGCACTGGGGCTGTGCTTGGTGCTGACCGTGGCTGCTGGGTGGTGGCTGGGCTGGACGAGCTCAAAGGGCTTTTCCCAAACTGTTCTGGGATTCTGGGAGCCCCCTGCTGAAGTGCCAGTGATGTCCCAGCAGTTTGCTGGGCACTGCCCAGGGCAGGGGGTCTGGGCAGTGTTTTTGGCATCTCCAGGGGCTGGGGGAGCTTTGTGCTTGAGCCCCAAACCAGCAAAGCCTCGTTCCTTCACAAACTCAATTCCAGCAAGGAACTGCTCATATTCCCTGCTGAAATGTTTCCATGAATTCACAGGGGATGAAGGATAGCCAGAGTCTCCCAGGAGACATTTTAGAACATTTATGCAAACTAAATTGATAAAGTTAAATCCCATTAAATCGAAAAGAATTGATAAAGTTAAATCCCATCAGTGCTGGGCTGGCCCTGGACATTTGTCCCACAGAGAAGTCCCCTGATCTGGGGGACACCTGGCTCTGATGTTTGGTGGCTTTTCCCCCTGGTGCCTCTGGGTTATTCCTCCTCACACCAGTGGCACTGCCCTGGCAGGGCTGTGTTTTTGGCTGGGATCAATCTTTGGGCTGGGATGCACTTTGGAACCTGCCTTTCCCAGGCACCTCTGCACGAGCTCCCCTCTCACTGGCACCATCACCAGGGTTGTGTGTGCTCACCAAGCAGCTCAAACACAACAACTGAGCCCCCTCAAGGACAGCAGGAGCACAGACTGTGGCTTCAGTGCTGAGCAGTGGTTCCTGCTGGCCTGGTGTGTTTAGCACACCCCAAAGTCTCTGAGCTGCCTGCTGGGCTCTCACCCCCAGCACAGGGACCATCTTTCTGGAGGTTTCCTTTAAGGAGATCTTATTTCTCCAGGCAAGCCAAATGCAGGTAGTGATAACAAACCTGCCCTGGGCAGGGCTGTTTCCCAGCTGGCTGAATACTGGAACAGAGCAGTGTGCCCTGAGCAGGTGGGACACACCTGGGGGCTCTGAGGGTGTGGGACCAGCCTGAGATCTCTCAATGACACCAAGGTTTAGCAGAGAGCTGGGAATGGGGATTGGAGAAGGGTCTGTGTCCCCAGGCCTGGCACAGGGTGCCCAGAGGAGTTGTGGCTGCCCCTGGATCCCTGGCAGTGCCCAAGGCCAGGCTGGACACTGGGACAGGGGAAGGTGTCCCTGCCATGGCAGGGTGGCACTGGGGGGGATTTGGGGTCCCTCCAGCCCAACCCAGCCATGATTCCCTGCCTCCCTGGCCCTCCTGTGCTGACCCAGCTCTGAGATTCCCTGCATCCTCCTCCCAGCCCTGCTGGCAGAGTTTGTCCCCTGGGCCACCCTGCAGTCCCTGGTGAGCCAGGGCTGCTGGGAAATGACTGATTGAAGATTGTTACAGACAACATGAAAGTCTGATTTTTCTTGAAGAATCAAACCAGAAAATGTGTCTTATCTCCCACTTCTGCAGCCTCCTCCGGGTCAGGGCTCAGCTCAGAGCTTTTTGTGGAGATTTTCCTGTGATCCCAGGATCCTTGTCTTTCTTCTGCCTGTCTCCAGCTTCAAACCCAGCAGCTTGCACATGTCCTTTCCGCATGCCTTTGTTTTTTTTGGGTAAGTCTGTTTATCTCCAGACTGGAAACCATGATTAGCACCACTGTCCTGCTCCATCATGGAACCAAGGAATCAAACCCACCGATTTAAGGGCAAGACAAAGGGAATTTCTGAGGGGAGGAAGTTTTTCAGTAGGTTAGGGGAAAAAAGGCTGGGAAAGAATAAAGAGGAAAAATGGTGCTAGATAAATTAAAATGAAAAAGATTGGCTATTATGCAAAATGCTCCTGGTGTACATCATAAACGTTTGCTTTTTTATAGAGTCCCCACCACTGCAAATGCACTGCTGGCTATGAGAACATTTTAATAAAGGCCATTAAAACTCATTTCTCTGATATATATTCTAAAGGGGGAAAAAATCCAGAAATCATTTATAATGCTTATTACCACTGCTGGAACAATCCTTAAAGGTCTCTGGCAGGGAGCTCTTTGGGAAGCTTTTATTGGGGGAGAAAAACCATTCCCTGGAGTATTCTGTGGGGATTTGAGCTGGGCTGGGGCTTCACTGGGATATTCACCCCCAGGATGTCCTGGCTCTGCAAAGCTCCAGGAGCAGCAGTGGAACACAGACCGGAGGGAAAAGGGGGATAACCTAGAGAACAGTCCCTAATTTCCCCCGGGACTCCATGGAGGGCATTTCACCCACAGCTTCCTGCTGATCACCTGTTAATTACTGTTAATTAACGGAGGGGCAGCTTTGCCCTGGAGAGCAAACACCTCCTGAGGAGCTCCCGTGGAGGGCTCCATGGAGTCACTCCCTCCTCCTGCAGCCGCCTGTGCCAGGTGAGTTTTACCCAAATACTGCTCCTCCCTGGCTGGGAAGGCCGGGGTTCCCGTGGCACCAACCCTGCAGAGGGGCAGCGCCGTGGGAGCAGGGCTGGAGCTAATTAGGGTGAGACAAAGAGCACTTTCACTCCTGGTCCTGCATCCCTGAGCCCTCCTCCATCCCCCAGGCTCTTGCTGTACATCCCAGTGATGTTTGAGGGCACAGCAGCTGCTCTGGGAATGCACCCGGAGCCCTTTTCCAGGCACCCTGAACTTTTCCAGACACCCTGAGCTCTTTTCCAGGCACCCTTTCCCCCCTCCTTCTTAGATCTGTTAATTTGACAGTTTATGGGATGTTTCCCCCCAGCTTTCCTGGCCCAGCCAAAGCTGAAAGCTTTAATTCCATCTGGGTTACCTCCTGCTCTGAGTTCCTGGCACAGCTTCCATGGCCAAGGGCTGCACCTGCTTTTTATTTGTGCCCATGCTGGAGCCCCACTGCTCCATGCAGAATTTCCATGCAGAATTTCCATGCAGGCACCCTGAGCTGTCCCAGGACGGCCCCTCAGCCCTTTCCTGGCTGCTCAGTGGTTTGCCAGAAGTGAGAACCCTGGATTTTGGGATTTTGGTGCTGTGGGGTGAGGCTGCCCCATCCCTGCTGGCCTGCTCAGCACTCAGGGGTGCGAGTGAACAACCAGGGAATGGTGTGGTTGGAGCTCGTGGTGCTGAAATCCCATTTTGAATGGCATTATCTCTGGTTTTACTGCTCCAAGATTATTACCGCCAGTCTCAGATTTTAATGGCCACGTGGGAAAATAAACTGTGGGAACAGAAGCATGGAGGGAATGTTTAACAGAGCTTGGGAAGGATGGGCTTGGCAGGTCTGCCTTCCACTGCTCTGTCTGGGAGCCATCAATCACAGCCCAGATTCCCCAAAAAACCCTTTAAAAGTGGCACAAACAAGGCCAGGCTGGGGTTTATGAGATTTCTTTTGCTGAGGGAGGAAGGAATGAACCCACGCTCTGAAAACTCTTAATGAGCCTCAGAATTAGCAGCAGATAACGAAGCTGGGTTTTACCTCCTTCCCAGCAGTGTTCAGCAGCAACAGGGCCCCACTGCTGAGCCAAATTCCAGGGATTTTTTTGCCCTACCTGGAGGCTCCAGGGGCCAGGTTTTATCCATGCCAGTAACAAGGGACTCACCTGGAAGCTTCTGTGTGACTGAGCAGAAAGGAAAACAGAGTTTGTGCAAACCAAACGCTCCTCTGGTGCAGGAGGGGCTGAGCTCAGGAGCTGGATCCCTGCTGGTCTCTCCTGCTCTTCTCCATGGGGATGCTCCTGGTATTTTGTAAAGCTTCACAAGTAGGAAGCCTCATATTTAAATGATTGTTTTTAATGTTCCACATTTAAAATTTCTTCCTGTTGCACTAAGGGATGATGGGGTACGTGATTTGGGACTAATTCAGGACTCATTTCTGGGCTGACCAGGATCAGTTTAGGACTAAGTAGTTTTGGGACTAACATTTTAGTGTTTATATTTCAGGACCACCTTCAGGACTGCTCAGGTCTTGGTTTCAGAACACCCTTGGAGGAGCCTGAGTTTCATCTGATGAACGTTTCAGGATGATCCTGGAGCCTTTCCCAGCCTTCCTGACCCGTGACTCTGGATCAAACGACACAGGGACCTTTTTCCAAGGGCGCCTTTCAGTCCCAGTTTTAGACTTGGAGCTCTTTGTCTTTAGGATTTTTACAGTGATCCCCCTCCTGCTTAGACGTGTTCATTTGACAGTTTATGGGAAGTTTTCCCCCAGCTTTCCTGGCCCAGCCAAAGCTGAAAGCTTTAATTCCATCTGAGTTACCTCCTGCTCTGAGTTCCTGGCACAGCTTCCATGGCCAAGGGCTGCACCTGCTTTTTATTTATACCCATGATTTTTATTTGTGCCCATGCTGGAGCCCCACTGCTCCATACAGAATTTCCACCATTCCAAAGTGTCAGCCACTGTGCAGGGAAACGTCAGCACGTGGATCAGCTCCAGGGACACCAACGGGACAGAAGAACCCAGGGAGTGCCCAGGCAGAGGCAGTTTGCAGGGAAAGGATGAGCCCTCCCTCCTGCAGCTGCTGCTGGGCGTTCCTTGATGGAGGAGCCAGAGGAATCTCCCTGGAGAGGCTCCCAGGGGCTGCTGCAGCCCTGGGGAGGAGCTCGCCTGTCTGTGAGTCAGGGGGAGCAGCACAGCCCAGCCAGCTGCAGCTCCTGCACGCCCCGGGCAGGGATGGATGTGGGTAAAACCTGGCTGGTTTTACTCTTGCTCTATTCTGCTTTTTGCCTTGACAGGCCCAGCCAGGAGGGAATCCATCCCAGAAGGATTTGTTGAACAACACAGCCAAGAGAAGCACGGCTGAAAATCTGCTTTATGGAGCTGCTGGCTCCTCAGGGCTTGGCTCGCCCAGGTGGCAGCAAATAAACAGCATTTCCCCTCCTGATCCTTCAGCATTTAAAAGAAGGTATGAAATCCTTGGCTTGCACAATTTCTAGGGGGTTTTATTTTATTTTATTTTCCCCCCAGGTAAATAGTGTTAAAATACCTGTGTTAAAAAAAAAAAATCAAATAGCATTGGACAAATCAGCCATTGGCCAAATCACCCCCCAAGTGGGCTGGAATTGCTGTGCCCCTTCTGGGACTCTGGGATTCCCTTCTGGCCATCCCCACTTGTGCTCCCAACACCTCCTGGGCACTGAACCTCCTTGTGCTGGGAAGGTTCCTCCACCATGGGGAATGTTTTTGCAGGGTGATAAGCACAGCGCTGGGGTGAATCCAAATGTTTTAAGGGCACGTGGGAAAGGGCTGCAAGGAAAGGCCCAGGAGAAGGGAATTCCTGCATGTCCCCTCTGTTGGAAGTGTTGTTCTTCCCTGCCTGCCCATGAATTCCCCAAAGCTGCTCCACTTTTCACTCTGGCTCTGCAGCAGAGCAGGGATTTGCTGCTCAGTGTCACCTGCAGATCAGGGCCCTCCAGAAGGGCTGGGCTGGGAGGAACTCTTTGAATTGTAAGACAAGCCCTTGAAGGTCAAATCCCTGTTTGTCCCTTCACCCTTCCTTGCTGTCCCTCCATTTCCATCCTGGGCACTGGGTGGAAAAGATCCCCTGAGCTGTAATTACAGAGGATTATGGCACAATAACTCCCCTGCAAGACAGCTGAAGACAGGCACAGGGCTCATCCATCCCAAAGCAATATCCCAGCACAGCCTGGAGCTGGGCCAGCCTGGCAGCAGAGCAGCCTCCCTGCCCTGATGGATGGGCTGTGGCTGCTGATGGATGGGGAGCAGACCCTGCTTCATCCTCCCTTCCTCCCTGGCAGCCCAGCCTGGCCGCTGGGAGGAAGGCAGAGCTGGGAAAGGACACACCAGCACCTCTGCAGCTTGTTTGCTGAGAAGTGGTGACAGAAAATTGCATTTCTGTGGTTAGAGACGAGCCTGGAGCTCAGCAGACTGAGCTCAGCCTGGGCTGGAGGCAGAGCTTGGATTCCCCCATGCCCCAAATTTCCACTGGGCAGGGCTAAAGCTGTGGGGTTGGACAGCAGGGGACAGCCAGGGTGGCACCAGGGGACAGCCAGGGTGGGCACAGCAGGAATTTCCTCATGGAAAGGGGGCTCAGGCCTTGGCACTGCCCAGGGAGGGTTGGAGTGCCATCCCTGCAGGTGGCACCTGGAGGTGGCACTCAGAGCTGGGGACAGGGCACAGCTGGGACTCCATGGGCTGGGAGGGATTTCCAACCTCAATTTTGGGATTCCCTCTGTCCTAGGGGAGCAGCTCCCAGCTCCATGGTCACCACGGGGTCAGGCAGCAGGAGCCACCTGGGGACACTCTGGAAGAGCTCTGCAGCAATGGTAATGACAATAGTAATAATAATGGCAATTATGACAATAATGACTCCAGTGTCCCCCAGCTCCTCACAGAACACCCCTGAGAGGAAATCACAGCAGTCTGGGGCACTTGGGGGCTGCAGGGGTGGGAGGGGACAGGGAAGGGACATCCCAGCTGCCCGGCTTTGCTCTCTCTATTTGAACCCCACAATGGCTTTGATGGCTCTTTGTCACCCCCAGCAGCAGCCAGGACTGTTCTGGGGGAAGGAGGAAGGGGTGGGCGAGGAAAGGACCCCCTGCCACGTGCCAGGCCATGGCAGCCACCCCAGAGCGCTGCTCAGGCGCTTCAGGAGTGGGTGTTGCTGCTCTGGTTCTGCCTGCTGGATCAGCCCGTGACAGAAAATCCATTGGAAATCTGTCTGTGGCTGCTGGGAGGGGACAGAAAACGCCTTTTGCTGTTGAGATGCAGGAGGGAGATGCTGAGGAGCCCCCAGGACAGGCTCTGCCCAGGCCACCAGCCAAGGGCACTGCAGGCTCTGGCTCAGGGCTCCGTGCTCCTGCTGGCTGGGCAGGCTGGAGGGACACTCACCGTGCACACCCTGACGGTTTGTGGCACACAGGGAAGGCTTTCCTGCTCACAGGGCAGCGAGCCAGGGAGATCCAGGGACCGGAGGGGCTGCAGCAAGTATTGAAAGGTGCAAGCAGGCAGTGCTTGGCTGTCATTCCTAATTGGTATGGAGGGCAGAAAAGGAGTGTTACAGCCAAGGATCGTGTATAGGGAGGGAAGAGGAAGTAAGACACTGATTTCAAGGATTTCCACCCAGCACAGAGGCTGGAAATCAGATCTGCCACTGCCAGAGCAGCCATGGAGCTGCTCCAAGGGCTGGAGCCCCTCTGGAGCCAGGCTGGCACACCTGGGGGGGCTCACCTGGAGAGGAGCAGCTCCAGGAGAGCTCAGAGCCCTGCCAGGGCCTGAAGGGGCTCCAGGAGAGCTGGAGAGGGACTGGGGACAAGGCCTGGAGGGACAGGACACAGGGAATGGCTCCACTGCCAGAGGGCAGGGCTGGATGGGAGATTGGGAATTAGGAATTGTTCCCTGGCAGGGTGGGCAGGGCTGGCACAGGGTGCCCAGAGCAGCTGGGGCTGCCCCTGGATCCCTGGCAGTGCCCAAGGCCAGGCTGGACACTGGGGCTGGAGCAGGCTGGCAGCTCCTCTCTCCTCTCTGTTCCACACCTGCAGCTTTTTCACAGGAAAAATGAATTGATTGTGGGGCAGAACAATGTTATAAATCAAGCTGTGCTTCTGTTCCAGTGACAAAGGGAGAGCACGCTTTCTATATGCTAAATATATTCATGGCTTATATTAGAGTAACATTGCTTAAATTGATGATATTTATCAGTGGGGGAAAACAAATTGTTATATACAGGAGAAAATAATTAAAGGGGGGGAAGAGTGATGGTGGCATCCCAGCAGTGGGGTCTGGGCTGTCTGAACAGAAATATTGATGTGCTTTTGGGTGTCAAGGAGAAATGGAGAGAGAGAGGGGCAATTTCGGCTCCAGTTATAACTCCAAACCCCTTTAACCACAGTCACACTCAGGCAGGATGAAATTCCATCTCCAGCTGTCTGCCCTGCCTCTGACTGGAGAAGAAAAATCCCTCCCAGGAGAAGTTGTGCTGCTTTGTCTCTGCAGACCCTGGGTGCCATGCACGCTGTGCTCCAGCTCCTGTGGCCCTGGAGAAGGGGGAGAACAGCCTGGACCTCGGAGGGATCCCTGCAGTGAGCCCAGGGGCTCCTCCACTCCTCTAAGGGCTTCTCCAGCATTTCCCCTCCTCCTGCCAACTCACAGAATGCTCCCCAGGGGAGAATTCCTGTGGGAATGCTCAGGTCAGGAGCCATGCTTCCATGGCAATGGGGGGATTCCATTCCGTATTCCTGCAGCACGGGGGATTCAAGGCCAGCAGAGCACATCTGGCAACATCTGGAGTGCAGGAGGTGTTGCAGCATCCCTGTAGGGTGGCACATGGAATAGTTTAGGTTGGAGGGACCCCAAATCCCACCCATTCCACCCCTCCATGGCAGGGACACCTTCCCCTGTCCCAGGTGCTCCAGCCCCAGTGTCCAGCCTGGCCTTGGGCACTGCCAGGGATCCAGGGGCAGCCCCAGCTGCTCTGGGAAGTCTGTCCTGCATCTTCTGAGTAAAGACCTTCTTCCTAATGGAAACCTACACCCAAAAGTGGGAATGTTTAGAGAATGTCTCTCCAGCTTTTCCAAACTCTCTGTGTTTATTTTTCACTCAGGTTCCTTTACAGATGTTGTTCTGAACAGAAAACAGCTTGTAAACAGGGGAAAAATGGAAATTTCCTCAGTGCAGTAGAAATGGGAGTGATCTACAGCCCTGGATATAAAATATTCCGTGTAAAACTCCACTATTTGCAAAAGCAGATGTGGCTCTGTGTTCTACATGGAACTCACACATTCCATTAAGGAATATAAAATGCTGGCATCAATTGCAGGGGAAGAAGGGTTTGCTTGAGTTAATAGAGCTGGGGAAACAGGTGAATGGGATTTTGCAGTTGATGGAGCTGCTCTGGAGGAGAATAATTCCTGGGCACGCTGTGCAATCCATCACCAGCCCGGGGAGGAAGGGGAGCTGGGGAAAGCTCCCAGCCACCAGGAGATTTTGTGTTGCAGCTCGGCACAAATGGCATTGTTGCCCTGGGGCAGCCAGGCAGGATGGGCTCGGGGAGGTGGGGATGGGAGCACAGCAAGCGGGCATTTCACTTTTCCCAAGGACTGCATGTGCAACTGCAGTAATTGCTGAAGTATTTGGGATTGCTCAGCCTGGAGAAAGAGCCTTGGGGCTAATTCTCCTAACTCTGCCCTTCCAGTGCCTGGGAGAACGAGGGAGAGGGGCTGGGGACAGGGCATGGAGGGACAGGACACAGGGAATGGCTCCCAGTGCCAGGGGCAGGGATGGATGGGAGATTGGGAATTGTTCCCTGTGAGGGTGGGCAGGGCTGGCACAGGGTGCCCAGAGCAGCTGGGGCTGCCCCTGGATCCCTGGCAGTGCCCAAGGCCAGGCTGGACACTGGGCCTGGAGCACCTGGGACAGGGGAAGGTGTCCCTGCCATGGCAGGGGTGGGCTTTGAGGTCCCTCCAACCCAACCCATCTGGAATTCTCTGCTTCCCTGGTTCCAAGAATATTTTTCTTTTTGGTGAAATCACGTTTTCATTGTCCTTCTGCTGCCCAGGCCCATCTCCCACAGAAATCTCCCACTCACCAAATGCTGAGTTGCTCTTATCAAACAGGAAGTCGTTTTCAGGATCCCAAATTTAAGGCAGGGATAATGGGTTGGAAAGGAGGTATTTATGAACTTGAATGTTTCTAGTGCAGCACTTTGCACACAATTGAGAAATGATCCGCCTGACATTAAAACAAGCCTGGTATTAAGGCAAGGAAGGCAATAATTTTTTACTAATGGATTGTTCCATTTCATTTACATATCTTTTCCCAACAATTTTATGCTTAAGAAATCATTGCCCTTTTGAATTATGTGAGGCTCTTTTGACTGTAAGGCTCCAGCAATTTGCCAGCCTCATGTGTGTAATTAGTTTAATTAGCACTACAGCTCTAACGAGAGGATCAGTGTCTGCTGTGTGCTCTGTTCTTTCCTGGACAAAGTGAAAAATTTGGTTTCTTAATCAGTTGCATCAGAAGAACTCCGGGCCTCGCAAGTCTTCACAGAGCGCCTGGAGAGGGGGAATTTGTTTTGGGTTTTCTCCAAGTCCTTTGCTTTCAGTGCTGATTCCTGCAGCTCTGTTCAGTTCTGTTCAGCTCTGTTCAGTTCTTTCAGCTCTGCTCAGTTCCTGGAGCTCTGTTCAGTTCCATCAGTTCAGTTCCTTCAGTTCCTGCAGCTTTTTTCAGTTCCTGCAGCTCTGTTCAGTTCCTTCAGTTCAGTTCCATCAGCTCTGCTCAGTTCCTGCAGCTCTGTCCAGTGCCACTGATGCTCTGGGCAGGGATCCAGCCCCTCGCTGGCTCTGTGGGTGATTTCAGTTTGGGGTGTGGCTCTGCCCAGGGCAGGGAGCTCTGCAGGGACAGGGACAGGCTGGGTCCATGGGCTGAGGGTCACCAGCTCCTGGTGAGCTCTCCAGAGGTTTCTGACTCACCTCCGAGTGAAATTCCAGGATATTTCCTGGCAGTTTCTTTTTCTCCAAGAGGTGGAGGGAAATCTCCACAGCCCTATCACCAATACCTGGAGAGAATGCAAAATATAAAATGGGAAATATAGAAGGAAAATATAAAATGTAAAATATAAAATGTAAAATATAAAATATGGATTGCTGGGCTTTAAACCAGAGGCTCTGGGATCTGAGGTGTGTCCCTGGCCTCTCCTGCCGTGGATCAGGGGATGGTTTGGGTTGGAAGGGTCCTGCAGCCCATCCATCCCACCCTGCAGGGACAGGGACACGTGCCACGATCCCAGGGTGCTCCAGGCCTGGCCAGGCTGCCCTGGGGAGCCCTTTGCCCAGTTTGGTTGGCAATGGGAAGTTTTCAATGGGAAAAGTCACGGCCAGGTGTCTCCAGCTGCTCTGGGCCCTTGTCCAGCTGTGGGAACCCCTGAGTGCTCGGGGCTGTCAGGCTCTGCAGGGGCTGCCAGGGAGGCTGCAGTGCCCAGGAATCCCTGGAGCTGGCACTCAGAGCTGGGGACAAGGTGGGGATGGACACTGGGACTCGATCCTGGAGGGCTTTTCCAGCCCCAGTGCCTCTGGGATTCTGTGGCAGCATCACACTCCGGGTTTGGCTCAAGTCTCTGCATCCACCTGGGCTGCACCAGGAAATGTTCTGAGCTGCAGCTCTCAGCTGTTCAACTCCCTTCCCCTGGCCTTTCCCGGCCCTCCCTAATTATTAATTGTCCTCCAAACAAGCAGAGTTCCTTCTGCCGGGAGCGGTGCTGTGTGATGGATGTGGAGAAGGAGGTGCAATGAATCTTCCCGAGGCAGGGAAGGATAATTCAGCAGCCCCGTGAAAGGCTGACATTGAAAACAACTGCTGGGGAGCTGTCAGGGCGACAATGGGAGAAGCATTAGCGATTGATCAGGGTGTCATTAGCGCTGCTCATTAGCCCTGACAGGGCTCTCTGTGATCATTGTTCTGTCCCACAGCAGAGGAATTGGGCTGGCAGTGGAGGTGGGACCTCCAGGCTCCATTAAAGCAGCGTTAGGGAAAGATCTTTATCTAAAAGGGAGGAAATCATCATAATTGTGCTGGAGCGAGGTGGGTTTGTTTGTTCTTGTGCCACTTGGTTATTAAAGGAGAAACACGCAGCAGAACCTCGGCAACTCAGAGAGAACCATCCCCCAGAAGGAACACTGTCACTTCCAAAGGGAATTGTGCCTTTCATTGTGCCCCAAACTCCTCCTTCCGGGGGCTTGAGCCACCTGTGAATTCAGGTTTGCCCTTACAAGAAGAACTATTTAATGTTCTCAAAACGAGGAGCAATTTTAAGTAATCACAACACACAAATAGGTAAGAACCCCAGCGTTTCTCTCCAGTCCTTTTAGAAGGAAACTTTCAGGAAGGAAGGTCTGGCTGCCCTGGATCCCTGGCAGTGCCCAAGGCCAGGCTGGACACTGGGGCTGGAGCACCTGGGACAGGGGAAGGTGTCCCTGCCATGGCAGGGGGGGAATGGGTGGGGTTTGGGGTCCCTTCCCACCCAAACCAAGCTGGAATTAATTTCAGCTCTTTTGTCCAGAGGAGCCTGGTTTGCTCACCTTGCAAACGCCACAATGTTTTATCTCCGTGCTGGCTGCACACGGAGTCTGGGCTCATCTGCTCCAAAAATAAACTCGGTGATGGAGGAGGAAGCTGTGCCCATCACAGCAGGCAGAGTGAGTGCCTCATTTCCCAGCCCAGGGCCAGCCTGGGGGAGATGATTTCACCTGCAGATATTTGCAATAAGGAGGCTCCCCTCGTGTTTGTGTGCTCTGCAGTGGGGATTTCATCCCTGGCCTCACTGCCCTGACCAACACTGGCTCTGTGCTGCTCCCAGGGACATGGGGGAGGATGTCTGGTATAGGTACACGCTATGATATCAGCTTTTTGCAAATATTAGAACGGATTTTATATGCGTGGTGCTAAAGTAACTTTGCTGTAAAGATCCAGTTTTTATTTCTGTTGCTAATTAAGCTCAGTGCAGTGGCTGATAGCAGTGTGCTTGTGTTCAATGCTGCTGGGGTGGGATAACAGCCCGTGCACACAGGATGAGCACACCTCTGGTTGAGATGACCCCAAGATGTATTAAAAGTCTCTTTTCCCCAAGCCAGCTATCGAAGAAGGAATAACCAGGTTATTATTATCTAAAACATTTCCTGTCTGGGCTGCCGAGGTCTGTTCAGCAGGTCAGTCCGAGGCACACTGCCTGCTCACGGGGCTGGTGTTGTCTTTTATACACTAAACTACGTATTTGATAGTTACAGTTATGTCCCAATACCTATCACCTATGTTCAACAGTGATTTTCTACTTTACACCAATCCCAGAGTGCCTCCATCACCAAGAAGATGGAGGCTGGGAAGAAGAAGGAAGAAGGACAGGACAATGCTCGAATCCCTCCATCTTGTGCCCTGGACCCCTATAGAGAAATTCTACAAAATTCCACCTTTCACCCTGTGACAACTGCTGTTATAGTTATGCTACTACAGCAGTATGCTACTGTTATAGTAGTGTAACTTTTTGACTTGTAACTCTTCATATAATGTCGGTAATTTGCTCCATGGGTCAAACTCAAAGCCGCAGGGGTCTCTGGCTGCATGCCAGGGTCTCCGACCCCCCTGCCAGGGCTTTGAGCCATCCAGGGCATCCAGAGAGATGTCCTGAGTTCTGACACACACCTGCACAGCTCTGCCAGCCAGCAGCGTTCCCCTCTGCAGGCAGGGTGGGCCAGGGCTGCAGGGATGAGCCCGGGCTGAGAGCACAGCCCAGCAATGGGCACGCTCTGCAAAGGGGCAGCGAGGGGCAGCCAGGCTGAGCAGCTCTTGGAGCTGCTCTGGGAAAAGTTCCTGTGCAGAAGGCTCTGAGAATGTGCAGCAGGCTGATGGAAATAAATGGTATTTAAGAGGTATCCCGAGGAGAACAGGGTGCTCGTGGTTCAGTGCCAAGATGCACCTGGTAGTTACATTCACATTTTCTGAAAAATCCCTTGGCCCAGGATTTTTCTCCTGGGAAGCTGGGAAACCTCAGAGAAAAAGGAAAACAATATTATCTGATTTGCTTCTCCTGTGCTTTGCTCCTTTGAAATGTGTTCAGAGGTTGTTTACCAACTGGTGATTGTTTCATTAGTTTCTGCTATGAATTGTTTTAACTTAATAGCCAGTCAGTGCCAGGCTGTGTCAGGACTCTGGAGAGTCAGGAGATTTCATTAGCATCTTTTTAGCCTTCTGTCTGTATCCTTTCTGCATTCTTTAGTATAGTATAGTTCAGTATTCTTTTATATAATATAGTATCATAAAATAATAAATTAACCCTCTGAGAACATAAATTCATCATTCCTTCTTTCCTTCATCAGGGCACCCCACAAATACAACACCTGGTAACAACCTTTGCTCTGTGCTCCTTGCCTCTACTGTCCTTTATTGAGCTTTTTGCATTTTCACAGGAGAGTGACCGTGTTTTTCACAATGTCCAAGCACCAGGAACAGCTCCCCAGCCCTCCCACTCCCCGTTTGATTTTCATTTCTCCTTCCTGCATTCCCCCCTCACTCCCAGCTCAGTTTTTATGGATGTGGCCCAGTAAAGCTGTCAGAATAATGCAGCAATGATGCAATAAAGCAACCAGAGCTCTGGGTTTTGCTTGGCTGGTCTGGGAGGGAGCAGGAGCTCACCCACAGCTCTGCCCTCCACGAGCCCCAGCAGCACAAAATCCACTTTTACAGCAGGGTTTGGGCTGGTTCTCACAAAACTCAGCTCCTGCCAGCTGGGAGCATTCCTCTCCAATCCCTCTGGGGGTGTCTAAAAGGGAACCATGGCAAACAGAACATCAGGGCTGCTCCCTGCGGGAAATGTCATGGAAAAAGCAGGAAGAGGTCCCAGACACTTCTGCATTAAGCTGGTGGAGAATGACCAAGGAAAGGAAACCTATGGGAAAGTTGCTTTTGCCTCATCAAAACTCCAGAGAAGGGTTTTTCCTCGTTTAATACAAATTTTCATCACTGTCTATTCCAGATCCAGGCCCAGATTTTCCTGAGTCTTCAATAAGAAGATTCCAGATGTGTCTTTGCCATTTTACATGGAGATGCAGAACACAGGTAAGGAAAGATGTTACTATTTTCTAGCTGCAATTCCAACTGAGTAGCAGGATTGAAAAAGTGGAATTAACTCTTATTTAATGGATATATACATTTAATGGATGGATAATGGAACAATCTTACAGCAGAGCACAGGCAGTCCAATGAGTATTTGAAATTAAGTGAGGTCTACAATAGACCATGTTCTAGTTAAAAAAAAAATAAAAAGTTTCATATTTTAAAACCATTTATACTCTAATTGCATTTAAATAGAAATTAAATTGGAAACAAACTGTTGGGGCTTGGGTGATGAGGTGAGCAAGGCTGGGGCCTTGGAGAAGCCAGGAGATGTGGTGGATTGGGTGCTCTGAGCCTTCTGACCACGATGTATTTGTCAAGTTTCTTATCTCAAAAACTCTGCTCATTTCTCTAAAACAAACATTCAATTGTTATGCAAGAAACCAGCCATTCATGGCCTTTCCTGAATGAAACCAAAGGAAAATATTTAGGTTTCCTCTTTTCAGGTTTAATGCTTGCTGCAGAATTGTTCTCCTACTCTGGGAGCTGTCCTTCACCAGGTGATCAGGGAGAGCAAAAGGTTTGTGTCAGTGGATTTTATTTAACCAGCTCCAATTATTTATGAGGTGGCTGCAATTCTGAACCCCTCAGGGTAATAAAATGCCCAATTAAATTAAGATGAAAACTTCCTTGATAACCCTCAATTCATCAAATTCTTCTGTCAGCAACATCCCCAAATAACTCACACTGACTTTGGGTTGTGCTTGTCAGAATTGCAGGTTTAGCAGGAGGCACAGCCCTCCTGCCTGGAGGACAGTTAATTTCTGAGTTACAGAATTCTTCAGTTGATTTCTAAAAATAACATTTCAGTTAATTTTTGAGTTACAGAATTCTTCAGTTGATTTCCAAGCTAAATAACATTTCAGTTAATTTCTGAGTTACAGAATTCTTCAGTTGATTTCCAAAGTAAATAACATTTCAGTTAATTTCTGAGTTACAGAATTCTTCAGTTGATTTCTAAATTGAAGGAAGATTCTCTTTAGCAGAGCTCTTTCCTCGAGGTCTTTGGGCAGCCAGTGCTGGATGAAGCCCCTGCCTGGCACCCTGGCACTGCTGCTGAGTCTCACCTTGGCCCTCCCAGCAGCTCAAACTGCAGCACTGGTCTTGTGTTTGTGGGGTTCCCAGACGAAGGAAGGTGTGATTAATCTGACTCCATGTTCTTAGAAGGCTAATTTATTATTTTATTAAAGAATTTATTATTATATTAAAGAATATAGTAATATTATAAAGAATTACATTACAAATATATATTATAAAGAATTAAATAATATAATTTATTATTATATTAAAGAATACTAAATTATACTAAAGGATACAGAAAGGATACAGGCATAAGGCTAAAGATACTAATGAAAAACTTGTGACTCTCTCCAGAGTCCAACACAGCTTGGCACTGATTGGCCGTTGAGTCAAAACAATTCACATGAACCAATGAAACAATGACCTGTGGGTGAACAATCTCCAAACCCATTCCAGAGCAGCAAAACACAGGAGAAGCAAATCAGATAATATTGTTTTCCTTTTTCTCTGAGGCTTCTCGGCTTCCCAGGAGAGAAATCCTGGGCAAAGGGATTTTTCCAGAAAATATGACTGCCACAGACTGGGTTTTCTCCCTGAGAAAATGACTTTAATTGCTGGTGAGGAGTGTGGGGAAGCTCAGGGATGCTGCACACCAGGCTGCCCAGGGAGTGTGGGAGCAGCGGGAGCTGGGCTGGGCTCTGCTGCCTCTTCACATACTGTTACCTGCCCCAAACAGAAGCAGAAGGATTCTGTCCCCTTTTCCCTTCAGGGATCCCGGGGCAGAGCAGGACACCCAGGAATTTGGGGTATTTTACCCATGGTCAAACAGCACAAACCCATTTTAATCAAACCTCTGAAGCTCCCGGAGCACCTCTGTGCTGGGAGCAGCACAGGCTGTAAATAATTGGAGCATTGAGGAGAATTTACACCCCTGGGGCCAGCCCTGGAGGATTAAACCTCCTGGAACCATTTACCTTGAGAAAATGATAAAGTTTCCCAGGGCTGATGGTTCCTTGGGAGGAGATTGGAAGCAGAGGCTGTGCTTGGCGTGTCCTTACCAGGTATCAATTCCAGTTCTCCAAAGACATTTGCTGCCATTATTTTGATATCCCTGCCCTTTCCTGCCCTTGGAGTGCTGGAATTGTGGTGCTGGGACAGATTCAATTAACAAAGCAGAGGGAGCTGACCTTTCCCAGGCTGTTATTCTAGCCCTCATTTGCTTTAGGGGGGAAATACTTCTTTCTTTCCTGGATAAATATGAAATAACAAATAAATAACCCATTGATTTGTGGTCTGGGGAAAAAAATAGACAAAAAAAAAAGAAGAAGAAGGAGAGGAAAGAATGAAGTGGTGGGGCTCAGACACTGCAGTGGCTCCCAGAGTCTGCTGCCAGCTGCCATCTGTCCCCATTAGAGAGGCGTGGAGGGCTCCTGGAGAGGTTTCTCCAGGGAATTAGCTCAGCTCTGTGCCTCTGCTAACCCCGGGGCTGCTTTCCTGCAGGGAGAGGAGGAAATGTCCTTTCTGTGGCTCTTGCACAGGTGACAAACCAGGCTGTGGCACTGGCCAGCTCCTGGCTGGGCTGGGGGTGTGGGAGGGGATCTGTGGCAGGTTTAACCCTGAGGTTGGTCTGTGATCTATCTGGAGCAGGTTTGGCTCTGGGGTTGGGGATTTGGGATGGGATCTGGGGCAGGTTTGGCTCTGAGCCTGGGCTGGGGAGGTCATTGGGGCTGGGATCTGGATTTAACCCTGAGGTTGGACTGGGATCTGCAGCAGGTTTGGCTCAGGCTGGGCTGGGGATTTGGGATGGGATCTGGGGCAGTTTAACTCTGAGGTTGGGCTGGGATCTGGAGCAGGTTTAACTCTGAGCCTGGGCTGGGGATGCAGGATAGAATTTGGAGCAGGTTTGGGCCTGAGCCTGGGCTGGGGAGGTCACTGGGAATAGGATCTGCAGCAGGTTTGGCTCTGGGGTTGGGCTGGGGATTTGGGATGGGATCTGGGGCAGGTTTAACTCTGAGCCTAGACTGGCATCTGGAGCAGGTTTGGCTGGGCTGGGGAGGTCACTGGGGCTGGGGCACAGCCTGGGCTCCTGTCCTGGGCTCCTGTCCCAGCCCAGGTGTCACCTCTGGCTCGTTTTCAGCCCTCTCAGCAGCCAGCACAGGAGATGATGTCCTCAGTGCCTCCTCTGTTCCTTCCCACCTTCCCCAGATCAGGGCATGGTTCCCATCACTCTCCCTGGATTTCTGCAGCTCTCCAGAGCAGGGAGTTGGGGATTGATGGAAATTACAGGCACAGATAATAACAGCAACGTGTATTATTTATAGATCACAGAATCCAGGCTCAGAAAACAAACAATAAAGCACAATAAAGCAATTTTCTATTGCTCAGCTCTGACAGGCAGGCTATAACCCTTAGAGGTGTTTGGATGACCATTCTCAGATCCAAATGAGACACTGCAGCGCTTCCCAAAGTGTGCTTGTGTCCTGATGAATGAAAACGAGCGGAGAGGAGGGCTGGAAATGTGACAATCCACAGCAGCACTGTTAATTTTCCACAGCTTTGTCATTTACTTGCAGAACCTTAATCTATTTCTGGTATGGCTTTATGGTTGCTCCTTCCATCAGAGCCCACAGACTGCAATATTCCGCTCAGTGAGCTGAAATATCTGTTGATGGAAAAGCAGCTCCTCATCAAAGCCCTGGGAACTGCTGTGGGCTTGTTCTGTGCACTGGGATTACCTGAGGAAACGTTGGATGGGCTGAGAAATAGGCTTTTTGTATTTAGAGAGAGCAGAAATCAAAACTTCTAAATTAAAAATACAATTTTTTCTCGCTTTAATTCAATAAGGTGTTCTGCCCTCTCACCAAACTCATCTGCAAGGGGGGCAGGAATAATCCCTTAACGAGAAACAAAGAAGGGAAAATGCTTTCTTTGATGTCTGGGCTCTGCTGCCCCCGGCTCTGTCTCTGGGAGTGGAGCCCCATCCCCTGGGATGGGATGGGATCAGTGGGATGGGGTCAATGGGATGGGATCAATGGGATGGGGATGGGGATGGGGGAGCTTCCAGGTCCTTCCCAGGCAGGCTTTTCCCTCCTGGCACACCCCAGGCACAGCTGACAGATCCCACAGCATCTCAAGTGCCTCGGGTTCTCCTCCCTGTTAAACACAAACCGTGCATGGAGGGAATCATGGAAAAAACCGAGCTGGGAGGGATCCCAGGCTGCTCCCACCCCGCCTTGGGCACTGCCAGGGGTGCTGCAGGGATCTGCTCTGGGCAATTGCAGCTGTGTCCAAATTCTGAGCTGTCCTGTAGCCCTTCTCCCCAGCAGGGGAAGATCCCAGCCCTGCCTGGATCCAGCCCTGCATCCTCATTTTCCATAAACTCCTCCTTCACAGGGACTGCTGGCACCAATTCCTTTTTCCTGTTATCTCTGCGTTTCTGTTGAAGGCCCATTACTGGCTTTAATCAGTGAAATGAATTTGTTAATGAACTGCCTGATAAGCTTGCCACGGCTAATGTTGGAAGGGTTTTATCTCCTTTTTTTTTTTTTTTTGGTTATTGTTTCTTCAATATCAAAGAACTAAACAAATACATTAAAAACTTGCTGCAGCTGCTGGCAGCTTGGTCTTTTGCTTCAGGCAAATCGTGGGAATAAATTCAGTTACAACTGCTCTGATGGGAAGAGGAGTTAATGGGAATTTCGGCAGGAGCTGAGGAGGGCTGGGGCTGTTGTTCTTGCTCACCTGCCCTGTCCCAGGGCTGGCACACCCCGGGCTGGCACCTTCCCCCAGCTGTCCTGATGGCTCCCTTTGGACCAGGGTGGGCACAGGGCTGCAGGGAAGGTGACCCTGAGCCTGCCCAGGCTGTGCAGGGCTGCAGAGGGTGGGAGGGCAGCAGTGCCCTCCCTGTGCCAGCCCTGGCTGTGCCCTGACAGCTGCGGTGCCCCATCGGCCCAGAGGGCTTTGACAGCGCCCAAAATGCTCCTTTGGTCAGGGAAATCAATGCACAAACACCAGAGGCTGATGTTCAAAAAGGAGGCAGAGGAGTCTTTTGACTTTATTCCAGTAAAGGGAGAGGCTGTGGGGCATTCCCCTGGGCTCTCTCCAATTTTTGGAGGATGCAGCCTCCTTTTTATCCCAATTTTCCAGCTGTATTTCCCTTCTCTCTTTCCCCCTTACCTGAGGTACTTGAGAGGTTCAGACTTCCCAAAACACGTGATACCAGAGATTCCCCTCTAATGTACAACCCTCCCTTTTGTTAATTCTTATGGAATTCAGGGGTTTTCCCCCATTGTTTCTCTCATCTTTCAATGTCTAATTTCATTTATCATCAAACCTCAAGTTTATTTATAAACGCAAATCTCTTTTTCCATTCATCAATCAGTGGAACCCTTCCCACTGTTTCTTTTCTCTCCCAGTGCTGGTTTTATCTCCCACAGCTGGTTTGGAAAGACAAATCCACTATTCCTCCCACTTTACCCTGTTAGTGGAGACTGGGATCCACAGAACGGGGGCTGGGATCCCATTCAGGGTTTGGGATGCAGGAATAGGGGCTGGGATCCCATTCAGGGTTTGGGATGCAGGAATAGGTTGAAACTTGCATCTCCTGGGAGGAAATCTGTCTCAGCACAGATGGTGGTCACTTCTTCCCTTGTTGTGACTTCATCCTGTTGGTGACATCTCTGCTTCACCAGAGCTCGTTGGAGGTGACATCATGGCCAGCCAGATGTCCTTGCAGACCCCATTCCAGGGCCTTGGGGACCCCATTCCAGGGCCTTGGGGACCCCATTCCAGGGCCAGGTGTCCTGGTTCTAAGGCACACGAGGTTCTCCAGGTTAAAAATGGATCCCAGCAGCCCATGAATGTCTCCAGTGCAGAACTGCAGGGAAAAGAGGGATGTTTGTGAGAGAAACACAGCCCGGAGCGCTGGGGGACAGCAGAGCTCACCTTGCACGGAGGAGATGAATATTGGACGAGAGGAGGAGATGGGTTGGGAGCTCCTTTGTGAAGGTTAGGATGGTTTTCCCTTCCCTTTTGTTCCCCCCATTCACTTCCAAGAGGATCGGCCGGAATAACAATGCCTTGTTTTGTCTGGCTGATAATTGCATTGATAATTGAGTGCAATTTGGACAATCACATTCCAGGCTGCTCTAATCTCAGCAGATGCATATTCATGATGCCATTGGAGATGGAGCTGAGGAGCTCCATTGTCTGCTTCACACCGCGCAGCTTTGGAAGCCAACCCAAAGCAGCAGGAGATTGATTTGTCCTCCCACAGCTCCCTCCTGTCCCCCTGCTGCTGGATCTCTTCATCCATCCATCCCTCCCTCCCTCCCTTGGGAGCAGTTCCACGTTTGTGGCTGCCCAGCAAATTCCTGCCCTGATGCTTCTGTCAGGAAAGTGAACCCACAAATATCAGATGTTTATGTCCAAAAGGAGGCAGAGGAGTCCTTTGACTTTATTCCAATAAAGGGAGAGGCCATGGGGCATTCCCCTGGGCTCTCTCCAATTTTTGGAGGACACACGCTCCTTTTAATCCCAGTTTCCCAGCCCCATTTCCCTTCTCTCTTTCCCCATTTCTCAGGTACTGGAGAGGTTCAGACTTCCCGACATGCCTGATACTGAAGATTTCCCTGTAATGTATAACCCTCCCTTTTAATTGTTAATTCCTATGGAATTTAGGCGTTTTCCCCATTGTTTCTTTCATCTTTCAATATCCAATTCAATTTTTAGCAAACCTAAAGTTTATTTGTAAAAGCAAATATCTTCTTCCATTCATCAGTCAGTATTATCTCCCAGCAGACCCACAGCTTTTCTGTTAAGACAAATCCCTCATTCCTCTCAGTTCCCTTCCATGGTCAGCTTGGTTTGGCTTTTTTTTTGTTTTGTTTTGGTTTTTTTGTTTGTTTTTTGGTTTTTTTTCCTGCTGCAGCAGCATCCCTCGGTGTGCCGAGTGTCCCTGCCCTGCTGGGAATTCTCCTGGAGCCGTGGCTGCCCTGGGTCCCTGGCAGTGCCCAGGGCAGGCAGATGGGGCTGGAGCCCCCGGGGCAGTGGGAGGTGTCCCTGCCATGGGAATGGGATGGGATTGGAGATTCCAGCCCCTGCCATGCCTTGCCTCCTGCTGCAGCATTCCCTGTTCCTCTGTGGAAACCCAGGGCACTGGGAATATTTCTGTGTCTGCTCTGGGGTGCCCTGACCCCAGGGGAGCTCTGACTCTGACCCTCATTCATGGAGAAAGCTTCCTAGACTCCAAGATAGACCAGAATCCACAAAAGTGCAAACTAGAGAGTAGTGTAAGTGTACAATCTGGGTGAGAAATTTGGTTTTGGGATTTTCAGTATGTTGTGGATGGAAGAAAGATGGAGGGCACAGGGTGCTGTCCTGGGTTTCTTCTTCATCCTTCTTCTTCCTCCTTCTGCATGGGTTTGGGTGGCATTTGGTAATCGGGCCAAAAAGTCCATATTGGGGGCTCTTTGGGATCAGTTGTTGGGTTAAAAGGGGAAATAATCCAGGTGTCAGTTCTTAATTGGATAGTTTAGCTGTAAAAGACCTTGCAACAAGAGACTGTTGGCCACTTTTGTGGTGCTGAGCCTGGTGTGGGCAGCGTGCAAAACTCTAGATAAGATAACAATAAACAAGAACCCGAAGACTGAAAAAACCCAGTGCAGCTTTTTCCTGACACAAAAACGCTCCGGGAGGCTCTCCCCCAGCAGGGGAGCCCCTGGGAGGGCCCAGCCTGAGGCTCACATTCGGGGAATCAGTAGCAGGTACCCCAAGGTTCCTCTGCTGGGGCTCTGAGCACATCCCTGTGTCCCAGACCCACGGGGCACAGAGCTCTGGCTGGTGTTAAATGACACTCGGGAGCTGTGGGTGCAACACCTGAGCAGGTAAAGAGAGAGAACCCATGCTAAGAAGCCCCTCGGATCATTAGATCACAATTTTATATTGGATTAGAGCATTTCCTGGATCGATTTTTAACTGGCTTATTGCAAAGGTAAGGAGAGCCCCCTAAGAAGCATCTTTATGGAACAGCCTTCGCTTCTGAAAGATGTTTAAAATGAAACGTTTAAAAATAAATAACTGCAGAAATATAGATATTGACATCCCCCAGGTCACACACCTGTAGTTCTGCAGACTTTGGAATGAAATCTGTTATAATTTTTTTCCTGATCCATTAATTTTGGTACTTTGGGATGAGGCTCAATGGACACAGAAAAATTCAGTCAAAGGTTGGAGTTATTGGTCTTGGAGGTCTCTTTCAACCTTAAGGGTTCTGTAAATGTTTTTTTAGGAAAATCAGCCACAGGAGAGCCCTGATTCCATTGTGAGAGGGAATTTAACAGCAACAACCCCTGAATTCCCTGTGCTGGGGTATTGCCACTTGGAAATCCACAGCACAGAGTGGGGAAAATGGGAAAACATGTGGGAAAATAGAATTTCCCATGAAAATTGGCTGATCTTTGTGTATGAAAACATTGCATTGAACAATCTACAGACTGAAGTGGTGCAGGAGCCGGGTGCATCATTTCATGGAAATTCCTAAATTAGCTCCTTTTGATTCTTTTGTTCACAAATTGTCTTGAAACAGCTGAGGGATTTTCTCAATGAGCTGGGCTTTATTCTCTGTGCCAGTGGGCCTGGTGTGAAATTTGGCAGCTCTTTGTCCTGCCATCCATTGGCAGCATGGAAAATGTAGGATTTCTGCATGAGCAGCTTTACATGGGCTCTCCAAATGTGCTCCCCATTATTGTTATTTAATGTTTGCACACAGCAGAGCTCGCAGGAATTGGAGGAGGATTCAAATAAAAGAGACAGAATTAAAACATATTTTCCCAGGAATAGGTAATTTCTGCCTTGCGCAGGGATAACAGCGGGGAGGAGGTGGATAAAATAATTACTCTCCATGTACATATTGATTTTTTTTTTAATATAAGTTACTGAGCTGAGTGTGAAATATGGGAAATATGAACAGGTTCCCTTGTGCCTTTCCCTGCTTGTTTTTATTTCCCTCCTTTCTGCATTTCCCCCCTTCCCTTCTCTCTGGCAAAGCCTCAGCAGAGCAGAGAACACCAAATTTATTGTGTAGAGCAAAGCCTGGCTTGTAGCTGTGGCCAAAGCCTCTCTAGTTCTGGATTTCTGGTTAAACTGAGGTTGAATCCCTGCAGGATTCCCTCTGTTTGTTCCAGGGCTGAGCTCAAACCACCAAATCCCAGGAGGGTAATTCAGGGAAGGGTTTTAACTTTATTTAATCCTCCATGGGGAAATGCTTCCAAAAATTGCTGCTGGTTGAAATATAGAGAGTTGGAATTGTTTCTTCCATTCTGTACGAGGCAATTAATTGTTTGATTAGTGAGCACAGCTTTTTTCAGGATGAGGCGCAATGTTTCTGTTTGTTCAGACTCGGCCATCAAAGATTTTAGCTCCTGCTTTGAACAGGGAAACCGAATCCTCCAAGGGGGAAATGCCTTCCAGGGATTAAATTAAATGATTGCGTGTATTTAAAAGTCTTGAAGGCACATTTAAATTTAAAAAAAAAAAGGCAAACTATTTAAGTTAGTCAAGTCATGGCATCCACTGATACAACTAAACCATTTTTAATGGAATCCCCCAAGTCTATTATTTCTTGCAAGTAATTTTGTGTGTTGGCTCCCGAGATCTCTCCGTTTGTCCCAGGAGCTAAATTTTGCCTGATTCAGGGGAAGCTTGGGAGAAAATTGGAATTAATACATGAATTTTTAATCTATTACATGTGTCAGAACACGAGGGTGGAGTGAGTGAGGAGGAAAATCTCCTGGGTGGGAGAGGAAACCTGCACTAAACCCCAGCTGAAGAGCAGGGATTTGCAGCTGGAAAAGCTGGATTGATCCAAGTCACTTAAGGGGAAAACCCATTAATTCCCAGAGATTTCTCTTGTTCTCACAGCCTGATTCTCTGAGCAGCTCCAGCGAAGCTCAGACAAGCTCAGCTCCATCCTGCGCTTGAAATTGCCAGGTGAAATGGGAGATCCTGAAGGGAAATCCCGTGGGGAGGGAGAGGTCCCTGTGCTGGGGTCTGTCAGCAGGGCCACAGATGAGTAATTCCAAGAGAATTCATTAACTTTTGGACAAGCTCTTGTGAAACCCATTAGTTTGAGTATTAGCATCCCCAAACTTGCAGTAATTCCTACAACAGCTTGAATTCATGGAGGGGTTACTACAATTTTATCAGCTTTTTTTATTTTATTAATTTAGATTAGTGCACTCCCAAAAACGAGCACATGAAGTGTGCCTATAAAATCATGCAACAAAACCATTTAATAATTATAAAGACTGATAACACACAAAAAACCTCCAGCTCAGGGTCTACCTTGTTTATTATCTGCAGTTTGCCAAACTCAAATTTGGGTTCCATTTTCCACATGAAGTTAACCCAGAGAAATGTGACTTAAACGCAGCTTTACTGTGAGAAATTTAAATAACTCAAAATGTGTATTTGAGGAGCAAACAAAGCTCTTATAGATCCTTTAAACTGGGAATTGAACTGGGACCAGCATGGGACTGAAACTGGGACCAGCATGGGAATTAAACTGGGATCAGCATGGGAATTAAACTGAAACCAACATGGGAATTAAACTGGAACCAGCATGGGACTGAAACTGGGACCAGCATGGGACTGAAACTGGAACCAGCATGGGACTGAAACTGGAACCAGCATGGGACTGAAACTGGAACCAACATGGGAATTAAACTGGAACCAGCATGGGACTGAAACTGGGACCAGCATGGGACTGAAACGGGAACCAGCATGGGAATTAAACTGGAACCAGCATGGGAATTAAACTGAAACCAACATGGGAATTAAACTGGAACCAGTATGGGACTGAAACTGGGACCAGCCTGGGGCAGAACCTGGGCCCAGCCTGGGGCAGAACCTGGGCCCAGCACAGGCACTCCCTGCTTTTCAGAGCCTTCTCAGAGGAGGCTCTGGCTGCTCCAAAAATCTTTTCCTTGCCCCTCTTTGCCCACCAGAGCTGGGTCCCTGTATTTGACCCCAGGCCTGGGCCCATGTCTGTGAGCAGCAGGTCCAACACGCTGCCAAGAGGCAATGCACCCGTGTTAATTGTGTTAATTGTGTTAATTGTGTTAATTGTGTTAATTGTGTTAATTGGTCACCCAGAGCAGCTGTGGCTGTCCCGGGGTCCCTGGCAGTGTCCCAGGCCGGGCTGGGATGGTGGGAGTGTCCCTGCCATGGCACTGGATGGGTGGAGGGCCCTTCCAGCCCCGACCATTCCATGATTCCATGAGAGCGAGGATCCCTAAGCCCAGGCTGGGACAGGGCTCTGCCTGGCGTGCCAGGAGCTGGGAATCAGAGCTGCAGCTCCCAGCACAGTGCCCTGCAAAGGCAGCTCCTGCTCTGCCTGCTCTGCACCTGATGTGCCACTGCTCTGGGTGCTCCTTACTGCAGGCTGGCCAATAATGGCATTCCTGCAGTTCCTAACCCCAAAGACATATGCTTTGGTGATGAAGGATCTGTCCATACAAATGTGACTCCTGATAATTAAATATGCCCTTCCATCAAGCTGGGAAAGACACGGAGCAAAGATTTAGGGGCAGCAGAGGGAATCTAAAATTAGATCTGCACCATAAGCTGCATTACTTAGGGAAAGCAGAATTTATTTGCTCCAGTTGTGGAGTCACTAATATTCCCTGAGAGAGACTTTCTCCTGCAATACATTGAGAAGATGGATCATGTTTTAAGCCTTCCAGGGTGTTTGGAGCAAGGTGCTTTGTTAGGGAATGGCAGACGTCTCAAAATAGGGAAATCACCCCATCCTGGAGTTATTCATGCTGAATACAGAATCACTGAGGGTGGAAAAGACAAGCACCACCATGGCTTTTCTCTCTGGATATCTCTTCCCTTGCCTACAACAGGAATTTCCCCTTCCCTGAGTCTGGGTGAGCCCCAGAGAGCTCCCCTGGGTGTGCGTGCCTGGGGGTGACAGACACCAGGAATTAGCTGGAATCAGGGATGTGTGCCTCAGCAGCTGGAATCAGGGATGTGTGCCTCAGCAGCTGGAATCAGGGATGTGTGTCTGAGCAGCTGGAATCAGGGATGTGTGCCTCAGCAGCTGGAATCAGGGATGTGTGCCTCAGCAGCTGGAATCAGGGATGCACGGCTCAGCAGCTGGAATCAGGGATCCATGGCTCAGCAGCTGGAATCAGGGATGTGTGCCTCAGCAGCTGGAATCAGGGATCAGTGGCTCAGCAGCTGGAATCAGGGATCAGTGGCTCAGCAGCTGGAATCAGGGATGCCTGGCTCAGCAGCTGGAATCAGGGATGTGTGGCTCAGCAGCTGGAATCAGGGATGTGTGTCTGAGCAGCTGGAATCAGGGATGTGTGTCTGAGCAGCTGGAATCAGGGATGCATGGCTCAGCAGCTGGAATCAGGGATGTGTGTCTGAGCAGCTGGAATCAGGGATGTGTGCCTCAATAGCTGGAATCAGGGATGCATGGCTCAGCAGCTGGAATCAGGGATGCCTGGCTCAGCAGCTGGAATCAGGGATGTGTGGCTCAGCAGCTGGAATCAGGGATGTGTGTCTGAGCAGCTGGAATCAGGGATGCATGGCTCAGCAGCTGGAATCAGGGATGTGTGTCTGAGCAGCTGGAATCAGGGATGCATGGCTCAGCAGCTGGAATCAGGGATGTGTGGCTCAGCAGCTGGAATCAGGGATGCATGGCTCAGCAGCTGGAATCAGGGATCAGTGGCTCAGCAGCTGGAATCAGGGATGTGTGCCTCAGCAGCTGGAATCAGGGATGTGTGTCTGAGCAGCTGGAATCAGGGATCAGTGCCTCAGCAGCTGGAATCAGGGATCAGTGGCTCAGCAGCTGGAATCAGGGATGTGTGCCTCAGCAGCTGGAATCAGGGATGTGTGTCTGAGCAGCTGGAATCAGGGATGTGTGTCTGAGCAGCTGGAATCAGGGATGCATGGCTCAGCAGCTGGAATCAGGGATGTGTGTCTGAGCAGCTGGAATCAGGGATGTGTGTCTGAGCAGCTGGAATCAGGGATGCACGGCTCAGCAGCTGGAATCAGGGATGTGTGTCTGAGCAGCTGGAATCAGGGATCCATGGCTCAGCAGCTGGAATCAGGGATGCATGGCTCAGCAGCTGGAATCAGGGATGCGTGGCTCAGCAGCTGGAATCAGGGATGTGTGTCTGAGCAGCTGGAATCAGGGATCCATGGCTCAGCAGCTGGAATCAGGGATGCATGGCTCAGCAGCTGGAATCAGGGATGCGTGGCTCAGCAGCTGGAATCAGGGATGTGTGTCTGAGCAGCTGGAATCAGGGATGTGTGTCTGAGCAGCTGGAATCAGGGATCAGTGGCTCAGCAGCTGGAATCAGGGATGTGTGTCTGAGCAGCTGGAATCAGGGATGTGTGTCTGAGCAGCTGGAATCAGGGATGTGTGCCTCAATAGCTGGAATCAGGGATGCCTGGCTCAGCAGCTGGAATCAGGGATGCCTGGCTCAGCAGCTGGAATCAGGGATGTGTGTCTGAGCAGCTGGAATCAGGGATCAGTGGCTCAGCAGCTGGAATCAGGGATGTGTGTCTGAGCAGCTGGAATCAGGGATGTGTGTCTGAGCAGCTGGAATCAGGGATGTGTGCCTCAATAGCTGGAATCAGGGATGCATGGCTCAGCAGCTGGAATCAGGGATGTGTGTCTGAGCAGCTGGAATCAGGGATCCATGGCTCAGCAGCTGGAATCAGGGATGCATGGCTCAGCAGCTGGAATCAGGGATGCGTGGCTCAGCAGCTGGAATCAGGGATGTGTGTCTGAGCAGCTGGAATCAGGGATCCATGGCTCAGCAGCTGGAATCAGGGATGCATGGCTCAGCAGCTGGAATCAGGGATGCGTGGCTCAGCAGCTGGAATCAGGGATGTGTGTCTGAGCAGCTGGAATCAGGGATGTGTGTCTGAGCAGCTGGAATCAGGGATGTGTGTCTGAGCAGCTGGAATCAGGGATCAGTGGCTCAGCAGCTGGAATCAGGGATGTGTGTCTGAGCAGCTGGAATCAGGGATGTGTGTCTGAGCAGCTGGAATCAGGGATGTGTGCCTCAATAGCTGGAATCAGGGATGCATGGCTCAGCAGCTGGAATCAGGGATGCCTGGCTCAGCAGCTGGAATCAGGGATGTGTGTCTGAGCAGCTGGAATCAGGGATCAGTGGCTCAGCAGCTGGAATCAGGGATGTGTGTCTGAGCAGCTGGAATCAGGGATGTGTGTCTGAGCAGCTGGAATCAGGGATGCCTGGCTCAGCAGCTGGAATCAGGGATGTGTGTCTGAGCAGCTGGAATCAGGGATGTGTGTCTGAGCAGCTGGAATCAGGGATGTGTGTCTGAGCAGCTGGAATCAGGGATCAGTGGCTCAGCAGCTGGAATCAGGGGTGTGTGGCTCAGCCGAGGGTGCAGACCCTCGCAGGGATCAGAGCTGGCACACGGCTGGCCCTGCTGCCTCTGGGGGATGTGGAGCCCTGCAGACCCCACAGCCCCAGCCAGGACAGTGAATTTCCCCTGCTAACCAGCCTAGCAGGGTTTAATTCCCCTGCCTGCCCAGAGCCCTTCCTGCCCGGGACCCAGGAGATCTGGGAGCATTCTCAGCAGCCTCAGGCTGTCTCACCAAACTGGCTGCCCCAGCTCTGCTCTCTGCCAGCCCTTCTGTGCTGTGGTGGGGAAGCTGGCCCTGGCCCAGCCTCACCTCGGGAAAAGCAGATTTTACAGCAAACCCACCCAGCAGCAGGCTTGGCTCTCCTCGCTGCAAACAAGAGATTGGAGAAGAGGTTGTTAGGGAAATTAATGCACAAGCACCAGAGGTTGATGTCCTAAAAGGAGACTGTTTCAGTCCCATGGTGGTCCCAGTCTCTGTCCCATGCTGGTTCCAGTTTAATTTCCATGCTGGTGCCAGTTTAATTTCCATGGCGGGCTCAGTTTCACTCCCATGCTGGTTCCAGTTTCAGTCCCATGCTGGTCCCAGTTTCGGTCCCATGCTGGTCCCAGTTTAATTTCCATGCTGGTCCCAGTTTAATTTCCATGCTGGTCCCAGTTTCAGTCCCATGCTGGTCCCAGTTTCTAGTCCCCATGCCAGTTCCAGTTTCAGTCCAGTGCAGTTTCCAGTTCCCACCTCCAGGGACTGACCCTGCTATGGCAAAGGCTCCATTAAATGTGGAGCAGTTCCTGCAGACCCAAAACAATCCAGTCCTTGTGTTTCTAATGCTTACCTGGAAGGTTTTCCCACTTGAATTCTCGTGGCATGTTCCTTACAGGCAGGTATGTTTTGATAATTACTCAAGTGACATGATGAAAATCAATAAAACCAATCAAAATCCATTAAAAAGTCACAGATTGGATGTTTAGCCCAAGTCCTGCTCACTGCTTTGTCCAGCAGGTGCTGATTATCCTCAAGCCCTCTGTGCCAAGAACTTCTGCCTCAGCTCCATTGCTCTTCCATTAAAAAGCTGTTCTTGAGTCCATAAATTTATTTTACTCCGACTGCTACATGAAAAGTCATAAACCAATTTATGAGCTGAGAAATGCTCCTCTCAGTGCCACGGCAATTTGACATCTGCCAGCTTTAATCCTGGCTCTCCTAAAGCCTGACTGTGCTGTGGGGGAGGAAGGGGAGCCAGAGAGGGGAGGAACTGCACCCCAAACCCGAGAGGATGTCAGATACAGCCATGGGATGGGCTGTCAGAGCCAGCCCCCAGCAGCGCTGCTCCGGCCTTCATACAGGCAAGAATCTTGTAACAGAAAAGCTTTATAAAATCAGAGTCCAAGCCTGTTACCTCTTCTAAGTGCAGCTGAGCAGCCAGCTAAGTTCCCATGTGAAGGAATCTTGAGAATGAAAATCCCTTTGAAGAACAGCCTATTCTAGGAGAGAAAAGTTAGTTGCATCTGTAATAACAGAAGATCTGTCCCATGGGAAACCACAAAGAAAAAATGCAAACACCTGTGAACAAAAAAAAATCCTGACACCTTCTAACCAATGAATTGAGTGGCAAGAAAACTACTGGCCAACTGGAGCTGGACACAAAGTCAGTGAAAGCTGCATAAAAATGAGTTGTGTGAATGAAGAATTGGCTTTTCCTGCCCGCAGCAGCTGAGTGCTGCCTGCTGTGCTGCAGGACCCTGCCCAGGAGGGTCAGGGTGGGCAGAGGACACGGCCCATGCCCTGGGGGGGACCCCTGCCCTGTCCCCAGCTCCAGGCTTTGACCTGCTGCTGCCTGGGGAAGGGCAGGGCACCCAGGTGCTCCTCCACCTGTCCTGGGGTGGGAAATGCCAGCCCAGCTGCAGCCCTTCCCTGTGCTCCAGCAGAACAGGGCTCTGAGCTCTTTGGCCACAGCCTTCTGTCACTGTGGTGTGAAAAATCCACAGCAGCCAGGGAAACACCGTCCTCGTGCTGTAATCTTCTGTCTGTGCTGTTCTCTCATTGCCGTGGCTGCTCTTTGCATGTACCTAATTTGTCTTTATTACCAGAGCAAAGCAAGGCTGATATTTACACTTCCAGCAAGGCATGCAAGAGACAAAAAATAAATGCTGGGTTTTGACTCATAAATAAACCTTTTTTTGTAGTCGGTGCAGCAAGACACCAGCATTTTCTTGGTAACATCCCCACTGGAAACAGTTATACATTGCCAATCATCAATAAGTGCTCTGGAGCTCAGTGCCTTGAAAAACATACTGAAAATATTTAAATTTTAATTATAAGATACAAGTTTAAATTCAATTTAAATTAGTTGCAATCCACAGCCAATGCTGCAGGGACATGAGTAGTCTACTTTGTTTAGGCCACATCCTATCTTAGGGAATAAATATGGGGTTTAAAGGTACTTAAGTGCTTGATTGTTCTTTATTTCACAGTGGAATTGGGAGAATAAATTCCTTAAGGGCTTTAAGACACTCTCTAATTTATTATTGTCAATGCGATTCAGTAATCTGTGAGAGGATTATAAATTTCTCCCACGGAAAGCCCAGGTTGTTTGCAGGGGAGCCTTTCCTCAGGGCAGAGTCACCCCTGGCTGCACTTGGCTGTAAATCTGAGTGCAGCGTGGGGAGCACTGTGAAGGGTTTTACACGGATCTCACAACAAACCTCACTCCAAACTACTGCCAGCTTCTGGGGCTGGATGGCTGCTTGTGAAAGCTCAGCAAGCACAGCCTGGCCCTGCTCCCACCTCGGCTGGGAATCTGTGAAATGCTACAGGACAAAAAATAAGGGGCAGCTCACGGGAAAGCACAGAGCCCGGCTGGAGGGAGGTCTGGGGTGATGCCTCCCAGGAGACCCCCCAACAGCAGCTCTGAAATCCCCCAGGTCTGAAATCCACCAGTTCCAGGTCTGAAATGCCCCAAATTCCAGGTATGAAATGTCCTAAACCAGGTCTGAAATCCCTCAATGCCAGGTCTGAAATCCCTCAACTCAACACCAGGTCTGAAATCCCTCAATGCCAGGTCTGAAATGCCCAAGCTCCAGGTCTGAAATCCCCCAATACCAGCTCTGAAATGCCCCCAGTATCAGGTCTGAAATCCCCCCAACACCAGGTCTGAAATCCCCTAACACCAGGTCTGAAATCCCCCAATACCAGGTCTGAAATCCCTCAACTCAACACCAGGTCTGAAATCCCTCAATGCCAGGTCTGAAATCCCCTAACACCAGCTCTGAAATCCCCCCAATACCAGGTCAGAAATCTCTGAACACCAGCTCTGAAATCCCCCAACACCAGATCTGAAATCCCCCCAAAACAAGGTCTGAAATCCCTCAATGCCAGGTCTGAAATCCCCTAACACCAGCTCTGAAATCCCCCAATACCAGGTCAGAAATCTCTGAACACCAGCTCTGAAATCCCCCAACACCAGATCTGAAATCCCCCCAAAACAAGGTCTGAAATCCCTCAATGCCAGGTCTGAAATCCCCTAACACCAGCTCTGAAATCCCCCAATACCAGGTCAGAAATCTCTGAACACCAGCTCTGAAATCCCCCAACACCAGATCTGAAATCCCCCCAAAACAAGGTCTGAAATCCCTCAATGCCAGGTCTGAAATCCCCCCAATCCCAGGTCAGAAACCCCCCCAAACTCCAGGTCTGAAATCCCCTAACACCAGCTCTGAAATCCCCCAACACCAGCTCTGAAATCCCCGAACACCAGGTCTGAAATCCCCGAACACCAGCTCTGAAATCCCCCCAACACCAGGTCTGAAATCCCTGAACACCAGCTCTGAAATCCCCCAATACCAGCTCTGAAATCCCCCAACACCAGCTCTGAAATCCCTCAACACCAGGTCTGAAATCCCTCAATACCAGGTCTGAAATCCCCCAATACCAGCTCTGAAATCCCTCAACACCAGCTCTGAAATCCCCCAATACCAGCTCTGAAATCCCCCAACACCAGCTCTGAAATCCCCCAACACCAGGTCTGAAATCCCTCAATACCAGGTCTGAAATCCCCCCAACACCAGGTCTGCACCCCCCAAACTCCAGGTCTGCACCCCCCAGGCTCTGGAGATGGAAATTTCCCTCCGGGGCAGTGACAGCCACACCTGCAGGGGTGAGGCTGCACCACAAAAGTGCTCCCAGCCCTTGGCTCCAGGCAAGAAGATCCAGAACTTTCTGAGGGTTCTGCTCCTGCTCCTCAGCATTTCCAGCTTCACCTCAAAGTGCTTGGGTACCTCTGGAAAAGCACCTGAAGACCCCCAGAACGTCCCCCCATTGCTGGGCAGCCTGATTTGGTCAGTCTGCAGAGGTGGTGGCCAGGTGGGGCCGGTGTCCTGTCCCAGGTGACAAGGGGCAGGACAGGAGGAACCAGCCTCAGGCTGGGCCAGGGACCTTCAGGTGGATATTAAGGAAAATTCCTTCCTGCAAAGGGCTGCCCAGCCCTGGCACAGCTGGAGTCCCCATCCCTGGGGGATTTCACAGCCCTGTGACTGTGGCGCTTGGGGACAGGGGCAGTGCTGGGAATGGCTGGATCCACCATCCTAAAGTCTTTTCCAACCCAAATGATTCTGTAATTCAGTGGGTCCCTGTGTCCTGCCCTACAGGCCACTGTCCCTGAATTCACCTTTGCACTGAAACTCCTTGTCTGGTGCTTCCCCACTGTTGAGGGGTCTGAAAGTGCCCCAGAGCTCCGAAATATGCATTTCAGTGCTGCTGCTTTTTCTCCCCTTTTATTAGAACCCAAGGAAAAGGTGACATCTGCTCCACAGTGTCTGTATTTTAATCACCTGTGAAAGGCTGAATTAACCTGCAGCTAATGAGACTTGACAGTTTTACTAATATTAGAAATGGGACTGAAGGAGGACCAATTCCCACGTACATTCCATAGATCTTTGAAATATATACTGGAAATATGTTCTGGAAAATACGACTGCAGCTCTCAAACCATGCCCATCATTTCCTTGATAACAGACATAAAGTTCTCATTTTCTTGTCAGCAATTAATCAGCAGCCTGATAACTGGGTGTGCTGGAAAAGGGAATTCAGAGCAGGCAGGTGACACTCAGAAATTAAACACACACGGTTTGGGAAGTTCAGGGGAGAAACCTTCATTTATGGCCTTCAGCTGAAGGGATGGATGGGATATTGGGCAGGAATCGTTCCCTGGCAGGGTGGGGATGGAATTCCCAGAGCAGCTGAGGCTGCCCGGGATCCCAAGGGCGGCCTGGATGGGGCTGGGAGCACCTGGGACAGGGGAAGGTCCCTGGATGGGCTTTAAGGTCCCTTCCCATCCAGCCAGTCTGGGTTCTGCTGGCACTGGGAAACCCCCGTTAGTGATCCCTGAGGCCCTGCAGTCCTGCCTCATCTGCAGCCTGCCTTCACCAGGGCAGCTCTGCTTGGTCACCTCGAGCAGAGCCACCAGAGCGTCCCCTCCAGAGAGGAATTTGGGGGTCAAAAGCCAGAATTAACTCTATCAAAGTCCCTCCTGCATTGCTGTGGGGTCACAGCCCGGAGCACTTCCCAGCACAGCCCCAGAGCTGTGCAGAGTCCCACCAGGGGCTGGGGGCTCTCCTGGGGCTCTGGAGAGGGGGGAATGCTGCAGCCCCCCGGCACAGCAGCCCAGGGAAGTGCTGCTCCACTCCATTTGCTGTAATTGCAGGGCTAATTGAGAAGAAAGACTGAACAGACAGGTCAGATCTCCTTCTCCAAGTAATTATGTGTGATTTATACAGAGGGTGAAGCAGCAGAGACAGAGGAGTATGTAAATCCTGCAATGATTTCCTAGAGAAAACCATTATAAGGTTAACAGTAGCTTGGCAGCCTAAAATAAGAAATTATTTTAAACCCCGTGCATTTGGGGAATTACCTCTCCCATGGAAACGGATCTCCAGCTCGTTAGAGGCAATTTAGGAAGCAGAGAGGCTTTTTGAGACTGTAATGGCTCTGGGAGAAAGCAGCTCTGGCTGATGGGTGACAACTGTCCTCATGGGTGACACGCTGTGCTGGTCCG
Source organism: Passer domesticus (assembly GCF_036417665.1). Taxonomy (NCBI): domain Eukaryota; kingdom Metazoa; phylum Chordata; class Aves; order Passeriformes; family Passeridae; genus Passer; species Passer domesticus. Next base: position 57,715,921 of record NC_087481.1, read on the forward strand.
GGCAGGACATGGAGCCATTCCCTGTGTCCCCCAATAAAATATCCCTAAGGAAACAGCAAGCACAGGGAGCTCCAGGCACTGCTCCCTCTCAGCACTGGATTTCTGCAAACAGGATCCCCCGGCACATGCTAAACCAGGAACTTTCACCCCTGAGCCAGCACAGCCCCTGCTCGCTGGTGCTCTCCTCACACCCCAGTGGAATTCTCACCCCTGATCCAGCACAGCCCCTGCTCGCTGGTGCTCTCCTCACACCTCTGGAATTCTCACCCCTGAGCCAGCACAGCCCCTGCTCGCTGATGCTCTCCTCACACCTCTGGAATTCTCACCCCTGAGCCAGCACAGCCCCTGCTCGCTGGTGCTCTCCTCACACCTCTGGAATTCTCACCCCTGATCCAGCACGGCCCCTGCTCGCTGGTGCTCTCCTCACACCTCTGGAATTCTCACCCCTGAGCCAGCACAGCCCCTGCTCGCTGGTGCTCTCCTCACACCTCTGGAATTCTCACCCCTGATCCAGCACGGCCCCTGCTCCTTGATGCTCTCCTCACACCTCTGGAATTCTCACCCCTGAGCCAGCACGGCCCCTGCTCGCTGATGCTCTCCTCACACCTCTGGAATTCTCACCCCTGATCCAGCACAGCCCCTGCTCGCTGGTGCTCTCCTCACACCTCTGGAATTCTCACCCCTGATCCAGCACGGCCCCTGCTCGCTGGTGCTCTCCTCACACCCCATGGACTGGAGGAAGCCCGGGCCAGGAGGACACCAGGGCTCAGACAGGATTGCTGGGAGCTGTGGGATGGGCCAGGGAGGCAGAGGGAGCTGGGGGGCACACCATGGGATGGGCAGGGCACAGCACAGCGCTGAGCCCCACCCTGCCCTGCACTGTGAGACTCCCAGCTGCAGCTGGAGGGAAAGCCTGGAGAGTTCCAGAAGGTTTGCAGATGATTTTAATTCCCCCAGAGCTCTGGATCAAGGGATGTTGCTGAAGTCTGGAAACTGGGAGGGGCAGAGAGGGAAAAGCATTGCCCATGAATTGTAAGGTTTGCTTTGCCTTAAAAAAAGATCAATGAGAAGGAAATGAAGGCCTCACAGGATATTCCTGTGCTCCCAGGAGGGGTTTCTGTGAGGAACTCCCTGGAACCAAACCACACTGGCCTTGGAGCAGTGTGTGCACCCGGAGCTGGGACTTGCTGTGACCAGAGAAGTGGGGAAACCTTAAATCAAAAACCCCCTCATATTCCCTCTGTGGGTTTTCCCTCTGTGCCTACAAGAAATTCTTCAGTGCTTGGTGAAGTCTGTGCCGAGGGGGGGAGCATGGGGCTGGGATTAATTGTGGAATCCTGGAATGGTTTGGGTTGGAAGGACCTCAAAGCCCACCCAGTGCCACCCCTGCCATGGCAGGGACACCTTCCCCTGTCCCAGGTGCTCCAGCCTGGCCTTCAACTTCATTTCTTAAATTTAGGAAGAGAACTGAGAGCAAGACTGGCCAAATCCCTTTGCTGCTGTGTAGTTTTGTAGTGGTAAAATGGGAATAAGATTTGTAAGACCCTTTCCCATCTGTGGACTGAAATGGGCTGATGGGAGCTGAATATGAAGATGTTCCCTCTTCCTCTCTCACTTCAGGAGGAAAACTCTGCTTTGGGGGAAGTTTTTATTGAATTCTCGAGTTCTGGAATGCTCAGCTCCAAGATTTTTTTTATTAAACTCATCTGTCAAAATAGAAATCCTTTCTGGAGAAGACTGGGTTGCAAAGGACACATCAGATGGATGTGTGAATATTATGTCCATAAATGTTTGTTAGGAAGATTATTCCCAGCTGATATGACAAAGAGATGAGAAATTAGATCACAAATCTCATTAACGACCCAGACACTGAAGGAGAAATGAAGCCAATTAATGCTGATGGGACTTGTCAGGAGAATGTCATGGCTCTGCTCCTCATGCCAGTCACACACCCCGGGCTGAGCAACCTCGGGAGCGAGGCTGGGGGATAATGCTGGAATTTGGGGAGATAATGCTGGAATTTGGGGAGATAATGATGGAATTTGGGGGGATAATGCTGGAATTTGGGTGGATAATGCAGGCATTGGGAGTGGATGATGCAGGAATTGTGGGTGGATAATGATGGAATTTCGGTAGGCAGGAGTCTGGAGTGGGTGATGCAGGATTTGAGTGGATGATGCAGGAATTTGGGTGGATAATGCAGGAATTGGGAGTGGATAATGATGGAATTTGGGTGGATGATGCAGGAACTGAGAGTGGATGAAGCAGGAATCGGGAGTGGATGATGGAATTTGGGTGGATGATGCAGGAAATCATGAGTGGATGATGCAGGAATTTGGGTGGATGATGCAGGAAATCATGAGTGGATGATGCAGGCACTGGGAGTGGATGCAGGAATTTGGGTGGATGATGCAGGCACTGGGAGTGGATGATGGAATTTGGGTGGATGATGCAGGCATTGGGAGTGGATGCAGGAGTTTGGGCGGATGATGCAGGCACTGGGATGGATGGTGCAGGAATTGTGAGTGGATGATGCAGGAATTTGGGTGGATGATGCAGGCACTGGGAGTGGATGAAGCAGGAATCGGGAGTGGATGATGGAATTTGGGTGGATGATGCAGGCACTGGGATGGATGGCGCCTGCCTCTCCCTGCTCCGTGGATCGCCTCGGTTTCCAGGCGGGATGCTGCCCTGCGGTTCGGAGGCAGAGCAGGCAGCAGGGCCGTGTCTCCCCGGCCTGGCAGAGCCCCTCTGCTCCACCCTCGGCGGGTCCCCAGCCGAATTAGCGCTCCGACTGCTCTGTTTCCATGACAACTTTTCTTTCGGTCAGAGCAGCCCTGCGAACCGCGGGCTGCGATTTGAGCGCTCCCTAAATGTGCCCATTAAGCATCATCATCATCATCATCATCTTGGCACTGCGGGAAAAGCAAAGCAGGGAACGCAGCCTTCCAGCCTGGCTGTGAAAGGCACTCCTCCGCAGGAAACCGAACCAGAAAACCGCGGGTTTCGGGCAATTGCAACCATGCTTGAGGTCTTATTTCCACCTGGAGACACAAGAGAGATCTACAGGAGTCACACCTGCAGGGCCGGTCTCTCAGGAGCACATCCCTGTGCCAGGTGATCCAAGCTGGAAGGGAACAAACCAAGGATAGGAAAGGAATAAACTCGGTTTTTACCTATAAAAAAAAAAATCCACTTTGGTTGGAAGGGACCTTCAAGCCCATCCAGTGCCATTCCCTGTGTCCTGTCCCTCCATGCCTTGTCCCCAGTCCCTCTCCAGCTCTCCTGGGGCTCCTTCAGGTGCTCTGAGGCCACTCTGGGGTCACCCCAACCTTCTCCTCTGCACCCCCAGCTCTCCCAGCAGGGCTGCTCCATCCTCTGGTCATCTCAGGTGATCACCACCTGCCTAATGCAAATATTTGCCCTTTAATACAGAATAATTGATTGCTTCAGGCAGTAAAATCTCCTCTCCAATGGCTGCAGGACTGAATGTGACTCAAGAGAAGTTATTTTCCAAAAGCAGAATAAAACACAGCATTTATATTTCCATATATTAAATAGAGGCAATGTCACAAACCACTCGAAACGTAATTCAGAACAGGTGGGAATTACAAGAAACTTCTGCAGACTGTGGTGATATTACTGAAGTTCCCCGTGGCGTTTCAAGGTTTAGAGTGAATATTTGGGGAATTCCCTCCCCAGAGGGCTCTCGGGCCCAGGACGGGCTGCCCAGGGCTGCAGGGAGGTGCTGGAGCTGTTCCTGCCCTCCCCACAGAGCTCAGCTGCAGCAAACACCTCCCCGGAGCTGTGAGCATTGCCATGGAAATTCCCATTATTCCCCAGGCTCAGCCCTGCACCGCTCATGAGGAGCTCTCTGTAAATATCTGTTTAGTGCCTCCAAGGTGGTTTTTTACCTTTTTTACAAGAGGCTGCCTGGAGATGGGGAGGAAATGAGTGAGAAGCTGGTGGGGCAGCTGTGCAGGGGGCCAGAGCAGCTCAGGCACAGCTCTGCTCTGGGCCCTGCGTGTGGAATTCGGGGCATTACTGAGATTTGGCAGGAGCCATGTGCAAGTGCACCCGGCAACGAGAGAAAATAACATTTTCAAGGGTTATTCAGCAGCGGGTTGCAGAATACAGACGCTGGGTATGATGTATTGGCACTAAATTGGATTGTGGGTAAATGAAGGGCTGATCTCAGACTCAGGGCTGGAATCCTGCTCTGGGCTCAACGGGAAATCCACAGGCTCTGCCTCACTATTGCAGCCCATTCAGTACATGTTTTGGCATCCCTGTCTGTCCTGCTGCCTTAATCTCCCCTCCTAGAGAGCAGAAATTAGCATTTGTAATTTATTCAGCAGGGGAGCCAAAGCACAGGCTGGGATGGGATGCCCCAGGGATAACCCAGGTGCTGAGCCAGCAGCAGGCACGGGCACAAATCAGCTCCTCTGAGCAGAATTCCATGGGAGACATGGCCAGGAGTGGGGAAAAGCTTTATCTGTGGTGAATGAGGGCAGAGATGAGACTCCAGTGCACCCTCAGACCATTCTGCTGTCCCCAAATCCAGCATTTCCCGAGGCAGCAGCTCAGCCACGGCCTGTCCAGGGCTGCAAAGTGGAATATCTTGGGCAGCTGCTGCCAACCAGAGCAGTTTTCTCTCTGCTTTGCCTTCCCTGGGGCAGGACAGGACTTGCTGGGTGCTGGGATAACACCCAAGGTGCCAAAATTTACTTTCCCTCTTCAGAGAATGGTCCCCCCTCTCTTGAGCAGATTTATCCCTGGACTCACTCCAGGATTCTCCCGTTGAGGTGCAGGAGCCCTCCAGGCTGTGCCCTCTGCTTTCCTGCCCCCTTCTCTGCACTTCCCTTCGTGTTTAATTGTAATAAATTTACAGTTTATTTGGGGCAGGGCTGGGGGGTGAAAGCAGCCCTTTCCTCCCTGACAGAAGTGGGGGATCAGGCTCTGCTCCCTGGGAACAAGGACAGCACGAGAGGGAACTGCCCCAAGCTGCACCCAGGGAGGGTTACACTGCAGATTTAAAAAGTTATTTCATGGCAGGGCTGTCCAGCCCTGGCACAGCTGCTCAGGGAAGGGGGGAGTCCCCATCCCTGGAGGTTTTTCTAGAAATGAAGAGGTTTTAGAATCACACTTGGGTTGGAAGGGACCTGAGAGCTCACCAAGCCCTGACGTGTCCAGTAGTGACTCCTGTATCAGAACTGAGCAAATCCTTCCTGAGCATCACCTCTGGGAAGAAAGAGATTAACCCCAAGGCCCGAGCCCCTCCCTGCTGCCTGCCTGGGGACAGAGACACGTTCACAGCCCTGGGCTCAGCCCTGCACTTGGTTTGGGTGCATTCCCTGTGTGTTAGCCTCGGATGGGCACAGGGCTGACAGAGGGGCTGTCAGAGGTTCTGGGGAAGCTGCTGCTCCCCGGTGGGGCAGGACTGGCCCTGCTGCCCCTGGGGCTGGCCAAACCCCCCAAACCCAGCCGCAGCGGGGCCCTTCCAGCTGCCCACAGCGGGGTGGCTCTGGGTCCCACGAATCCTCCTTGCAGAGTGCCCACGGTCCCAGCTGAGAGGCAGACCTGGAGCCCACAAACCACCACCAGCCTGGGCTGTGGCTGCACTCAGGAAAATGACATTAATGCAGATTAAATTGCTCAAACAGAGGCCGGTGTCCCCCAAGCAGCAGTACAGCTCCAAAAATCCCTCTTTGGAACAGGGAGGATCTTTAAATGATGGATTTTAGAAAGTGAGATAATTTCAAAGGTGAATATTCTGAATTTCTGAAGGCGATCAAGGGGCACCCAGGTTCCCAAACTTTCCCTGGACAGAGGAATCCAGGCCACTCCTGGTTTCTGTCAGTGAGTGTCAGATTGTTTAGAGGCAATAAAGGGACATGGGGTGAGTGGCCGAGCTGGAGCTCCCCACCTCGGGGGAAGCTGAGGCTGGTGAGAGTTCCCAGGCTGTGACCCTTTAACAGCAGCAATCCCAGGCACACAGCCTGGCCCTCTGTTCTAAAGCCCCTCTCTAAGGGCTGCATTTGCCCATTTCCCTGGGAGGGGCTGGGGCGAGAGGCTGTGAAGCATCTCTGCATCTCCAGCTAATAAAAAGTCACATTGCTCTTCCCCAGAGTGAAAGATGAAGAGCAAGCCGTGGAGGTGCTGCTGATCCCTGGGATCTGGGGACAGGGAGTTTGGTTTCGCTGTTCTCAGGTAATTTGTTTAAAGCTGCATGGGGCTGGAGCAGGGAGGAAATTAATCTAATCAGAGGCCCTCATTAGGATTCTCTGTATCAGAACTTTGCAAAGTCGTAAGAGGACATGGAAGTTCTATCTGAGCACAAGGGAATGGCTCCCACTGCCAGGGGCAGGGTATTGGGATAGTAAATGGGATTTTGGGAATTGGGAATTGTTCCTGGCAGGGTGGGCAGGGGCTGGGATGGAATTCCCAGAGCAGCTGGGGCTGCCCTGGATCCCTGGCAGTGCCCAAGGCCAGGCTGGATGGAGCCCACCCCACTCCACCCCTGCTCTGATGCCTTAGGATTTCAGCTTTTGTATTTTCATGTATTTGTAACCCTGCAGTTCTTTAGTGCAGAACTCCAAACTCCATGCTCAGTGTGAGCTGCTGCTGTCCCATTTTGGGCAGACACAGCAATTCCTCTCCAGGCCTGGCAGTCAGGGACACCTCACTGCCTCAGGCCCAGAAGTGAGTTTTGGGGGGATGAAATTTTGGGGTAAATCACTTCATTAGCTGAAGCTGTAATTGGAACATTAACCCCCAATATGCAAATGGACCACACTCATAACAACATGAAAGCCCATGGTCCATTTTTGGGGGGGTTCCATCTGCCTGAGATGCACCTGAAGGCCCTGCAATAAATACAGCTGCTTTTCATCCCTTAATTCTGTCTGGCTGCTTTTAGGTGGCCCCAAAAGGCACCACCATGGGCAGGGACCCCCTGTCCCAGTGGGGTGCAGTGGCTGGCACTGGAGCTGCCTGTGCCCCTCTCTGGAGGGATGCAGGGGCTGCCAGGGAGCTCCTGGTGCTCCCTGCCTGCTGCCACCAGCCCCGGGTGCTGATTATTCACTTGCTCTGGCTGTTAGTGACAGTCATAAAACCTGACAATGCCTTGGGGGAGCGCTTTCAAAAAGGCTTTTTAATAAACTGTGAAAACTGTTGTTTCAGCAATTGGAAAATAATTAAGGAGCAATTATGGGAGCAAACAGAAATCCTGAGCATATAGGCAAGCTATTAAAATATGTTCTTTAAGAAATTATTGCAGTCACACTGGAAAGAAAAGCAGCTTTTAAATAAAGTTATGGTTACAACAGACTGAAAGGAGGGGGAAAATGAAAGGAATAATTCATGCTGGAAAGAGGGAATATTAACTGCCCTAAAGCACACAGCTCACCTGGGAACTGGCCTTCCTTAATTTCCTCATGCAGAAAGATAATTGCATTTTCCCCTGGCAGTGTCCCAGGCCAGGCTGGACACTGGGGCTGGAGCACCTGGGGCAGGGGAAGGTGTCCCTGCCATGGCAGGGGTGGGATGGGTGGGATTTGGGTCCCTTCTGGGATTCTGTGAGCTGTGCCTGCCCTGAGCACCCCCAGCACAGCCCATGGGAAGGAATTTGGCCTCACCCATCCCCAGAGGTGCAGGAGCTGTGGGGAGCACATGAATGAGCTGCTGGAGGCACGGGGGCTGCTCCGGGATCCAGGGAATGCTGCTGTTTGTGGCAGCACCCACTGCCAGCCCCTCCTGCCCTGGAGGACTCCAGGAGGTCACCTGGCACAGCTCACAGGTCACCCGGGCTGTTGGCACCAGCAGGAGCTGTGTCACTGTCACCTGGCTGTCACACATGTCACTGTCACCTGGCTGTGTGTCACTGTCACCCGGCTGTGTGTCACTGTCACCTGACTGTCACACATGCCACTGTCACCCGGCTGTGTGTCACTCTCACCTGGCTGTGTGTCACTCTCACCTGGCTGTGTGTCACTCTCACCTGGCTGTCACACATGCCACTGTCACCTGGCTGTGTGTCACTCTCACCTGGCTGTGTGTCACTCTCACCTGGCTGTGTGTCACTCTCACCTGGCTGTGTGTCACTGTCACCTGGCTGTCACACGTGCCACTGTCACCTGGCTGTGTGTCACTGTCACCTGGCTGTGTGCCACTGTCACCCGGCTGTGTGTCACTCTCACCTGGCTGTGTGTCACTCTCACCTGGCTGTGTGTCACTGTCACCTGACTGTCACACATGCCACTGTCACCCGGCTGTGTGTCACTCTCACCTGGCTGTGTGTCACTCTCACCTGGCTGTCACCCATGTCACTGTCACCTGGCTGTGTCACTGTCACCTGGCTGTGTGCCACTCTCACCTGGCTGTGTCACTGTCACCTGGCTGTGTGCCACTCTCACCTGGCTGTCACACATGCCACTGTCACCTGGCTGTCACAAAGCACCTCCTCCTGTGCAGCAGAACCAGGAGGGAGCTGCATTGATCCCAGAATTCCAGCCTGGTTTGGATTGGAGGGACCCCAAATCCCCTCCAGTGCCACCCCTGCCGTGGCAGGGACACCTTCCCCTGTCCCAGGTGCTCCAGCCTGGCCTCGGGCACTGCCAGGGACCCAGGGCATTTCCAGTTCCACAGAACCAACTCTGCACCTCCAGCCCTTCACCACTCCTCAGTGTAACTTCCCAAGCCGTGGTGGAGTTTTCCTCTGTTCCCATTTCCCTGCAATGGGATCAGAGCAGCCATTCCTCCTGCAGCCCAGAACTGCTCCAAGTTGTTATTTCTGGATCAGCTGATTCTGCACACACCATCACAAGTGAGGGAGTTCCCAGTGCATCACCTCCCTGTCAAAGCAACAAATGCCTTATTTACCCAGGGAGCACACCAGGGAAAATCTGGGATTTCACCCCGGAGCTGCCTCTGACAGTGATGGTGGTTAAAGGCTATCACATGAAACATTGAATTATCAGCTAGGCTGCAGAACTGCGGTGAGATAACAGAGAATCCTGAATAATAATTGATAACTCCATGCTGAAATCAATGCTGTTAGACTGCACTGATGTAGAGACTGCTTTCACCCATAAAGCACAATTAAAAATTGAACTGAGGAGCTTTAATGTGGGGATCTCTGTCACGTGTGTGGCTGCCAGCACCTGCACTGGCAAACGTGAGAGGGCAATTCCCTGCTGTGGAAATGCCCAGAGAGCCCTGTGCACAGCCAGCTTTCTGCTGGGGCAGCCCGGCTGGGGGCAAGGCCAGCTCCCTGCAGTCCCTTCCACACCTGGATCAGCCCGGCTGGGCTCTCCCTGTCCCCGGCTGCACTGCCTGATCCTGTGTGCTGGAGCCAGGGCACAGGGCAGTGCCAGGGCAGGCTGGCAGCTCTCTCTGCTCCAGCAGCAGCTCTGCTGCTCCCCAGCACAGGCTGAGCCAGAGCACCCAGCAAGAGCACCTGGAATTCCTTCAGGTGGGTGTGCACCACCTCCCAGGCACGGGGCATTGCTGGGGTGCAGGGCTGCACTGGGGGGTCCCTGTGGGTCCCTTCCAGCTCAGCACATTCTGGGAAATTACATTGCACAGCCCCTCTTGGTACAAATAACACAAACCCCACACTGCTCTGAGACAACATTCCTACAGGAATCTAAGCAATAATCCTAACAGGAGCCTTACCAATAGCAGAGAGAGGATTTCAGGTTTTTTTCCCTATTCCAGCCCCAAAAATGGTGAACCAAAGCAATGATGCCACTTCACCAAGTGCCAGCTCTCACAGACACAGGCAGGGACACCTTCCCCTGTCCCAGTGCTCCAGCCCCAGTGTCCAGCCTGGCCTTGGGCACTGCCAGGGATCCAGGGGCAGCCCCAGCTGCTCTGGGCACCCTGTGCCAGCCCTGCCCACCCTGCCAGGAACAATTCCCAGTTCCCAATCTCCCATCCAGCCCTGCCCTCTGGCAGTGGAGCCATTCCCTGTGTCCTGTCCCTCCATCCTTGTCCCCAGTCCCTCTCCAGCTCTCCTGGAGCCCCTTCAGGCCCTGGGAGGCCACTCTGAGGTCCCCCCACCCTTCTCCCCTGCAGTGAGCCCCCCCAGCTCTCCCAGCAGAGCTGCTCCATCCTCTGATCATCTGGTGCCTGCTCTGGATTCTCTCCAGCAGCTCCAGCTCCCTGCTGGGCTGGGCTCTGCACTGGGGCTCACCTGGGCACGGGGCAGAATTCCCCAAATCGTGGAAGGAGCTCCAGGGCCCAGGTGTCCCAGCAGAGCCCCAGGAAGGCGACTGAGGCGTTGCTGGATCCCAGGTTTACCCCAGCAGTGCTCCCAGCCCTTCCCAAGGCTCAGGGTTCATTCCCAGCCTGGAGCTGAAGGCAATAAATGGCCCTGAGCCCCCCGTGCAGCACAGAGCCATCAGAGGGGGATTTGTGCTCCAAAGCTGATCTAATGAAGAGCAAAGCCCAGCCACGGAGGGAGCAGCAGTTCCTCAGCAGCATTATTTGCTGTGCCTAAAGGTGACAGAGGAGCCCGTGTCAGCGCTGGGAGCTGTGATCGATGGAGCCCACGCTGCTTTTATTGGAACAAATGCTCCAACAAGCCCCATAATGTGATTGTATCTCTGGCTGCTCGGTGTTCTACAAGTGCACATCGCTCCCAGCCTCCTGCAGGAGACGGGCAATCATTTCCTGCAGCAAATAAAATAATTCCCTATTACTCTCTGTTATGAAAATGCCATTTGTTTTGATTTGATAAAGTGACTTCTGTTTAGCATCTTCACAAAGCAGAAGGGTTGATGGGTTTGATGGATTTTCCTCTCTTTTCTGCAGGTTTAGTTGCACCTGTTAAACACACACACTCATCATTTTCAGATATTGCTGGTTTGGGGATTGGGGTGCCACGCTGATACAGAGCATTAACTCCCACAATGGTTCTGGGAAGGGATGAGAATGGATCTCCCTCACTCACATTCCTCTGAACAAATGATCTCTGGGCCTACGAAGGCAATCGAAAGGAAATATAACTTTGTTATTCGGTGTTTCACAACAAATGCCAACCAGAATTCCACGGGATAAACTTGCAAAAAGGAAAGATCAGCTGTGTTGGGAGAATAAATTGTCCAAAACGTTTCAAACAAAGGCTAAGAAAACACGCCAAAACTTTTTAGGGCAAGTAACACATCCTCAGCACTGAGGGCTGGGCCATTCCTACGATCCCTTTGCAGCCCTGAACCCTCCCCTGGCAGAGCTCTGTGCTCCCTGGAGCTCCTGTGCAGCTCCAGAAATGATTCCCAAGTGTTTTACCTTCCCAGGCAGTCCTGGGGGCTCCTGCAGCCCCCGGCAGGGTTGGGGCAGGTGGGGCTGGCACCAGGCAGCTGCTGCAGGGGTGCAGAGGTGAGCAGGGAGCTCCAGATGTGCAGGTGGAGCTGGCAGGAGCCTGCAGGACAGGCTGCCTCATTACGGGGGATAATTAACGACAGCTGCCTCCGCGGTTAATTACTGCCAGCAATTAAACCCGGAGACACATTGCAGCAGACACCTGCCGGCAGGGCTGGGCTGGGGATCGGCCTCACCTGGGCGAGCCACAGCCCCTGAATTCCTGCCCATCCTGGCAGCATCCTGCCTGGGCTTCTTTCCAGCCCTGGAAATCCAATCCTGGCTGGATTTCTTTCCCAGGACGTGGTTTGCATTTTCTTGTGGAATCTTTGAGGTTGGGAAAGCCCTCCCAGAGTCCCCCCTGTGCCCATCCCCACCTGTCCCCAGCTCTGAGTGCCACCTCCAGGTGACACCTGCAGGGATGGCACTCCAACCCTCCCTGGGCAGTGCCAGTGCCTGATCCCCCTTTCCAAGGGGAAATTCCTGCTGTGCCACCCTGAGCTGCCCTGGCCCAGCCTGAGGCCGTTCCCTCTGCTCCTGTCCCTGTTCCCTGGGGCTGGAAAGCTGCACCGAGCCCACCTGAGCCAGCCCCACGCTGCCAGCACTGAGCCCTGGCCTCGGGCCCCTCATCCCAGGGGTCTGAGCCCTTCCAGGGAGGGAGACTCCAGTTCCCTGGCATCCTGCTGCAGCAGGAACCTCCACCTGCAAAGAACAGCACAGATGGTGCCAAGGCAGATCCTGGGCTGGGAGCTGGAATCCATTCATCACACACACGCTGAAATATTTCACATTACAGCTTTTGATACAGAAGGAAACAAGAAATGTGTTCTCTCCCTCAGGAGAGGGGAAACAAAAGAAGTGTAATATTAATTTTAATATTATTTGTTGCCCACAACAGCTTGCAGAACACAAAGAGACCTCAGCGGGGTTTGAACATGCTGGTTTAGGAAGCTGCACCCAGGGTAGAGTTTATGAAAAATTAAAATTACACCACCAGGATTTTCTGATAAAAAAATCCCTTAAAGTTTCATCATAATCAACGGGAACATTTGTCATCTTTATAATGTTTCAGGTTATATTTTCCCAAGTTTTATCATCCTTAGGATTCCCTTGGGAAGGGCAGAGCAGTGACAGCGTGTTCAGGAGAGCTCCAGCTTGCAGCCAAATATTCCCATTAAATACAACCAAATATATTCTGTTATTATACATGATAATACAATCTATTCCATACAGCAGACAAATGAAATTAAACACAATCCATGAGCAGCAGGTTTCCTTGCAAGCAGCAGAGTCAGGCAGAGCAGGGGGGCACAGATCCATCCCCCTGAGCCCTCTGGGCCCCTGCCCTGCCCTTCCCAGCTCCCATCCTCCCTCAAGCCCACGCAGGGATCCCAGGCTGGAATTCCATCACTTCTATTTCCAGGTGTCTCTGCCCTGCAGGAGGCACAGGAAGCTGGGACACAAAAGCCACTCGAGTTGATGTGGGGAGGCCGAGATCAATGAGCACAATTGGGTGTCAGCCTTTTCACTGCCCCGGTTAAACCCCAGCTGCATTTTAAATGAGCAGAGAAACGGCTCAGCCCCATTAATGCCCTCAGCAGCACTCGGGGCAGGAAGAACAACGACCCTGTTTGCCATGGGCAGCATCCTTAAAGCACTCTTAGTCTGCAGAAAACTGAACTCGGGGCCCTGGAGGGGCTGGGTGCAACCAGCAGGGGCAGCAGGGGCATCTCCCCAGCCAGGGACACTCCTGATGTCCCAGCCAGGGACACCTCTGCTGCCCCTGTCCCAGCCAGGGACACCTCTGCTGCCCCTGTCCCACCTCCCCAGCCAGGGACACCTCTGCTGCCCCTGTCCCAGCCAGGGACACCTCTGCTGCCCCTGTCCCACCTCCCCAGCCAGGGACCCCTCTGCTGCCCCTGTCCCACCTCCCCAGCCAGGGACACCTCTGCTGCCCCTGTCCCAGCCCAGGGACACCTCTGCTGCCCCTGTCCCACCTCCCCAGCCAGGGACACCTCTGCTGCCCCTGTCCCAGCCAGGGACACCTCTGCTGCCCCTGTCCCAGCCAGGGACACCTCTGCTGCCCCTGTCCCAGCCCAGGGACACCTCTGCTGCCCCTGTCCCAGCCAGGGACACCTCTGCTGCTCCTGTCCCAGCCCAGGGACACCTCTGCTGCCCCTGTCCCAGCCAGGGACACCTCTGCTGCTCCTGTCCCAGCCCAGGGACACCTCTGCTGCCCCTGTCCCAGCCAGGGACACCTCTGCTGCTCCTGTCCCAGCCAGGGACACCTCTGCTGCCCCTGTCCCATCTCCCCAGCCCAGGGACACCTCTGCTGCCCCTGTCCCATCTCCCCAGCCCAGGGACCCCTCTGCTGCCCCTGTCCCACCTCCCCAGCCAGGGACACCTCTGCTGCCCCTGCCCCAGCCCAGGGAAGGGCCAGGCTGGACACTGGGGCAGGGGAAGGTGTCCCTGCCATGGCACAGGTGGCACTGGGTGGGATTGAAGGTCCTTTCCCACCCAAAGCATTCCATGGTCCTGGGGGTGATCCCTGCCAGGTCCTGGAGCCCCAGCCTTGGCAGCCCCTGGGCACAAACTCAGGGCTGGCTCTCCAGACTCTTTTCCAGCAGGGAGGAGGTAAAAATCCCCAGTTATTGCCTGCCTGGGTTGTTTTCCCTCCCCGTGTCACCTGCAGGCTGCAGGGCTGGGAGGTTTCACAGGAGCAGCTCCAGGAATGCAAGGAAAGCAGGTTTGTCTGCCTGCAACCTGACAGCTTGCTCTAGCAATAGACAGAGGCTGTAGAAGCTCTGATTTGTCTTTTTGACACACATTTCCAGCAGGATACTCTCTGGAAATATGAACCTTGAAGTCTGCACACTGTCCTGGATGTATGGGTGTACAGAAGTGCAGAGAAGCCTTGCCCCACTGCACTTCCACTCTGATGACTGATGCCAGCTTTTATTCCCTTTTACACGCCAAGAAATCACCCAGGGAGTCACAAATAATAGAAAACCATCAGGCCCAGGAAGTTATCTCACTTATCCCATCTGAGGAATCCCTTCCCTTTGTGCCCTGCTTTATCTGCTCCCCCCAAAAACTGCCTTACAGTGAGACAGGAAAACAAGTGCCTGTGGGCTTATCTGAAAGGGCATTATTGATAATGACAGGGTTTCTGTTCCAGCCCGAGCCGGCTGAGGGTGGATTTGTTGTGAAGGGAAGCAGGAGCTGGAACTCCCCCTGCTCCGTGCTGGCAGAGCAGCACAGAATTTCACGGAATGTGTTTGGAATTCCAACGGCAGCGTGAGTGCCAGCAGCAGGGAAGGGGCAGTAAAAGTGATTTATCTGTGCCCATCGAGGATGCAGCTTGACAACTCCACCCACGAGCTGGGGAAGCTGCACTTGGAATAAATGGAAATGAGAATAAATAAATGGTGTTTTACAGGGGAAGCAAGTGGACAATGGGGAAGTACCTCGGGCTTTTAAAGCCTGCCTGTGGGAATAGCACTTCACCTCCCACAACTCTGAGAGGCTTTTTATGCCAAATCAAGCAATGTTTTTGTCACCTTAGGAGAGTAATGTTGAGAATGCCCAAGGGCTCTGTACCTGCCTGCCAGCACCGTGTGTCACCCTGACACAGACCTCAGCCCACTGCTGAAAATGTGAACTGGCACAGCCCCTGAAAAACACAAAAGCAGCTGGTTTACCCAAATCGTTCAAAACCCAGGCACTACTGGATCCCCCCACCAGTTCCCAAATTGTCACTGTCACTCCCCGTGCTGTCAGCTCACTTAGAAAACCAAAGTCAATAAAGATGAAACTGCTTAAGGAGCAGGAGTTTTTTTTTTTTTTTTTCCTTTGCTAATATGATCTGCCTTCAAAGCAAACATAATTTTACAGCACCTTTAAATATTAACACGTTGGCAGTGTTTGTTCCATGCTGAGCACAGCCAGCAGAGACAACCACAGCAAAGGATGGACGGGGGCTCCTTCCCTCTGCCCCACCACACTGGCTGCAGCTTCCATGGAAAACGTGGAAAAATGGGGCATCTGTTGTGTCCAGGGAAAAGTGGGCATGGCTCTGGGCTGGTGGCCAGCTGGGGACCAGGCTCAGCTTGGACCTGGGGACCGTGCAGGGCTCCTGCAAGCCCAGAGCTCTGGGATGACATGAACTGACCTGCCACTGGCTCCAAACCCCGCTGATCCCAGTGAATCCCTGCAGCAGCAGGGACCCCCTCTCACCCCTGCTCCCTTTGCCTCTTTCCTGGCCTTTTTAAAGAAATTAGGTTAATGAAGGCACCACCTGCAGCTGAACCCAGCTCCTGGCAGAGAGGCTGAGCTGAGGGGACCCTGCTGGTGCCAACGATTTAAAATATGCCTTGGAAAAAAGAATCTGTGACACTCAATAAGCTCCACAGCAAAATGGGGTGTTTAGACCTGTGTTATTTTATATGAAATATATAAAAAATAGATACAGAAAATGTGAGATGTTATTTTACGAAATGATTTACCTGTTTTCTCCTGGTCTCCTGCGTGTAGATGAATCATTTTCCTCCTGTAGGGATGTGCCCAGAGACAAAGGTGGGATGAGCTCTTGGAGTGGAATAAAAAATACATCATATCAATTTCAATATAAATAAATGCAATTCTATATACTAAAATAGATGGAAATACAGATATGTGTTGCCTTATTCCTACATTCATTTAATTAATGGATTAATTGCTGATGGAAGGGTGGGGGCAGGATGTTTGATTCCCTCACGCACCCCACACAAACCCACAGCAGCAGGGGAACGTCCCCCAAGTGACAGAACAACCCCACAGGGGGACAGGAGAGTTTCCCGTGCAGGGAGCAGCCCCCAGCTCCACCCCAGCCTGGCAGTGACGGATGGGACACCACTCAATAAAGATCCCACATTTCCTGTAAACCAAGGGGATTCATTAGGCTAAAAGGCATCATTCATGCCAGGTAATTTATATTGCACAGGTAATTTAGGTAATTACCTCAACAACGAGGTAATTTATATTACACAGCAAACTTGCCTCACTCCCCCCCCATGGATTTGCTGTTGTTATCCTTTGTTAAACGACACTGAACCTTCCCATAAAAGCTGGAATGGAGGCTTTGATGGGCTTTGTGTGTTTTCACATGGAAAACAGCTCCTGGGCAGAGCTGTAAGCCTTGCACTGCTATTCTACTGGGTCTTATTATTTTCAGGAGAGGATTTATGGGATTGCTCGTAGCAGGTAAAAGCTGCTCTATGCCAACAGTCCCCGCAGCTTTCTGAGGAGGAATCTCCTCCTTTCCTAAGGTCAGCTGCTCCAGAGCTTGGGCAAGGGCAAGAGCTTGGACAGGCCCCTGCTGCCATTCCCAAATCCCAGTGCTGCCCTCCTGCCATTCCCAAATCCCAGTGCTGCCTTGGACAGGCCCCTGCTGCCATTCCCAAATCCCAGTGCTGCCCTCCTGCCATTCCCAAATCCCAGTGCTGCCTTGGACAGGCCCCTGCTGCCATTCCCAAAATCCCAGTGCTGCCCTCCTGCCATTCCCAAATCCCAGTGCTGCCCTCCTGCCATTCCCAAATCCCAGCACTGCCTTGGACAGGCCCCTGCTGCCATTCCCAAATCCCAGTGCTGCCTTGGACAGGCCCCTACTGCCATTCCCAAATCCCAGTGCTGCCCTCCTGCCATTCCCAAATCCCAGCACTGCCCTGGACAGGCTCCTCCTGCCATTCCCAAATCCCAGTGCTGCCCTGCTGCCATTCCCAAATCCCAGTGCTGCCCTGGACAGGCTCTCCTGCCATTCCCAAATCCCAGCACTGCCTTGGACTCCATGATCTTGGAGGCCTTTGCTCATTTAATGCTCCTGGGTTTTGCTGCAGCTGGAGCGTTTTGGTATCTATCAAATGTCCTTGCCTGAGAAAAGAAAGCCAAAAACTCCTCCCAGGCCTCCTTAACAAGCCCAAAAGGTGTGGGAGAAGGGATGGGAAAGAGCCAAAGCTGAAATATAAAATTGATTGCTTGTTTTGCAGGAATCCCTTCGGTGGCACTGTGCTGGCTTTGAGGGGCACAGAGGGGCCACCACAGCCACCTCTCCCCCTTGTCACAGCTCCAGGGGCTCAGAGCTGGAGATGGGCTGGGCTTGGCTCCCCATTCCACCCAGCCCTGCCCGGGGATCCCATCCCACAGGGAGCTGGGTGTGAGCACAGCCCAGGGGAGGGCTCTGCCCACTCCCAGGGGGCATTTGGGACACCGAGTTTGTGACCCTGCAGCCAAAAGGAACGTTCAGAAGAAACCTGTGCCTCGTGCCAAGCTGCCAGTTTGTGTCTGATGGATGCTGAGGGGCTCAGCCCTGCTCCCTGACAGCTTCCAAATTAAACTTTGGGCTGCTTAGGAGCCTGTCAGTCAATAAATCCCAGTGTTTTACAGGTCCAAGGCTGTTTCTCTGCCTGTTGGACAGGATGGATGCTTTGGTCTGTGAGAATCTGGAAGCACCAACCACCTTGGCTTTCCCTGTTTCTGGCTCGTGTTTATGTGGCTGCTGAGGGAGATTTTGTGCTTTAAAAAGATCTCAGGAGCTGTTATTGGCTTGGGCTGAAATAACTCTGACTCCTGCCCAACCCACTGCTGAGAGCAGGGCAGGAATTCCCAGGAGAGTCCCCCTTACCTGAGGTACCTTAAAGCCCATTGGGAAAACCAGTTTGAAGCCAAACAGTCCCTTTTCCCCTCCCAGGCTGCTGACACATCCCTGCCTCCCCCAGGTCTCACCCAGCAGCTCACCCCAAGCCACCTTGGAATCCAGTGGGTTCCAACAACACCCCTGAGCTTTCCTGCTGTGGGTCCCTGGAGCCCCTCCAGAGCACAGCCCCATTCCCTGTGCCTCAGGAACTGTTCCCCTGGGACTGAGCCCCTCCAAACCCCACAGCTCCCTTTGCCTTCCAGGCCTCCTCCTTCTTGGGAATTCCAGATAAATGCAGCCGATTCCTGGGGCAGAGCTTCGGTCTCAACAAAACCCCTCTGGAGCCCAAAATCCACCCCACAGCAGCAGGTTTGGCCCAGCAGGAGCTCTATGGAATATCCCAGCATGGGGATGCTGGGCATGGCTGGCACAGCTGGCACAGCTCAGCTGCCTCATGCATGTTTGTTGCAGCAATAAACAGGCAGGACTCAGTTTCCCCATGCAGAAAAGCCAATTTTCAGTGTCGCAGCCCATTTTTATACCAAAGTTTCCAAGACTTTGTGTATAACTCTAACTGGTCCATAACTTGCTGTCCAATTCTCTGGTCAGTAAATGGCATTTTGCATGTTTATCAAACCTCTCTATTCCTGGGTAGTTCCCATGTCTGGTTCACTGGTTCCCATGGACAGATCTCTTGTTTTTTACAGGTACAAGCAGTTCTCTCAGCAGAACAGTTTGCTGTGCTCACTGCTTTCATTCCTATGATTTTTCACAGGGGAAGTTGCAAGCTGGCTGTTGGCTTAGCCACAGTGGCAGGGCCTAACCCATGTTTTAGAAGGCCTTTGATGATATCTCTGCCTGCATGCAAGACATGCTCATGAGCTAGAGGTGGCATCATCCTCAGGGCAGGAACCCAAACAGGGCCTTGGCATCTGCACTGCAGGTGGGAACCTGAAATAAACCCAGTATCCACAGGGATCCTTGGCAACGAGGTTCCTAAAGCTCATCCAGAGCAGGAGAGACCCCAAAAGTGAGATTTAGATGCCACTCAAGCAGGTCAGACTGCTCACATATCCCGGGGTTTGGTTCTGAAGAGCCCTTGAAAGGGTTATTTTGATTTCAAGAACATTAATTGATTTCCCCATGGGAAGGGAGCTCAGGCCTTGGCAGGGGTGCTGGAGTGCCCATCCCTGGAGGTGTCACTGGATGTGGCACTCGGGGACTTTTGGAACCAAAGCCTTGGAGGGCTTTTCCAGCCAGAGGGATTCTGTGACCCCCTGGGATCAGAGTCCTCTCCTTGTCTGCAGGTCCAGCTGGCCCAGTGGGTCTCCTCAGCTCTTGTTTCAGCAGATTAATAAAGACATTCTGGAAATCAGGCCTGAGACAGTGACAAGCACACTCCCCAGATGAGGCTGTATAAAAAGGGCTGAGCCCTAATGAGGTCTGGGGATGCCAGGTGCCAGCTCCAGGGCTCTTCCCAAAGATGATCTCATAGGCACGCCTACGGAGCTTTGGGAAGCTCTCCTCACCCAGGCTGAGACACTTCTGACTGGAAGTGACCTGTGCTTCCAGTCTGAGTGAGTAAATGGAATAAAGGCACTGCAGCAGAGCCCCTGTAGGAGGCAGCCATAAATCCCAGGCTTCTCTGATCAGCAAACAGGGCAGCAGAGGGAGGGGTGAGGGGAAAATCCCCATTCCCAGCAAAGCAAGAAGTGCCTGGCAAGAGCTCCTTGACATCCCTGACAGTTCTGATGACATTACAGAACTGCTCTGACTGCCTGGATGCATCCCTCAGCTGACAGCCCACTTCTGAGGCTCTGGAATGGGATAATGGGGCCATAATTCCCTGCAAGTTAGGGGGAAATTCAGGCTGTGAGACAGTTATGTCATATTTGATAAGGCTAATTGACATTTCAGGGCAGGACTTAACTAAGACTGAGGTTAAAGCTTTAGGAAGTGGTAGAAAAAAGAATCAGTGATATTCAATAAGCTCCACAGCAAACTGGGGTGTTTAGACCTGTTATTTTATATGAAATATATAAAAAATAGATACAGAAAACATGAGATGTTCTTTTGCAAAATGATTTACCTATTTTCTTCTGGTCTCCTGTGTGACAGATGAATCATTTTCTTGCTGTAAGGCTGTGCCCAGAGACAAAGGTGGGATGAGCTCCTGTAAGAGACTTGGAGTGGAAAAAAAATGCATTATATCAATTTCAATATAACTAAATACAGTTCTATATACTAAAATAGATAGAAATAAAAATATGTATTGCTTTATCCCTACATTCATTCAATGAAATTCTCCTCTTCTAATCTCTCAGCTCTTGCAGGCAAAGTGCCTTTGAATTTGGGACACCTTCCACTATCCCAGGGTGCTCCAAGCCCCATCCAGCCTGGCTTGGACAGCTCCAGGGATCCAGGGCCTGCTGCCCTCCCAGGGAACAATTCCTTCCCAAAACCCCCCATCCCTGCCCTCTGGATGCCTCAGGAAGAGGAGCTGCAGCAAGGACTGCCCCTGTGCTACTGACATTGACCACAAATTGCATGTTAATGCAATAAAAGGTATTCCACATCGGTTATTATAATGCAATAACACTGGATGCCATTTTCCTTTCCAAAATCCCATTTAAATCCTGTTTATGTGAACTTTGTGCAGGAAGCAGGCAGCCAGGGGAAGGCTCCTGGCCGTGCACACTGAGAGTTCCCCACAAGCACCTCACAGCTGTGCAGCTCCACAACAACCTCTGCATTCCCTGGAGGTTCCACAGGTCCCAGCAGGCAGATTTTCACCTGGAAATTCCAGAGGGATGAGCCTTTTGGTTTTAATCCTCAGAAGGGAAATCCCCCCGTGCAGCCCTCCTGTTTCAGGGCTGGAGACAAACCCAGGAGGTTGCCTTCACTCAGCTGGGATAGCAAGGCAGGGATGAGGAGAGGAATCCCTCCCTTTGCTTGGAACAGATTTTATCACCCTGCTAGAAGTGAAGGCACCTCAAAGAGCATCGTGGTGGATGAAGGAGAACATGGTGTGTGTCAACATTCCTTTAAAATCCTGCACTCAGAAATGCTGAACATCCAGAGTTCTGAGGAGCCCCGAGGACAGCAACGGCTGAGGAAAGAAAGACCTGGATTTATCTGATGTGAATTTTGGGAGCTGCAGGAGTCAGCTGGCATCACAAAAAATGGATGAAGCGTTGCCCTGGAATGAAGTGTTAATGAAGGGATTTCTATCTCCACACCTCCCCTCCATCTTCCTGGTACCTGGTGGCTTTGTTCCTGCTCTGCTGGGCCTTCCCCAGCTCATCCCCAGCTCCTGGGCTGGCTTTTGATGTGGGGCTGCAGCAGCCTCCTGGAGCTGTCAGGATCTTGAAAGAGAAATGAATTCAGCTGTGTGAAAGGCACTGGAACTCCAGCCACTCAGGGAATCTGCTGAGCACTCAAAAGGATGATTTATCTGTGGTGCAAACCGCCCTGCAGGGCTCTCCAGGGGCTTTGTGTCCCCTCCTTCCCCACTCCCCGGGATGGCTCCTCCTGGCACACCTCTGACACCCACAGATCTCATACAGGGGCTGTGAATGGGAATTCACACCCCACATCACCCCTGGGGGTCTCCAGGGCTCAACCAGCTCCCAGTCAGAGCTGGGAGCAGAACCAGGAGCAGAACGTGGAGCTGGGAGCAGAACCAGGAGCAGAACGTGGAGCTGGGAGCAGAACCAGGAGCAGAACCTGGAGCTGGGAGCAGAACCAGGAGCAGAACGTGGAGCTGGGAGCAGAACCAGGAGCAGAGCCAGGAGCAGAGGGGAGCAGAACCATGAGCAGAACCAGGAGCTGGGAGCAGAACCAGGAGCAGAACCAGGAGCAGAACCTGGAGCTGGGAACAGAACCAGGAGCAGAGCCAGGAGCAGAGGGGAGCAGAACCTGGAGCTGGGAGCAGAACCAGGAGCAGAACCTGGAGCTGGGAGCAGAACCAGGAGCAGAACGTGGAGCTGGGAGCAGAACCATGAGCAGAACCAGGAGCTGGGAGCAGAACCAGGAGCAGAACCAGGAGCAGAACCTGGAGCTGGGAACAGAACCAGGAGCAGAGCCAGGAGCAGAGGGGAGCAGAACCTGGAGCTGGGAACAGAACCAGGAGCAGAGCCAGGAGCAGAGGGGAGCAGAACCTGGAGCTGGGAACAGAACCAGGAGCAGAGCCAGGAGCAGAACCTGGAGCTGGGAGCAGAACCAGGAGCAGTCAGAAGCAGGAGCAGTCAGAAGCAGCCCCCACCAGAGCGGTGCTGAGGGGATGGAGAGGGGGAGAATAAACACTGCAATAAAACAATGTTGTGTGTAGGAAAATCCCGTTATTGCTGAGCGTCACTGGGAGTGACACTCCTGGGCTCAGCAGCGGGGAGGGACGAGGTGGCACTGTGGTGGCACTGTGGTGGCACTGTGGTGACACTGTGGTGCCATTTCAGTTCTATTGCAGTGTCACAGCAGTGTTACCATGGTGTCACTGGAGTGAGCCTGACAGAGCAGCAGCACTGGGCTTGTTTATGAGGAGAATAAACAGGGACTGAAAGTGCTCTTGTAACGTTTGGATCGGGTTCTCCTGAATAAAACGGGAAAAGCAAATTGTTGTTGAGCTCTGTTCTCTTCCAGGGAAACCAATTAGGCCTTTTCATCTACTTAAAGAGGGGAGCTGTGTGATCCACAGAAATCCAGCTGCCTGGCTGTCCTTGTGCTCCTGCAGGTCCCCTTTTCCAGGGGAACCCGCACAGGGAGTTTCAGGGGCTTGTTCTAAAGGAAACATTCCCAGATTCCCCTCAAGCTGCCTTCTCCAAGCTCCATCCTCCTCCTCCTCCTCCAGGACATGAGGCCGCCCTGCTGAGGTGCTGCTCCTCAGGGTGTAATTGGGGGTGGGCAGGAGCAGGTTAATGCTCACCTTAATGTGAGGGCTGTAATTAGTGGCATCGGGAGCAGGTTAATGCTCACAGTTAATGGGTAATTAGTGTGTAATTAGGAGCAGGTTAATGCACAGCAGCCTCCCGGTGACAGATGAAGAAGTTGGTGGCTCCTGTCATCCATTGTCCCTCTCCACGCTGCTGTCCCAAAGCAGTCCCACTCCTCTCAACTCCAGCCTCTGCCTCCTCTGACATTTCTCTTTCAGCTCCTGCCCTTGTTATTTATTCCATCTGATATTCTCAAACCAAGCAGTGGATCTTCAAAGAAACCCCCGATCAAAGTGCAGCTCCACCTGGGCCTGGTTCTGGCCAGGTTAAACCCGTGACTTCCCTCTGATGGGAACGTGATCGTGGAATATTTCACTCTCAGGCTCTGAAGGAAATTCTGGTGATTGATAATTTTCCATTTCATTCCCATTCCCTCTCATCTCCATGGACTAAAGTGAAACAATCTTCTTTTTTTAGAGAGCCTGTTTGATGTTGCTGGGAATGTTGCACTCAGCTAATTCAGAAAGATTTAATATTTAATTTCCCCATGGAAAGGGGGCTCAGGCCTTGGCACTGCCCAGGGAGGGTTGGAGTGCCCATCCCTGCGGGTGTCACCTGGAGGTGGCACTCAGAGCTGGGGACAGGTGGGGATGGGCACAGCTGGCACTCCATGGGCTGGGAGGGCTCTGCCAGCCCCAGGGATCCCAGGATTCTGTGATTCTGGGACCAGGGTCGGTGTTTGCAGTGCCTTGGGAGAACTGGGTGCATCCTGCTCAGTTTGAACCTCTCCAGAAGCAAAGCTCCTTTTCTGGAGCAGTTTGGCTGTGAATGCTCAGGGCTGAAAACACATGAAATAAGTGCAGGTTTGGAGCCTGGGGAGATCACCAGCTAGAACAACCACGTGAGCAAAAAGCAGATATCAAGTGTTCTCCATGTGGGCATTTGCACTCCGTGTGCTCTCTGATTACAGCAGAATTCTTGCAGTGTCTGGAGGACAAACCCTCCCCTGGCAGCACTTCAGGGAAGGCACAGAGTGCCCGTGGCAGCCCGGAGCCCTGCAGGCACCTTTCCCTGCTGCCACAGCCCAAGCCCCACAGCCCACACCACCCCTGTGCTCAGAGATGGCATCATGGCAGAGGGGGAGCCCACCTTGCACTGCTGGGCCAGTTTCACCTGCTGCCCTTCACAGTGGAGAGGAAATGGGATCTGTCAGCTGTCTCATCCTGGATGTTTCTGACTGGGAAATGTTATGAATAGAAAGTTGTATTTTTTTTTAAGTTTCAGAGTTAAAAACAAGTCAGACCAGTCAGACCTCTTTAGTTTGACTGCCAAAGAAAAGCTCTTCAATTACCTGTTAATGGCTGGTGATTAACCATTGTCCCCCTGATGCTGGCCACTTGCCAGGGAGGGACACAGAGACAGACCCTCCAGGTATGAAGAGAACAGGAGTGACATCAGAGCCAGTATGCAGATGAGAAATGCATTGCGCCCTGAATTTTTACAGTTTTACAGTTTTTACAGTTTTACCCCTAAAATTACGAGCCAACAAGTGACCTAAGTGACGTCTAAGGATGGGAGCATTGTCCCGTACCTGCTTGGATCCTTTTTGCTTCTCACCCTAACCTGAAATGATGCTGATTAAAGAGACGCCCCGGGGTGTTAGACAAAAAAGCAGGAATCTGCGACTCTCCCGTGAGGACGGAATCCCCAGCTCTGCCTGCAGACCAGGACAAAGCTGCATCATCCTCCTCCTTCGTGCCACTCCTGGGAGCAGCGGCGGCGTGGGCGCGACCCGTCGATTTCTCCCCACCTGAGCTGATTCTTCTCAATAAAGGCATTAAAAAGGAGAAAGATCTCCTGCCCATTTATTTCAGGAAACAGAGACAAATCCCAGCTGGATTTCCCTGCAGTGTACCAGAGAACAGCTGCAGCAGCCAGGCAGGACGTGGTGCTGAGGGTTCTCCGTGTGGCAGGCACTGCTTGAGAGCAGAGCCCAGGGGAGGAGGGCTCTGGAGAGGAATTCTCCACAGGATGCTCCTTCCTGCCCTTCCCCTCTGGCTGCAGCGTGGATAAGAGCCTATCTGCCAGTGCCACTGGGAGAGGGGCACTGCCATCCCCCATCCCAGGGGCTGATAAGAGAATCCTGTTACATTTCTGACTGCTGGGAGAGGAGCTTCTGCTCAAAGGGTCAGCAGTTTTCCAGTCAAAATAGCCTCTGATAACAAGGAGAAAATTGGAATAAGCCAATATATCTCGTGTTGCTGCACAGCCCTTCACTGAGCTGCCCGTATTTCCATCTGCTCAATGTGATGGATTTATTTCCTGAGCTTTGAGGGCATTGAGAATTTGTATTGAGTTTTTATTTGGAGTCATTTATACAGCCCAGTGACAGCCTAATGGAAATCAGTGTAAGCAGAACGGGATCATGGAACCACTCAAGGGCTGGGGCTGGGAGGGACCCCAGAGCCCTGGGCTGGTGACAAGGACCAGCTTTGGTGAACAAACCCTTCTGTGTCCCTGATTTCCTGGTGTGAACCTCCCCTGCTCACAAGGGGATGGGACCCTGAGCTGTGTGCCTGTGTCTGAGGGAGCACTCCTGCAAAGGTGTTGTCCTGGTTTGAACAGACAGGAGTCTGCTGAGCCTCCCTGAAATGGAAAATGGGAACCCCCTCCCTTGGAATTATTATAATTCTGAAATTAAGGGGCTCCGAGGCAAAGATATGGGAGCAGGAATAGGAGTTCTATAATAGGAAAATTAAAATATAAATGCAATAGTACAGAAAAAGCCCACTGACAGAGTCAGAACAGGGTCAGGGTGGTGGCACAGTCCCATCCCAGGGTGGCTCAGCCCTCCTGCAGTGCCAGCTGTGCTTCTGCTGGAGCAGGGATCCTGCACAAGGGGGGAGTTTTCCTCTGGAGCTCCAGGGCTGCTGGAGATGGGCCTGCTCTTCCTCTGGGAATGCAGGGCAGGGGAAAGCTGCTCCTGTGGGAATGCAGGGCAGGAGAAAGCTGCTCCTCTGGGAATGCAGGGCTGGAGAAAGCTGCTCCTCTGGAAATGCAGAGGGCAAAGGCTGCTGTAGTGTCCCAAATCTCAGATTGTATCCAGGTAGGAATGCTTGGCTCCTCCCTGGGTGGAGCATCTCCCCATGGGATGCTGGAATTTGATCAGCCATGCAGGGACAGGAGATAATTAATAATTAATGGCCCATGAACAGCAGAGAGGGAGGGAGGATTGGCTGTGGGAGAGATAAAGAAAAACTGCTCAATGAACAGATTAAACTGCCCCAGCTCTGACAGATGGGGACAGAACACACACCCCAGGCACATCTTGTAACCTAGGACAGGTGTTTGTGCCCAGGCACAGCAAACACAGGAATTTCAGCCAGGTTCCTCCAAACTCCCATCACACAGACAGCTCCAGGAGCCTGGAGGGGGGAAGAAGCAGTTCATGTCTGGGGTGGGCTGGGAGCCCCTCATGAAGCACTTGCAGAGCAGCTGGGCACGGGCAGCCTGGCTGGGCAAGGGTTCTGCACAGAAACATCCCAACCTCTCCTCAAATTCTGGCAGTGGGATGAGGACGAGCGATGGGAACTTCACGCCTTCCCCACAGAAAACAGAACATTTGCCTTCAGAAAGCCCCGAAGCAGGAGCTGCAGGAGCAGCCTCGCAGTGCCCTCGTCCCACAGAAACACAGAGCCAGGTAACTCTGGGCAGGCTGCAGGAGGGGATGTCAGCCTGGCTGTGGTGACAGACCCCTGCCCTCAGGGCTGCAGGAGAGCAGCAGCAATGCAGCTCTCAGCTCCTCCCC
Organism: Passer domesticus; assembly: GCF_036417665.1. Classification (NCBI taxonomy): domain Eukaryota; kingdom Metazoa; phylum Chordata; class Aves; order Passeriformes; family Passeridae; genus Passer; species Passer domesticus. The sequence continues at coordinate 57,742,688 of NC_087481.1, forward strand.
TGCAGGACAAGGGGCAGCTCCCTACCCCTCCTCTCCATCCCAATCCCAATCCCAATCCCCATCCCAATCCCAATCCCAGCAGCAGCTGCCTGTCCTGCCCTCCCTGAGGTCAGCAGAGGGAATCCCATCTGCTGGGGCCAGTTTGGAACAAACTCAGCCTGGGCAGGCACAAAAGGGGCCCTGGAGGCAGGAGGGATGGGAAAGGAGGAAGCAGCATTTATCCCTTCTGCCTGCTGCATGGAGGAACCCGGAAAATTTATGAGCAACATGGATTAATCTTGGAAATGTTGAAGTTCAAGTGATTTCTCTTGTTCTGTTGGCGAGGCTCACGTGTTTCTCCACAAGCAGCTGGGATCCTGGCCAGGGGGTGCCCAGGGGCAGGGTTAGGGTTAGCTCTGAGCATCCACAGCACTCCTCCCACTGCAGCACACACAGCTCCTGTTTGAGCACACATCCCAGGAAAGGCAGAGATCACAAAACTGCTCAGAAACCTGACTCAGGCAGCAGCTCTGAAATGTGGAATTCTGCTCCACACAGAGCTGGGAATCACTCCCAGGACACTCCAGGCTGCTAAATGAGAAGCCTGGTGAGTCCATGGAAAGGAGCACTGCTGAATTCCAGCACTGGGATGGAGGGAGGCAGCACGGCTAAATCTGGTTACAGAGAGAAGGGAAAGCAGACCATGATCGAGATGCACTGCAACTTTAATTCCAGGTTTGGAGAAATAAATTTGAGCTAATTTGCTAAACACTATTTAATGGCTTGGGAAATTAGTTTTCCTGAATTAAGACATTATTGAATCCTGGTGTTTATGAGTTTGGGAACCTGGCAGAGCACAGAGCTCAGTGCCTGAGCTTTCTGCTCGCCTTGTACTGTAAATTCCACAGGGCTGTGTGAGAACCAGGCTGGGGCAGCTCCTGCTTGGGCACCAAAACTGCCCAAGGGTGGGCTGGGGGCTGTGGGGAGGGACCTGCCACCAGTGAGAGCAGGGCTCAGGCTGGCACCAGCCCAGGGGGGATGCTGGGGGCTCCTCTTTGGAGGCAAAACCACGAGGCTGCTCCTGATGGTGCCAGGGTCCCAGCCTGGCTGGGCTGGAAGGGACCCCAGGGGGCTCCAGCAGGGCCATCCCAGGGCACAGGACACAGCCATATGTCCCTGTGGCTCTGGAATATCCTGGGAGGAGACTCCAGCCCTCTCTGGGCTCTGCTCCAGCTCAGTCCTTGCTCAGGGCAGAAGTTCTGCCTCCTGTGCAGGGGAATTGCTGGGATCAGTCCCTGCCCGTGGCTCTGGGGGCATTGCTGGGCTCTGCTCTGCCCCTCCCTGCACCCAGGGACACCCAGGGACACCCAGGGCTGGGGTCCCTCTCCAGGCTGAGCAGCCCCAGCCCCCTGAGCCCTTCCTGGGCACAGAGATGCTCCAGACCTCCCAGCATCCTAAAGTGTCACAGCACATGTCACAGCTGAGATGGCCACAACACACAGAGTGTCACCACACCATTTCAGAGCTGCACCCCGTGCACAGTAACACAGACACGGCAGGAGGCTCCAGGCATCTGCCTTTCCTGTTCTTCACCCAGCCTTTTATCCCTGGTGTTCACACACTGCCCTGGGTGTCCTCTGTGCCCTGTGTGCCCTCTGCTCCCTGGGTGCCCTGGGTGCCCTCTGTGCCCTGTGTGCCCTCTGCTCCCTGGGTGCCCTGGGTGCCCTCTGCTCCCTGTGTGCCCTGGGTACCCTCTGTGCCCTGGGTGCCCTCTGTGCCCTGGGTGCCCTCTGCTCCCTGGGTGCCCTGGGTGCCCTCTGCTCCCTGGGTGCCCTGGGTGCCCTGGGGGTTGCTCAGCACACCTGGGCACTGCCTGGCTCCCTGCTGGCACTCCTGCTCACCTGTCCTGCAGGTGGAGATTCCAGGCAGACAGGAGCAGGGCTGCCCCCTCTGCTCTGAGCCCCCAGAGATCTCAGGAGATTCCCCAGGGTTTCAGCAGAAACTCCAGGCTCCCCTCACATCGAGGGCAAGGCAGGAAGAGCCAGGGTTTCCCGTGGTTTAAATTCGTGCCTTTTGCTGAGTGACAGGGTGAGGGAAGTGCTGAATGCCCTGAGAGCTGGCAGAGGTCAGGAAAAGCAGACTCAGGCCATTCAGAGGGGACAGAGCAGCCAGGTCAGCCGGGAGGATGGAGCTGGAGGAGCCCAGCCTGCCAAGGACACACTGGCAGAAATTCTGGGAGATTTCTTGTAGGGATGATCTGGGAATGATCCCCAGGCTGCAGGTTTGTTCTCTTTGTGGCATTGCTGGTTGCAAACACCAAGGGCTGCATCTGATCTGCTGCAGGATCTTTGTCCCAAACTAAGTCTGTATTTTAAAATCAGAGTGGCCTCACTTGGAGAATACACTGAGAGTTTCTCACTGCCTCAGAGGAGCTGGGCAGGCAGAAAGTTGCCATGATCAGTCAGGAGATAAAAAAGGAGATGAAAAATCAGAAAATTGGCTAGCTCTATTCAAGAGGAAATAAATCAGAGGGGATCCTGTAGAGATTGATGGAATTACAAAGAGAAGAGCAAGAGACATCAAACCTGGTGCTTGATATCTCTTGCTGGGTATAAAACACCAATCTCTAACCCAGAACTAATTTTCCTTCTCACTTACTTTGTTTCAGTGATGACACAGCCTTCCATGGAGTAAAGCAGCATCCTGCAGGGAGATATCCCTGGAAAGAAGAGCTGCCAGACTTTCCTGGGAGCCCGCAGGGGATGGAGCTCCTGCCCGCAGCCTCTCCCCTCCTGGGAACTGCCTGGCCTGCTCCCAGGGATGCTGTGGAGCAGGGCACCGTGGGGCTGCACAAGGTGGAACAAATAAAAGCTGTTACATGCTGCAGCTCTGGGTTAAGCAGAGCCCACAGGCTTCAGTGCCACACTCTAATTCCATGATTAACTCATTGGGTTTGGGAGGAGTAATCCCAGCTAAGAGGCTTTTCTTCACCACAGCTGAGTGATGATCAGAGATCACCACGCTAATGTACAAGTCAGGCCCCTGGAAGTTGGCCAGGAGGAGCTTGGCTGGGCTGCTGTAAACCCAGCAGGTTTAGGAGCCCCATGTTCAGGGGAGTCCCAGGGGCATCACAGGGTGAGAAGGATAACCAAAAGGTTCTGCTTTGAGCAGATTTTACCTGAGAGGTGTCAGCAGCATCTGCCACATCCTCCCTCCCCACCAAGGGGGTAGGAAACTGCAGCTCATTCCTTGGGCACCTCCAGGGATGGGCACTGCAAACCTTCCTGGGCAGCCCCTGCCAAGGCCTGAGCGCCCTGATTAAAAAACAAAAAACAAAACCAAACCAAACCAAAACAAAAAACCAACCGACCAAACAAACAAACAAAAAAACCCAAACAAACAAACAACAACAACAAAACCCACCCAAAAAATGCAAACAAACAAACAAAACCCACAAAAAAGAACAAACCAAAACAAAAAACCAACTGATGTGATGCCTTGAGAGGGCTGACCCAGAGCAGAGGCTGGGCAGAGTTCCAGAACAAAGCAGGGATTTATTAAAAGCATCTCCTCCATGAATTGTTTTGTCTCCCTGCTCTGTGCAGAGCTCACCATCCCTGATGTGAACCCAGCCCCACACATTAAAGCAGCACAGAATGTGGAAAATAGAAAAGCCAAAACCTGAAGCATCACCTCTTTCCATGGGGAAAGCCCAGCTGAGTTCAGGAAGGGGGAACATCCCCCAGGACACCTGGCAGCATCCTGCCTCACTCCTTTACCCATTCCTTGAAAATGATTCCCTCCCAGCCAGAAGCACGTGAAACCCAGCTCCGTGCCCATGCCCCAGACTCCAGTGCAGGGGTTAGAATGAGCTAACCATCATTACATTACACTCTGCTGTTTATTCCATTCTGCTTATGATGTCATTTTTCTCCCCATTACAGCACGGAATAAACGATTCCATAGTGCAGCCCCACTCGGCAGGATGGAATATTTATGTTAATCAGCTGCGAGCCTGCCTGCCGTCCCAGCCCTGCTCGTTTGTCTCCTGGTGCCACTCCTGATTACCCACTCTGGGGACAGATTGCTGCAATCACGGGGCAGGAGCAGCTCCCTGCACGGGGGCCTTGGATCAATCTCCTGATCACAGCCAAAATCAATTTCCTGGACAAATTCCTGTAACCTTTCACTTTGGGCATGAATTAACTAATTAATGCTGCTGATTGCAAGGAGAGGCAGGTAGAGCTCTGAATCAACATGGAGAAGCAGCATGGAAAGAGTGAATGAAGACACAAATGAGGGGTGGAGGGGCTTTGGTGGCTCCTGACTCAGCCCCCCTGAAAATGAGCCCCTGCTCATCCTCAGAGCTCCCCCAGAGCCTGCCCAGAGCTGCAGCTCTGCTCTGCTCACCTGCCCACTTTGCTCGTGGTTCCTCCTGGCCTGCACCCACCTTGAGCAGACTGTCCCAGGGAGCCTCAGCTCGGAGAGGGAAAAACAAGGGTGGGACTGCAGGGGCTGCAGTGGGATTGGACACTGAACTGCAATGTGCACATGGAGCAGAGCTGAGCCCAGGGAGAGACCCCGGCAGCGCTCGTGCATTTTGGGGCCATTTGGGTTCATCCTGGGGGCAGCCCTGGCTGGGCCCTGGTGCTGCCCAAGGTGCATCCATGGAGGAAAGCCTTTGAGTAAATCCCTGCTTTACTCTGGAACTCTGCCCTGCCTCTGCTCTGGGTCAGCCCTCTCAAGGCACCACCAGCACACTGTCCACGAGGACAGGAGGGCAAGGAAGGCACAAATCTCATTAGCTGAGACCAATCAATAGTGGATCAATTAAACAATCTGCTGAGCTGCGGGAGCACAGACCCTGCTGACTCCCCTTTGCTGCTCCAGGATAACCTGGTTTATTGCCAGACTCCTACTGACCCTTCAGACAGGCACTGTCCTTAGCTCAGGAATGGGGAGGGGCATCCAACCTATTTCCCATTTGCTTATTTACAGGAATGGAATGGAATGGAATGGAATGGAATGGAATGGAATGGAATGGAATAGAATAGAATAGAATAGAATAGAATAGAATAGAATAGAATAGAATAGAATAGAATAGAATAATAATAGAAAATTATATGTAATAATAAAATAAAATACAAATAATTGAAAGTTATAAAATGTAATGTAACAAATTCTGTATTTCATTTATAAGCTCTGGCACAGGTGCCCAGAGAGGCTGTGGCTCCCCCTGGATCCCTGGCAGTGCCCAAGGCCAGGCTGGATGGGCTTGGAGCAGGCTCAGGCTGCCCAGAAGCCCCCTGAGCCCCTCTCTGCTGGCTCCCGGCCCAGCCAGGCTGGCACAGAGCCCTCTGTGCTGCTGGGCACTGAAACAGAGGTTTTTCCTGATGGAAGGCCCTGGAGAGCAGCTGGAGCTCTGGGAGCAGCAGGGGAAGGAGGCCAGGCCCCGCTGCCCTGCGTGGAGAGGGCAGAACACAAATCCCAAACTCCAAAAGGGAAAGCCCAGCCTTGAGCTCCTTTCTGCCTGAAGCTCGTTAGAAGATCAATGGGGACATGGATCTCCAGGAAAAGGCACTGGGGTTTCCATCAAGCAGGTCAGCAGTGCCAGCAGAGCTAAAGCAGCTCCCCGTGATCCTCACTGCACACACTGCAGCCTTCAAGCAGCCACGGGATTAAAGAAGTTACTTCCATAAAGCATCATCTGCTCCCTCCCTGGGCTGGGCTTAGCCACACACTCAATCAGGGAAGAACATTTTCTCCTGCTAAAAAGAAACTTCTACAGTGACACTTCCTTCTGAAAATGGGCAGCTTAATGAGGAGCCACTGGGAGGAAAGAGGGGAGATTAGAAATGTAAAGCCTGGTGCTCCTGAGAGCTCTGGAGTGGAGGAACACTCCTCACCCTGTCTGCTGCTTCAAAATAAACATATTAGAGGAAAAACCCTTCTGCTGCCCAGCCCCAGCCAGCTCCAGGTGGGAACAGAAAGGCTTTATCAGCAGGCACAGATCATCCCAGCTCCTGGCACAGCCCAGCAGCAGCTGGCACCCCCGAGGGGAAGGAATCCTTCCTCCTGCCATGGCAGGACCCACCAGGAGCACGGGCACGGAGCAGCCTGGGCAGGGGTCTGGAAGGGGGTCCTGTGCAGAGAATCCCTGCCAGAGCCCCGGGAGGGCTGAGAGGCCCCAGGAGGGGCTGGGATTGGGTTTGGGGCTGGGCTGGGAATAACATTCCCTCCCTGAGCTCTGTCCTGGCTCTGCATCACCTCCCCTGCCATTCCCAGGCTGTCTGGTTTGCCTTTGCCCAGGCTCTCCCCTTGGGCAGAACTCTTCTCCAGGCAGAGGGCAGGTGTGGAATGCTTAAAGACACAGCCAAGCTGGGAGGAAAGGGCTGCCTTTCTCTCTCCAAGCAGCCCCACGTCCTTCTGATGTTGGAGCTCAGCTCTGCAGTCAGCACTCCCAATAAACAGAATAATTTACAGAGAAACCATGCAGCTCGTGGAAGCAGCGAGCAGGACACTCCAGCTCTTCATTTCTGCACTGGAATTTGTAGTTTCCTTTGGCTTTTTTAAATTAAAAGTCAAAATGGAATTTTTTTTTCAGAAACTGCCCAAAGCAAAGACTTTAATTTTTAAGCAGTTCACTGTTCTGCTTTCCCCAGAGCATCCCAGGGCAATGGAGTTTTTGGTGTAGCAATTTCAGAACTGACCTGGAGCAAACTCTCTCTGTTCACTGCTGAGACCCAGCAACAGAAAGCAGTGGCAGTGATTTGAAAGATTTACTCATTTTTAATTAGTGAGAAGCCAAAGTCCATCAGTGCCTCACCTGGACTCCTCTCCTGTCAGTGCCAGAGAAGAGAGAGCATCAATTCTGCTGTGCTGAGACCTCTCCTGCCTCTTCAACCACAGCCTCTCATCCCTGACCGAGCCCTCGGCCACCCAGGGACTGCAGTGCCCCTTTACGTCCAGAAATCCTCTTCATGTCCAGAAACCCCCTTTATGCCCAGCAATCCCCTTTATTCCCAGAAACCCCTTTATTCCCAGAAACCCCTTTATTCCCAGAAACCCCTTTACGTCCAGAAATCCTCTTTATGTCCAGAAATCTCCTTTCTTCCCAGAAATCCCCTTTACTTCCAGAAATCTCCTTTACTTCCAGAAATTCTCTTTATGTCCAGAAACCCCCTTTATGTCCAGCAATCCCCTTTATTCCCAGAAACTCCTTTATGCCCAGAAACCCCTGTATGTCCAGAAATTCTCTTTATTCCCAGAACCCCTTTATTCCCAGAACCCCTTTATTCCCAGAACCCCTTTATGTCCAGCAATCCCCTTTATGCCCAGAACCCCTCTATTCCCAGAACCCCTGTATGCCCAGAGCAGCAGCCCCAGTGGCAGCACCCAGACCTGCCCAGGCTGCAGCAGGGGAAGGCTCCCCGGGCACCAGGGAGCTCTCGGGTGTCACTGCCCAAGGTGTGTCCTGGGAGGGAATTATTTCCTTTTAATCAATCCCTGCTTTATTCTTTACTCTGCCCAGCCCTGCCCCAGGGAGCTCTCAGGTGTCACTGCCCAAGGTGTGTCCTGTGAGGGCCTGGGATAAATCAATCCCTGCTTTATTGTGGAACTCTGCCCAGCAGGAGGAGGATTTTCCCTGCCTTGGTAACATCTCAGCTACACTGAGATATTTTGGAAATATAGGAGCAGCGTTTGTTTCACAATAAAGCCATAAAAACACACGGCTGCAATTTGTAAGGAGATCTGTGCAGAAGATCCAGACACATCAACCTCCAGCTGACTGTGTCTGAATTATTAAATCAATATTTTATTCTTTTAGGAGGAAAAACATCACATCTGAGGGGAAAATTATTTTTAATACAAACAAAACACAGCCCTTGAAAGTCTCAGCTTACCATGCCTACACTCACAGCCCACTCAGATGGAGAAGGTCTTTATTAAAAATGCTCTTTAAAGTTAAATGAATTCTTGTTTTGCAGGCAGTGCCTGTTCCAAGCAGAAGCACAGCTTTGCTGTGATTCTGAGGAAAGGCTTTTCTCTTCAAAGGAGAAACAGGAGAAATATATATAAAAAATATATTTTGTTTCATGGGGTAAAGCCTGGTCTAAGAACTGACTGGTTTGGGTTGGAGGGACCCCAAATCCCACCCAGTGCCACCCCAGCCATGGCAGGGACACCTTCCCCTGTCCCAGCTGCTCCAGCCCCAGTGTCCAGCCTGGCCTTGGGCACTGCCAGGGATCCAGGGGCAGCCCCAGCTGCTCTGGGAATTTTGGTGGTTAATCCCCACCTGGTTCAAACCCAGAGATGGCCACGTTGATTCCAACAGGCAAACGTGGAAAAGTTCATTTGGAAAGCTTTCAGTGAGTCCTCGCAGCTCAGAAATGTCCCAGCAGAGCTGGAGACCCCACGTCCTTGAAAAGCTGCCTGGAAAGTGCAGCTCGAGCAAGCAGGAGAATTTACAAAGACAGGGTTTTTTTCTCTCTAAATAAATAACAAGCTGAGCAAGAAGAGGAGTGTTCAGAGAATGCTCAGTGAATTGGCAAAGATTTCTCTGCCTTTTTATAAATCAAACCCTTCATTTTATCAGCAGCTAACTCCAAAATGATCAGCTACAGAAGGCACTGGGGGAAGGAAATGATCTTTAAGGTCCCTTCCAAGCCAGACTGTTCAATGATTTACCTTGAAAATTATCCTCAGAGTTAAATATTGGCAAATTATTCACTTATATTAAAGAAGGAGAAGGGAAGGGGATGGGGTTGAGGTTTGCAGTGAAGATGAGAGCACAGGATCAGCTCTCTGTTCATTATTTAAAAAAAGAACAAAAAATAAATCCTTGCTTCTCTCCCAAAGCCAAGCCCTGCTGAGCACCTGGATAAGGAAATAGAGCTGATTAAAAAGCAGGAGAGGAGGGACAAAAGTTCAATTTGGAGCAATTTTGCCAAATATGAAGTTTGCCAAATTCATCCAGTCAGGGCTGAACCCAGTTCCCTGTCTGAGAGGAACTTCTTACCACTCCTAAAAGCTCCAAGGCAGCTCCAGGTCTCTCTCTGGGAAGGGAAACTGGGAATGCTGGAAATGCAGAGATGATGTTTTTCCTCGGAAAGGGAAAACTCCATCCCCTTTCCAAGGAAAAACATCATTCCTGCATTCCCAGTTTCTCCCATTTCCCTTCCCAGTGTGGAGACTTTAAACACAACAGCCTCGGGTGGAAGGAGCCCATGGAGAAGTGCCTGGATCCAGGAGAGCTCTGAGAAAAGAGAACTCGGCGAGGCAGCAGTGCCCAGCACTGCTGGGAAACACAAAGTGTGGGCACTCCAGTGGCACCTGAGCATAAATCAGCAGGAATTGCTCACAGCAGCTAGCCCAGAGCATCTCGCTGTGAATCCAGAGGAGTAAATTCGGGGTCTCCTGGGAGCCCTGCCATCATTTGTTCTCATTTCTCTGACTTCTCTTCATTTCTGCTCGGGATTAGCTCTCCCAGCAATGATCACAGCAACAGGGAAACCTGCTCCCAGGGGAGTGGCATGAAAGCAATATTTACCAAAGTAACCCGAGCAAAGAAATCAAAATATGAAGAACAAAGTTAAAAAACCCCACAAAGTCACAAAGTACTTCAAAAAGAGAACCAAAATGGCTTTAACTCTTGCTCAGCCACTAAAACATCTGTAACCTTGTTGGGAGGCTGATAAGCAGAAAAAAAAAACAATCCCAAACTCACTAAAACCTCCCAAAATCATCCTTTGCACATGTTCACATTGCCCACATTGTGCAGAGTTTGCTCCCTCAGGATTTTGCATTTTACCTAAATAAAGAAAAGCCACATAACATTATCACCTTTGATTTTTCCTCCTATTTATCTTGGGCTCAGACCAATACAAGGCAGCCAAGGATGTCAGCACACAAACTGCTCCTGACATTATCCAAGCAAAGCCATTATTAGCACTTTATTGGCACGTGAAGCCAAAATGAGCAAGCTCGAGCCCTTGGCAGCCTGCTTCACCTTGATTTAGCTCTTAATGACAATTTCCCAGTGTTCAGTGCCTTGTCCTGGGGGAGGCAGACCCTGAGCTCCTTCTGGAGACACCCTGGGCTCATCTCCTCCCCAGGGACCCAACCAGCCCCAGATGAAGCTGCTCTCCATGCCCTGGCCCGGCTGGCTGGGGAGCTGCCAGGGCTGTCTCCCAGTGCTCTTGGTAGACCTGAAAACCATTAAAAACCACTCAAAAACTTTAAAAACCACTAAAAATCTTAAAAAAACTACTAAAACCAATTAAATCCATTCCACTCCTTGCCATGTTTTTCCACCTTGAAAACGGACCAGAATGCAGGTATCCAGAGGCCCCAGGGCACTCACCTGAGCAGGAGCACACCCAGGAGACCCCTCAGGGATGTGAACCCACGGAGCAGCTGGAATGCAGCAGGGGACAGGGAAAGCAGCACCTGTGGCAGGTGGCAAGGCCTGGGGCAGCCCTTTCCCTTGTCCCTGCCCACCCCACAGCCAGGAATCCCTTCCCAGTGTCCCACCGACCCTGCCCTCTGGCACTGGGAAGCCATTCCCCCTTGTCCTGGCACTCTGAAATATTCTAAGTTCATTTTTCCAAGGCAGCAGAAAGTTCCTTTATCCCCTTGATTATAAAAATATCCAGCACACACCTAAATAAAAATTACTGTGAGTTAGAGAAAATATCCCCCTCACTCCAAGCAAACAGAAGTCTATGGATTTAAGGAGCAATAACTTAAAATGTAGGTCTCCTGAGGGAAAAAAAAATCACAATCAGAGCATCTTTGGAGCAGCACAGAGATGTCCTGATGTTCCCCCAGCCACATCCTACCTGTGCAGCCACAGTGACTCTTTTGTTCCCAATATTCTCAGATTTCTGATGGATCTCACTGAACTTGCACACAAATCTTGATTGGCAGGAGCCCCCTCTGGTTTTCCATCTCTCCAGGAAAAATCACCAGCCCTGTGTTATTTCCTCCATTATTTTCTGGAATCCCAGAGTGTCCTGGGCTGGAAGGGAGCCACAAGGATCCAGTCCAACCCCTGGCCCTGCACAGACACCCCAACAACCCCCACCCCGTCCCTGACAGCATTTTCCACTTGAGCTCTGGCAAAAAAACCTCTTCAGAAAGTTTCACCCCTGAAATCAGGCTGGAAATGCTTCTTAATTACAAAAGTTAAATATTTATTTATACAAATATGATGAGAAAAATCTCATGCAGACTCTTCACACACAGGAACAGAACCCAAATCCGACTGGGATGGCTTCACCACAGAACTGGGGTTGGAAGGCTGAGGGGAACCCTGCCCACGGCAAGTTCTGGGTCGGAGAGTTCTCCTATGGAACATGTGCCAGGATTTCCACACTCTTCACCAAGATTAACAATTAATAGCTGATTACTACTACTCAGAGGACTGGACAGAGACGGATGAGCGGCGGGAGCGGGTCCTGCAGACCACCAGACCCCCCACGCTTGGTGGAAATGCAGAGTTGCCAAAAGATTGCTTGAGATAATTCCCCTAAATGATGGAAATGCCTTGAGATTGCTCTGGATGGCATCTGCTTCTGCTTAATTATAAATCTGCATCGGAGTCATAACTTGTGTATATTACAAGTAATTTGCATAATTAAAACAATTAAGGGATCGACATATCATGGCAATTAGAAATGCATCAAACTCTGGATGTTGTACAAAAGAGAGCTTCAATATGAAACATTAATTCTTTGAGAACGAACCATCCTTCCCATTCCTGCAGAACAGCCTTCCCCAAAGCAGCGGGCACTGCCCAAACTCCCTTCAGAGGCAGCTTTCCCTGGGGCCCCCCACTCCTGCTGCTGTGGGACCCCAGCGTTTCCTCCTCCTTGGAATCCTTCCGCAGCCCAGCCCGGGCTCGCGTCTTTATTGCCAGCCTCAGGCGCTCTTATCTCATTTTCCGTAGCCTTATCCTGTTTTCCTTGTCCCTCTTTTTGAGGATGAGGATGAACTGGTTGAAGAAATGCTCCTGGTCCTTCTTCTTCGGCACGAGGCGGAAGCGCTGGTCCCGGCCGTGCTTCTCGGCAAACTCCTTGAAGGTTGTCCTGTGGGAAAGGGGCCTGGGGAGGCTGGGCTGTGCCTGCCACCCCAAAAAGGGCACCTGGGGAGGCTGGGCTGTGCCTGCCACCCCAAAAAGGGCACCTGGGGAGGCTGGGCTGTGCCTGCCACCCCGAAAAGGGGCCTGGGGAGGCTGGGCTGTGCCTGCCACCCCAAAAAGGGGAACTGGGGAGGCTGGGCTGTGCCTGCCACCCCAAAAAGGGGCCTGGGGAGGCTGGGCTGTGCCTGCCACCCCAAAAAGGGGAACTGGGGAGGCTGGGCTGTGCCTGCCACCCCGAAAAGGGCACCTGGGGAGGCTGGGCTGTGCCTGCCACCCCGAAAAGGGGAACTGGGGAGGCTGGGCTGTGCCTGCCACCCCGAAAAGGGGAACTGGGGAGGCTGGGCTGTGCCTGCCACCCCGAAAAGGGGCCTGGGGAGGCTGGGCTGTGCCTGCCACCCCAAAAAGGGCACCTGGGGAGGCTGGGCTGTGCCTGCCACCCCAAAAAGGGGCCTGGGGAGGCTGGGCTGTGCCTGCCACCCCGGGCTGCTGCCCCTGCAGCCACAGCAAGGCAGGGTGTGACAGGAGCGGGATGGAGGGTCTGGGATGCAGGGGGTGAGCCCATGCCAGGGCTCTGGGCACCCGGGGCAGCGGGCAAGGATTGAATGGGATTTCAGATGGGCTGCTGGCTGGCAGGAGGCTGCTGAGCCATTAAAGCCTCGCTCACAAGGAGGTTTTATTTCAGCTCCTGCATGTTCTGTATTTCCAAGGCAAGCTCTCTCCTAGCAGGGTTTGCTACCTTCATTGCCTTTCAGGCTGCACGCCCGGCTCCTTTCCCCAAGGTGACTCTTTGTTTTTTATTGGAAATATTTGGGATTTATTCCTCTCATTGTGTGCCTAAATCAAGGCAGGGAAAGGAGCTTCCTCAGTGCTTTGTTGTCCCAGTCAGCCCCCAGAGCCCTCCAGGGGTGAAATGCTCCTGGCCTCTGGGCCAGCACAGCTTTTCCCCTGGGCACTGGGAATATCAGTGCTGGAAGCAGAGTTTGGGTGGGACTTCAGCCCAGAATATCCCTAATTTTGTTGTAAAATGTTCCTTGTAATTACAATTACTACAGGCCCCACGTGCTGTTTGCATCCGTGTGCCCACGCAGGTCGTGCTGAATAATTATCTGCATGTTTTATCAGAGAAAACAGTCATTTCTTTGTTCCAGCAATTTAACAATATTTATAACACAACCCTCTTTATTTCCATGTAATTTACAAATGAGAAAGCACTGCCCTAAGCACTGCCACTGCCACTGTGTGAGTCTGGATCCATCGCCAGAAAAACAAAGTAAAACAGAAATTGTCCCTTGCACACTGTATTTTAATTTAATCACAGAATTGTAGAGTCACAGGAGGGTTTGGGTTGGGAGAGACCTCACAGATCATCTTGTTCCAATCCCCTGCCATGGGCAGGGACACATTCCATGAATTTAATGGCGTGGCATTAACAGGAACTTTGAGAAATTATATTTCTCTTCCACCAAACACCAAGACTAAATGCAATTTCTGAGTAATTACACCTGCATGTGTAATATGGATGAGACTGAACATTGTGGTACTGATTTTCCATAAGTAATGTGTGTTCTGTAATCACTGCATATACAGGAATATAAAATAAATGTGCTGTGCAAAGTGTGGCACATTCTGAGGGGGAGAGGGAGAGGGGAAGGGACAGACAGAGGGAGAGGCAGATGGAATATTTCCTCTCCCAGGAATACAACAAAATACTGGAAAATATCAGGGAAGAAATGCCACCCCAGCATTGGAACAGGCATCTTCCTCTTGCTAGGAAGAATTTTGGGCTGAAAAGCTCAGCCTAAATGACAAAGCCAAGCTTCCCAACCCTTCCTAAGGCAACACCCACCTTGGAGACAGCTTGGATTCTTCCAGAAGCTTCTTGAATTCTTCCTTGGCCAACAGCAGCTTGTTCTTCTTCTCCTTGTACTCCTCCCTGACCCGGGTCTTGACAAACTGCTCGAAAATCTGGCCAGGGAAGGGACCCAGGACAAGGAGTTATGGACAGAGCCCTCGGGGGTTTTGGCAAGCCCAGGGCCTGCAGGCCTCATCTGCCTCCCCAGGAGTTTTATTCCATCACCTCCAAGGACTGGCCCTCTGCCCTGGCTGCAATTGGGCATTAATTAAAGGGTAGCAGTGTTGATATGGATCCCAGGAGCCCAGACTGGTTTGGGTAGGAAGGACCTTAAAGCCCAGCCAGGGCCAGCCCTGCCATGGCCAGGCTGCTCCAAGGCTGATGAAATGATTCCATGGCTCCAAGGAACGTCTCTTGATTGACTCATCATGTCCAGGAGCTGTCCTTGCCCATTCCCTGAAATAAATCCCAAACTCCCTGCTCAGGCTCTTTAGCAGCTCTTTCCATCCTGGCAGCTCCTCATACATTTTCATTCCTGAGTTTCCTCACTGGTTTTGTTTCACTTTTTTTTCCTTAGGAAAGGAGATATTGGAAAGGGAGCAAATGAAGATGTATGTGCCCAGTCCTGTGGTAAATGCCTACAGGAAGCTCTCTGGAGAACCACGGGACAATATGGAATAAGTTCATTTTTCATCCTGTTTATTTAAAAAATGGATGATTCCATATTCAAAATTATTCCTTTTACAGGATGACAAAAGACTTTTAGGGGAGAGAAATAACCACAGAACAGCAGCATTCACCTTCTCTGCAAATCCCTGCATCTCTCCTGAATTCTGCAGCCTCATCTGCAGACTTTGGGACCCCCAGTGATAATTAATGCCCAAATTACCAAGGCAGCAGAACCCTCCATCCCTTTGGAGCTCCCCAGAAAAAAACAGCCCTTGCAGAGAGGCCCTGGCCAGCCCCCAGTGCTCTGCCCAGTGGGGTCAGCACCAAACCCTGCCAGACCCCTGGGAAAGGTCCTGAGCAATGGGAATCCAGCGGTGTCTCTGCACTATCCCAATAATCCAGGGTAGAACTGTTCCCTTGGGCCATTTCCCTCAGCCAGGTCCCTGTTCCCATGTCCCTATTCCCAGTTCCCTATTCCCAGGTTTCCTATTCCCAGGTCTCTATTCTTCCCAGGGTTCCCAGGCTCAGGAGCTGTTCCTGCACCCCCAGGGTCCCTGTGATCAAACCTTGGAGCACCTTCTTGTCCAAGGAGAGAGCCCTGGGAACCACAGAATGTCCTGAGTGGGAAGGGACTCACAACTCCCAGATCCCCCAAACCCCACAGAGTCCAGACCCCCAAACCCCACAGTCCAACTCCCAGACCCCCAAACCCCCCAGAGTCCAGCTCCCAGACCCCAAACCCCACAGTCCGACTCCCAGACCCCCAAACCCCCCAGAGTCCAGCTCCCAGACCCCCAAACCCCACAGAGTCCAGACCCCCAAACCCCAGAGTCCAATTCCCAGACCCCCAAACCCCCCAGAGTCCATTTCCCAGACCCCCAAACCCCACAGAGTCCATTTCCCAGACCCCCAAACCCCCCAGAGTCCAGCTCCCAGACCCCCAAACCCCACAGAGTCCAATTCCCAGACCCCCAAACCCCCCAGAGTCCATTTCCCAGACCCCCAAACCCCACAGAGTCCATCTCCCAGACCCCCAAACCCCACAGAGTCCATTTCCCAGACCCCCAAACCCCCCAGAGTCCATTTCCCAGACCCCCAAACCCCCCAGAGTCCATCTCCCAGACCCCCAAACCCCCCAGAGTCCATCTCCCAGACCCCCAAACCCCCCAGAGTCCAGCTCCCAGACCCCCAAACCCCCCAGAGTCCAGCTCCCAGACCCCCAAACCCCCCAGAGTCCATTTCCCAGACCCCCAAACCCCCCAGAGTCCAGCTCCCAGACCCCAACCCCCACCCTGTGAGCACCCCCGATGGGCAGAGCCCAGCTGTGTCTCCACATGGAAATGCTGGTTTTGCGGGATTCTGTCGCCCTCCCGGGACGAGCGCTCAGAGCCGGCCAGCCTGGGCTGCAGCAGGGCAGGCGGGCACGGCTCACTCACCGGCCTCCTCTCCTCGGGGCTGAGCAGCAGGTAGCGCGGGTCGAACACGATCTTGTGCAGCTCCTTCTCCCAGGTGGAGAACGCCGACACCTGGGGCACGGACAGAGGAGGCTGAGCACGGGCCAGGGGGGTGTCCCCGGTTGGGGAGCCCTGGGCAGCGTTCTTGGCGTGCCTGAAGTGGCCTTTGGTCTCGGGCAGAGCTCTGGGGGCCCTCGGGGCCAGGATGGATTTGCTGCTCAGCGAGGCTCAGGCTCGGGGAGCTGCTCCCTGCCCACATGCTGGAGGAGCCTGCAGCAGGCAGGAAATGCCATCTTGTGCTGCTGCTTGAGCTGCACAGCCACCAACGCCACGAAAGGGACAATTCCAACTCCAGAGCTGGAGCTGTGACCTGAGGCACACAGGGAAGCTGGCAGTGAGCACCCTAAAGCACCACACTGCCAGTGACTGGGATGGGATGTGCCATCCTGCAGGGCTGCTCCCAGCCTCGTGGAGCCATGGAATCACGGGGCACTTTGGGCTGGAAGGGACCTCAGAGACCACCCAGATCTGTCCCCTGCCTGGGCAGGGACAGTTCCACCAGTTCAAAGCTTCTACAACATCCCTGCTAATGCACTGGCGACAGAAAAATCTGAAGGAAATGAAATATTCTAATCACTCCAACTAATTACAAAAGAGTGAATTCACTAAAAAAAAAAATAATAAAAGGATGTGAAGTATAATTAAACAGTAATTAACACTCCAGCAGGAAAGCTCTGATGAAGCAAAGTGGCTTTAAGTGGACTCCTTTTCCTCTCAGAGCAGCTTGAGACTGGAAAACCCAAAGCTCAGGCTGCCTTTGGGGATGTGAGATCATTGGGATATCCAGAGCCCAGGCTGCCTTTGGGATCTGAGGCCATTGGAAAATCCAAAGCTCAGGGTGCCTTTGGGGATTTGGGGCCATTGGAAAATCCTAAATTCAGGCTGCTTTGGGATCTGAGGCCAGGTGCCCCCAGCACCCCCTTCCCACAGCCCGAGCTGCCCTCCCTGTGCCCCCTTGTCCTGGTGTCTCCTCTTTTCCTGGTGTCTTTCACACTCTCCTGGACATCAGCTTTGTTCCCCGCACAAATCTCCCTCTGAGCTAATGCTAATTAAGCTCAGATTAGTTCGTCACATAATCATTCCAGCTGATGATTTTGTGCTTAGCAATTATTACACTGCACATTTGGCAAACATCACCTAAAATAACCTGGTGTTTCTGATTTCATTCCAGGTACACTGCACACACAAATCCCCCTCTCTCCCCAGGATGAAGAAGGGAGAACCTTGAGGAAAAACACCCCCTGGAATCCTTTCAGAAGCCCTGAGAGCACCCAGCAGGGAGAAGACCTTCCTGGAAATGCTGGCATAGAACATGGATATTTTGATGCTGGGTGGGAGAGGGAGCCAGGAAGAACCTTAAATTTTCCTCTTCCTCTTAGAATTTTGTGGAAACTTTGAAACTTCCAGAAGAATATGCAGATTACATTTTGACAGAGGAAAACTCACCCCAGACTTCAGAATAAAGAGTGCCTGTGTCTTGGAGCTCCCCCAAACCCCCTCTATTTTTAAAATGCTACAATAAATATTCTTCTCTTGACATAATTTCTGTGGGAAGCTGCAGAACTCACTGGCAAACTCCATCTGCTTCGAGCTCTTTGTGATTCCATCCAGCAACTCCTTCAGGAGGACAGGGCAAGGGATGGTCATTAAATAATTCAGATTTAAGTGGCATTAATGGTCTCCCTGTGCTTCAGCCACGCCAGGCAGCTGCTGCTGAGCTGGACAGTTGGAAAATGTTCAGGGTAAAAGCAAAGTAACCTCTTCTCTCCCCATTTTTAAACATCATCGAATCCAAACAGTCAATTTCCCAAATTTCTTTATTTTACGAGCAAATCTTACATAGAAACACCTGAGAATCCTGTTCTAGAACAGCCCTAATCCTTCCAAATTCTGACTTGTTGCCCCCCGAGTTCCAATCTGCCAGCAAAGTCTCCACCCAGGGCTCCTTCATGGCCCCCCTCCATTTCTGCAGCATAAATAACAAGCTGTATTAATAAAGCAGCTCTGGCTTGGGGATAATTCATTGCTGAGCTGCTGAAGCTCTAATTATCCCCCTTTAAAGCCTGCTGATTGCTAGGATAAATTTTATAGGCTTTAGTGCCTGACAAGAGCCACCTTGGGCTGTATTTCCTACAGGAGTGACATTCCCTTTATGGGGTGCACGTGGCAGAGTGGGGGAGGCAGGGAACCTGCACCCACTGCTCATTTGACACCTCCCTGTCCCCCTGAGCCCAAACCCAGAGCATTCCCTGCTCCTGCAGCTCAGCACAGCTGGAACCATCTCCAGAACATCCTTCCCCAAGGACCTGGATAAGCATTAGGGGCTTTATGCTGCTAGGGGGTGGGGTCAGATGGGATTTTGGGCAGGAATTGTTCACTGGCAGGGTGGGCAGGGCTGGCACAGGGTGCCCAGAGCAGCTGGGGCTGCCCCTGGATCCCTGGCAGTGCCCAAGGCCAGGCTGGACACTGGGGCTGGAGCACCTGGGACAGGGGAAGGTGTCCCTGCCATGGCAGGGGTGGCACTGGGTGGGATTTGAGGCCCTTTCCAACCCAAACCATTTATGATCCCACGATTTTGGATGGCCAGTGAGTGAATCTGGCTGCCCAGTGCTGGAATCCCTGCAGTCTGTGGGGCTGGGCACCCCAGAGCTGAGGACAGGGCAGTGCCCACAGCCCCACGTCCCTCTGAGCCCCTGCCCTGCTGGGAGAGCTGCTGCCTCTGCACATCCCTGGGGACGTGTCTGGAAAGGGGCCCAGCTCCCAGGGGTGGCAGTGGGGACACCGAGAGTGTCACCAGCCCAGGGACAGGACCCCCGTGCTGATTCCCTGGGCCAGGGCACGGCTCCAGGGGCCTGCTGAGTGCCAGGAAGGGCTGCTCCTTACCCCCCTCTCCAGCAGCATGTCCCTGAAGTGGGTGATCCTCTCCTCCAGGGGCGGTGAGACCCGTGGGGCCGAGCCTTCTTCCCCTGGCTGCTCCTCCTCAGCGCCAGCCGGGCCCGCAGCCTGGCACTCCTCTGTTCTGGACAGGGCAACACGGACAGGGCTCAGCTCACCTGCTCGGGATTGCATCCTTGGCTCCTTGAATCCTCCCTGGGACATGCCAGCAGCTCCCAGCTGGGCACCACACCGGGGGCTGGAGGGGCTGCAGCAGCTCGGGGCCACCAGAGGGATGTGACACCCAAACTCAAGGTGCAGCAAAGTGACAGCTTCCTACAGCCCTTGCCAAGGAGGGGGACCTTAAAGGGGGCATTTTTTCATTGCAGAAATCACAATAAAGGATCCAGTTCAGCACAGCTGTAGTAATCCACTGATGCCTCAGGTTTGGCTTTTCTATTTTCACATTCTGTGCTGCTTTAGTGTGTGGGGCTGGGTTCACATCAGGGGATGGTGAGCTCTGCACAGAGCAGGGACACAAAACAATTCCTGCTCCAGCTGGGCACCAAGGACAAATGATCCCAATCTCAGCCCAGGAGCACAAAGCCCGTGGGCTGCAGAGAGAAAAACAAGCAGGGTGGGACTGCAGGGGCTGCAGTGGGGTTGGACACTGAACTGCAATGTGCACATGGAGCAGAGCTGAGCCCAGGGAGAGACCCCGGCAGCGCTCGTGCATTTTGGGGCCATTTGGGTTCATCCTGGGGGCAGCCCTGGCTGGGCTCTGGTGCTGCCCAAGGTGCATCCATGGAGGAGATCCTTGGGATCAATCCCTGCTTTACTCTGGAGCTCTGCCCTGACTCTGTTCCAGGGCAGCTTGCACATGGGATCAGCAGCACAAAGGCTGTGCCTGCCCTCTCAGAAGGACCTGGCTGGAGCTGGGCACCCTGCACAGCTCAGAGCTGCCTTCAGGAGAGGGTGAGGCACACCTGGCAATGAAGGTCAGCAACAGCAGCACCTGGGGCTGCTTCTGAGCCTGAGAGCAGGGAAAACCTGCTGCACTTGAGGGAGGGAAAGCTTTATCCAGTGCCTCTGGAATAACCCACAGCCTTGTCTGTAACCATTTGATAAGGGAAGAGTTTCCCACACAAAACCAGGTAATGTCCAGGAGAAACAGAGGCTGCAGAGAGTCCTGGCTCTGTGAGGACTGGACACAGAATTCTCCCATCATTCACCCACACAGAACCAAAAGTGCTTTAACTTGCCCTCCTTGTACCAGCCCTTGCCACCGTTAGACAGAGACATGGGAACTGTAGAACTTACTTATTTCTCTTGGTTTTGATGCTCAGATCATCATTTTCATCCCCTGGACAAGAGCTAACACACTTGTCTGCTGAAAAGAAAGAAGTCATTATCAGATCTGAATGAGATAAATGGCGATACAAATTCCTCAGATTGACTTCTCTTCCCTGTCTCTGCTGCTCAGGGATTTCCTGGCTTTCACCCCCCACAGAGGGTTCTAGAAATAACAAGTATTTTATAACATCCTCGGAATTGCCTTCATCCAAATGGAAGCAACAGCAATAAAGTGACCGTTTCCAGTCAGCAAAATTCCTCATTTTTCATTCATGACATGATTGCTTTAAATCTTATTATTATTTCACCTGATCCTCCCTCCTCCCTTCCCTTCAAAATGCAACTGAAGACATTCCTGCAAAGTCATTTCCGTGCTGGCAGCCTGAAGGATTCCCTGGAGGTGATTCTCCTGCCCCATTTCTCCTCCTGGGATCAGCCAGTCTCAGGCTGCATTCTCAGGAACTCCAGCAGCACCTGGCAGGGCTGGGGAGGTCCAAGAACCCCCAGGCTCCTGAGGCTGCAGAGCAGCTCCAGGGCCAGGTCACCCCCTGGTCAGGCCTGGACACGGGTCCTTGAGGCACTCAGAGCTTGGATTTTCAGGCACAAGGGAAACAAGTCTGAATTCTGAAACCTTTTCTGTTCACCTCTACCAGCTGCAGCTCTCACCAAAACCCCAAAGGACACAGAAGTCAGTCCCTGCAGTGCCCGCACTGGAGGGTCCCCAGCATGTGGGCTGGCAAATATCCATGTGCTGGATCCAGGGATGGGCTTCAGACTCTTGGCTGAGTGCCAAAGGGCCCAAAATTCCTGGGGGAACTCAGTAAATGACAGCAGGACTGGTTTCAGCAGGAGTTCTACCAACTGTGCCCAGAGCCAGGCTGGGCACTGGGAGCACCTGGGACAGGGGAAGGTGTCCCTGCCACTGCTGGGTGGCACTGGGGGGGATTTGGGGTCCCTCCCTGCCCAACCATTCTGTGATTTGGTGACTCCATAGTGCCCATTTTCTATTAATTAGCTGGAAAATCCCTCAGCCCGAGCAGCCAGGCAGACCCTGAGCAGCTGAGGAAGAGATCCCAGCAGATCAATGCTCCGGGCCCTGCAGGAGCTGCCCCCGCTCCCCCATCCATGGGTTGGCCTGAAGTTGCCCCATTTGGGAGCAGCCACATCAATCTCCAGGAACAAACACTTGGTGGAGGAGCAGTCACTGAGAAATGAGCAATTTCTCATTTATGCCCAAATTTAAGAAGCACTTGATCCTTCAGCAGAGACAATCCCGAGCACCCCGTGAATAACTTTGCTTGACATATATTTTTTTTTTTTAAAGATGTTTGATTTGAAAATTCTAATTAAATCTCAGCAGCAGCCACTCAGTTAAATAAATGTGGGAAGCGTTGTTGGGAACACTCAGCTCGTTTGTGTTATTTATTTACTGGAGATTACAAGCTAAGAGAAGAGGTAACAAATAATCCCCCTCACCTCAGAGCTAATCTATACTAATTATGAACTGCTCCAACCCTGAGCAACCACAGGGCCCAATTATAGCAGGGAGGATTAAGACTATTTAACAACAATGGAAGCCATGGCCATAAAAAACCAGGAGCATGAATCAAATCTTTGTGGTAGAGATAATAAATGGAAAGGATGGAGCACAGCAAAAAATAGATTTTTGAAGTGGCACCTATCAGCCCTGAGTTAAGACTCTTCTGTTAATTAATTACAGAGCAGGAACAATGATAGAGACCAGAACAATGACCCTCAGCTTTGTGTCTGGCCATCCCTTGGCAGGAATTCACTGAGCTTGCAGCAGATCCTGCAATTAAAAGCTCTGTTTTCCTCCTGAAGAATGAATTTCAGCAGACAGGCTCTGGAGGAATTTCATCCACAGCTAAAGCTCTTCAAGCCACACACAAAAATTATACAGAAATGTATACACAAGCACCTGCTGTGGAAATTCCGAGAGAAAAATGGAATTACAGGCTGTGTCAGCTGGAGGACACAGAGAACCCTCCCTGGAGCTGCTCTTCTGCTGACAGAGAAGTTGAAAATGGCTCACTTCTGTCTCCCTGCAGGCACGGGGCTGGGGGCTCTGTGGGGCTTGCAGGGGTTACTTAGGGGTTTGTAGTGGTTCTTTGGGGTTTGCAGAGGTTATTTGGGGTTTGCAGGGGTTATTTGGGGTTTGCAGGGGTTCTTTGGGGCTTGCAGGGGTTCTTTGGAGTTTGCAGAGGTTCATTAGGGTTTGCAGGGATTCTTTGGGGTTTTCAGGGGTTATTTGGGTTTACAGGGCTTCTTTGGGGTTTATAGCAGTTATTTGGGGTTTGTAGCAGTTATTTGGGGTTTGTAGCACTTCTTTGGGGTTTGCAGGGTTTCTTCGGGGTTTGCAGGGGTTCACTGAGGTTTATAACAGTTATTTGGGGTTTGCAGGGGTTCACTGGCAGCTGTCCCCCTGGACCAAAGCCAGTGCCCATCCCTGCTGCCCAGGGGGCACAGGGCAGGTCCCACAGCAGCCTGGCAGTGCCACCAGCCCGATTCAGTTACAAAACACAGCACCTGGAAACAACCACAAAACTCTCACTTCTTTCCCCCTCGACTTTTCTCCCTCCCCTCTAAGGAACGAGCAGCAGCTGGAGGAGGTGGCTGTTCTTTCACCTCCAAACCCAGAACATTCAAGAACCCCGAGCAGCCAGCCACGGCCAGGAGCAGTTCCAAGGGCTGCCACGGCCGATGTCCCCAGCGAGGGACACCCCTCCAGAACAGGCAGTGTGGAGCCTCAGGAGCCCTGGCCCGGGACACAGCAGCTCCCAGGAGCAGGGGAGCCTTTCCCCAAAGCTCCCTGCTGGGATTTCCCCCTGCACAGCTGGGCTGGGTGATCCGCAGTGCTTTGGGAGCAGGGAGTGATGGCAGTGCCCACCCTGGCCTCGGGCAGGGACTGCCCCGGCAGAGATCCAGCCCCTGCACGAGGCCACTGCTGCTTCTCTGCCAGTGAAACAGATTTTTGGACAAGGAGGAGGCCCAGTCCCCAGCCCAGCATTCCAGGGAAAACAAGGAATGTGTGAGGAACATCCACCGGGAATGCCCCCGGGCCAGCTCTCTGTCTCCGGGCCTCACACCTCCAGGAGCACACCCGGCTCCAGGGGCTGCCGGTGCTCGGGGAGAGGAACAAGGCCAGCTTTGGTTACTTGCTGCAGCCTCCAGCTTGCGCTTGTGCGGGGGGTCCTCGAGCAGCCGCTTGATGTCCCCGCGGTGCCGCAGGTCCAGCGGCCGCTCCCACACCGACAGCTGCATGCTGGGGTTGAAGAAGAACGCCCGGTCATCTCCAGTCCACACCACACACCTGCTCCGGGTGACACACCAGCCTCAGAGCCCGGCCAGGGACCAGCAACGCGCCCACCGCGGGGCACCGCAGCCCTGGGACACCCAGGGACACCTGGGGACATCCGGGGACACAACAGGGACACCTGGGGACATCCAGGGACACAACAGGGACACCTGGGGACACACCAGGGACACCCGGGGACACTCTGGGACACCCGGGGACACCTGGGGACATCCGGGGACATCAGAGGACACACCAGGGACACACCAGGGACACCCTGGGGACACACCAGGGACACCTGGGGACATCCGGGGACACAACAGGGACACCTGGGGACATCCGGGGACACCCGGGAACACTCTGGGGACATCCAGGGACACCCTGAGACACCCCAGGGATACCAGGGGACACCCTGGGACACCCCAAGGACACCCCAGGGACACCTGGGGACACACAGGGACACCTCAGGGACACCCTGGGAAATCCTGGGACACCCTGAACACACCCCAGGGACATCCTGAGCCCACCCAGGGACACCCCAGGGACATCCTGGGCCCACCCAGGGACACCCCAGGGACATCCTGAGCCCACCCAGGGACACCCCAAAGACATCCTGAGCCCACCCTGGGACACCCCAAGGACATTCTGAGCACACCCAGGGACACCCCAAGGACACCCCAAGGACATTCTGAGCACACCCAGGGACACCCCAAGGACACCCTGGGCATACCCCAGACACTCCCTGCACCAGGCAGGGTCACGCAGTGCCACCAAGGAGCTGGCACAGGCAGGAGCTGGCCCTGGCAAGCAGCAGCATTTACTGGAAGCTGTGCTGCTGTTCCCCTGTGCCCCAGCCCAGTGCCAGCCGAGCTGCCCTGCAGAGCCCGGTTTGGCTGCTGCTCCCTCCCTCACCCTCCCCAGGCCACGGGGCACGGGAAAGCTCTGCCAGCCACGCTGCTGAAGGCCCTGGCAGGGCTGTGCCCCTGTGCCAGCCCAGGGAGCTCCTGGGGAGGGCTGGCACAGGGGAAGGGCCCTGGCAGCTGCTCACCACGGCGATCCTGGCACCGGCGCCGATGCCACGGGCTTGTTCCCGCTGGAAGCGCTGTCAGCCTGGCTCAGCAGCTTGAAGGAGTGATCCTGGGGACACAGAGGGATGAGGCAGCAAACACAGCAGTGCCCAGAGCTGCTCCTGGGGTACAAATCAGGCTGCAGGGGGTCACGCTGCGGCCAGAACTGCAGGAGAGGGTTTGTGGACAGACAGCTGCCTCTGGAGCAGCCCAGAGAAATGGGGATTGCAAAAACGCCTCCCCACTTAGAGCAGCACGTGGGAAAAAGCAGCCAAGCAGCTCTGTCCATGCCAGCAGCTCCCATGGCACGGTGGGTGAGGGACAGCCCCGAGGGTGGCACCCCAGGGCAGGAACCAGCCCGGAGCAGGGGGTGCTCCCCGGGGCCAGGGGGCCTGTGCCAGCCCTGCTCCTTCCAGCAGCTCCTCTGGGACTGCTCAGGGACATCACCGTGGCAGGAGGGAGTGACTGTCCCCAGCACACAGCAGAAACATGTCTGGAGCTGCTGCAGGGAGTCCAGAGGAGGCACCAAGTGATCCCAGGGCTGGAGCCAGGCTGGCACACCTGGGGGGCTCACCTGGAGAGGAGCAGCTCCAGGGAGAGCTCAGAGCCCTGCCAGGGCCTGAAGGGGCTCCAGGAGAGCTGGAGAGGGACTGGGGACAAAGATGGAGGGACAGGACCCAGGGAATGGCTTTAAACTGAAAGTAGGTAGATTTAGATGGGATTTTGGGCAGGAATTGTTCCCTGGCAGGGTGGGCAGCCCTGGCACAGGGTGCCCAGAGCAGCTGGGGCTGCCCCTGGATCCCTGGCAGTGCCCAAGGCCAGGCTGGACACTGGGGCTGGAGCACCTGGGACAGGGGAAGGTGTCCCTGCCATGGCAGGGGTGGGATGGGTGGGATTTGGGGTCCCTTCCCACCCAAAGTGCTCTGGGACTCCATGGGGACCAAACCAGCCCTGAGTGTCCCCTGACAGTGCCAGGGCTGTGCACAGCTCCAGGGTAAATGAAATCCATGGCTCTTTAAACTCCACACAGGGGAGGATCCCGAGTGTCCATCCCAGCCCAGCCCAGCCCTGACCCGGCTCTGTGCAGCTCAGGACTCCCGGGGCTCTGGAAGGGGCTCCAGGACACACCTTGTCACTGTCACTGCCCGTGGGGACACTCTTCCTCTCCGTGTGCAGGATCAGCGTCGGGGGGCAGGCGGCTCTGCTCGGGTCCTTGCCACGCTCTGTGAGGGACAGGAGCTCTTTAAATTTGCATAAATAAATAAATAAACTCACAACAGCAAAGCTGCTCAAGAGCCCCAGACTGCCACTCGTCCCCTTTAGTCACACCCCTGTGCCCAGCATGCATCTGCTCTCCAGAGCCCCCATTTCAGTGGGACACCTCCCCAGGACACATCCCCAGAGCTCTGCACTGCACTAAGCCCCCAGGGGACATCCCCTGGGACACATCTCCAGGGCACAACCCCAGGGACACATGCCCAGAGCTCTGCACTGCCCTGCCTGCTGTCCTGAGCCCCCAGGGGACATCCCCAGGGACACGTCCCCCCCGGCTGGGCAGGGCAGGCTCGTGGCTGGCCTCCAGGAGCTCAGGGGGGTTTCCCACCTGAAGCATTCCCAATTCTCTCGTCCCCCCGGGCACCCCCTGTTCCCAGCCCGGGGGTCCTGCAGTGCTTGGGAGTGCCCAGGGAGTGCTGCACCGATTGCCCCTGCAAGCAGGAAATAACATTTCCCTCCTTTAGAGAGGGCTGTCTCCAGCCTGAAATCCCAAACCTGAGCTGTCTGCTGCCTGCAGAACGCGTGTGATGGCAGAGGGGACAGCAGGGAAGGCAGGATGCCAGCAGGGGTGGGACAGAGCCAACATCCCAGCAAAGGAGGCTGCACAGCAAGGCATTGAGAAATATGGGATTGTCTTCATTTGGGTTTTTTGTCTGCTTGTCCTCTTCAAACACTTATTTGGGGTCTGAGCTGAGCTGGTCCATCCCTCCTGCAGCAGGGGGGACAGGGTGTGTGACCCCTCTGTACAGTCCCCACTCCAGGGGTGTCCCCTGCCCCTTCCCACGTGTCCCTGGCTGCCCCTGGGTGTCCCAGGCCAGGCTGGACACTGGGGCTGGGAGCAGCTGGGACAGGGGGAGGTGTCCCTGCCATGGCTGGGGTGGGATAGGATGAGATAATGGCATGGGATAAGGGGATGGGATCAATGGGATGGGATAGAGGGATGGGATTCCAGCCCAAACCACTCTGGATTCCATGGGGCAGATTCACCTCAAAATGCTACTCTAGTTATTTCAAAATTCCTCCGGGTACAGAACAGGCCCCCATTTCAATCTGCTTCCCTCAGAATATCTGAGAATAATGCAACATGAAATCCATGACATTTTGCTCAGAAGATGGCTTTATGGGAGCAAAAAAGAAGATTTACAAACCAGAGCCATTAATTTCCACATTAAAGGAGCCAGGAGCAGGGAGCTGCTGATACACATCAAAAGGGCTCAAAATTCATCTTCCCTCCCTGGGTATCTGGTAATTGGGAATCAAAGCCTTCCCAGGCACTTTGGTGCTCTGGACACAGGAGGTGACACCGGTGTCAGTGCCCCCTCCTGCTGGGAGGGGAAGGACAGCCTGAGCGAGGCGTGGCACAGAGGGTGGCACAGGGCCCCTGCCAGGGGACCAGCAGTGCCCCAGGGAGCCCTGAGAGGGCACGAGCAATGGCCAGGGCCACAGTGGTACTTCTGCACTCTCCAGTGATTTGAAAGCAGCCATGCATTCCATCCCTGTGAAATACAGGGTGAGTTCCATCCCACAGGCACGTGGGCTCCAGAGGCAGGAAACATTCCCTGCCTTTGGAAGCTCTGATACAGATCATGGCATGGGTTGGGCTGGAAGGGACCTTAAATCCCATCCATCCCACCCTGCTCAGAGCAGGGAGGTGCTGCTGTGGGCACAGAGCCCCTCTGCTCCTGAGGGGCACTGCTGCAGCACCCAGGCAGCCTCTGCACCCTCCTGGGACATCTCCCTCTCCTTTTCCTCCTGGGAATCTCCTTCTCCTTTCCCTCCTGAAATCTCCCTTTCCTTTCCCCCCTGGAATCTCCCTTTCCTTTCCCCCCTGGAATCTCCCTCTCCTTTCCCCCCTGGCAGCTCCCTCCCAGCACAGCCAAACCCCAGGGAGCCCCTGGGTGCTGCAGCCATGGTGAGCTCTGCAGCCTGCAGCTCCTTGGGCATTCCCGTGTGGAACACGCTGCCATCTGGGCATCAGCACCGAGGAAAGAAGATGGGAATAAAAAATAAAAATAAAAAAAGGAAAAGCAAACAAGCAGTAAACTGAAATAACAAAGGGAAGCCCTGAAGGCTGTGCACAGCAGGAGCCATGCAGTTTGACACCTGCAGTTGAGCACTGAGTGTTTGCCCTCAGTGCAAGGGGAACAGGAAAACAATCCGAGGTTGTTCCTCCCTCCTGGCTCGGGGATCCCCTGGAGTGGGGCTGGCTGTGCCAGGGAGGAGCCCAGGGCCCCCTGCTTCCCAAGGGGCACTGTCAGTGTCCTCCATGCCCGGAGAGCTCCCCTCCTGTGCCCAGGCTGGGGGGGACCCCGGGCACACCTTCACTCTGCCCATTCATTGACTGTCCCCCGTCCTCAGTGCCCAAACCGAGCTGCAGCCTGACAGTGGAGCCAGCATGAGACATTTCCAGCTCCTTTTTCACCCCAAAGTCAGCGGCACAGCCAGCACTGCTGAGTTCTGCTCCTGCTGGAGGATGAGGGGAGCTGGAGATAAAGGCTCCTGATTAAAGAGGCTTCTCACCAGCACAGGGACATGAATAATTCACAGCATGGCAAGCAAAGGTGAAGCTGCGAAACTGCCTTGGGTATAGCACAGAGGATGTTGGGTGTGATCACAAACATCTCACATCTCGTTAAAAGCAGAATTAGAGAGGAAAGGGAAGAGGGAAGATGGATTCATGCCATGAGGAGCTGTGGACAAGGCATAGTCTAAATTTGTTTTGTAAAAATATGCAGAGGCCAAACCTCCATTAATCTCAAAAAAGTTTAACAGTTTGACTCTTAAGTGCTCCCAAGAACTGGATTTATTAAACACGCACATCCCACACTGTGGGGTTTATCCTCCCCCAGAACCTCCACAGGCCAGCTCTGCCTGTCCCCACAACCTCATGGCTCTGCTGTTTGAGACCACCCAAAACCTTCCCTGACTGATCCCCAGCTTCTCCTCTGCTGGCTCTTACTCAATCCAAGTGTGGGATCCCAGCTCTGCTCCCACCAGGCAGGTCCTGTCCCCACCAGGCACTGGGATCCCAGCTCTGCTCCCACCAGGCAGGTCCTGCCCCCATCCAGGCACTGGGATCCCAGCTCTGCTCCCACCAGGCAGGTCCTGCTCCCACCAGGCACTGGGATCCCAGCTCTGCTCCCACCAGGCAGGTCCTGCCCTGCTCCAGGCACTGGGATCCCAGCTCTGCTCCCACCAGGCAGGTCCTGCCCTGCTCCAGGCACTGGGATCCCAGCTCTGCTCCCACCAGGCAGGTCCTGTCCCCACCAGGCACTGGGATCCCAGCTCTGCTCCCACCAGGCAGGTCCTGCCCCCATCCAGGCACTGGGATCCCAGCTCTGCTCCCACCAGGCAGGTCCTGTCCCCACCAGGCACTGGGATCCCAGCTCTGCTCCCACCAGGCACTGGGATCCCAGCTCTGCTCCCACCAGGCAGGTCCTTCCCAGTCCAGGGACACAGCTCCTCCCTGCCCACGCTGCTTTCCCCTTTAATTCTCTGAGCACTCCTGCTGTGCCCTCCAAGTGCTCCTTTCCCCTCTCTGAACAAATCTTGAGCTGAGCTTTTCTCCCCCTGCAGCAAACAGTGCCCACCCTCCCTGTCATTGCTCAGGGGATTTGGAGGAGGAACAGGAGAGGAACCCAGACAAATTCTGTGTTTTGGTGACAAGCTCATTCCATGGCTGGATTTCCCAGGCACACAGCCACCCTGCCCAAGAGCTGCTCTTCGCCACTGCCCTGGAAATCATGAACCACAGCCTGCTTTGGGTTGGGAAGGACCCTAAAGCCCATCCAGTCCCACCCTTGCACTGTCCCAGGCTGCTCCAAGTCCTGCCCAGCCTGGCCCTGGACCCTCGCAGGGCTGGGGCAGCCACAGCTCCCCTGGCGTGGAGGGTCAGGGGGTTATGTCTGAACTGATCCCGAGGAATTCCTGATAAACACCTTTTTCCCCCAGAACAGCTCTGGGCAGGTGCCCTCAGGGCCCCGTGGTACCCCCAGGGTGACAGTGGCAGCCCCTCCTGGGCGGAGTGGCCCAGGTCAGGGTCAGGCAGGGAGGCAGCAGCCCAGCAGAGCCCAGCACGTCTGGGGGTCCCACCCCTGCAGCACGGGGCTCAGCCTGCCTGCGAGGACACCGAGCGCGGCATCCCTGCCCTTCCAGCCACGGGCACAGCACCCACCTGCTCGTGCCTGCTCCAGCAGGTTGGTGGCCATGAGGGTGACGGGCGCGGCCAGCGCGGTGACACGGGTGACCTGTGCTGGCACCAGGGGCCCCACGGCTCCGTCCAGCCTGGAGGCAGAACCTGCGAGCAGACACAAGGCAGAGGGGAATTTTCCCTGGTAAGTAACAATTCCCTTTAAAACCTCAGCTTTTTGCCCAGCCCTGGCACTGAGGCCGTGGGCAGCGCTGGGCACCCGCTGGGTGCTGCTCTGGCAGCTGCTCTCAGGATCTCAGGGAGCTTTTCCAGCCTCAGTGACTCAGGGAACTCATCTGCTGAGCACACCTCCTGCCCCCAGTGCAGGGTTAAAACAAGGTTTGTGTTCAGCTCGATTCCTGGCCACGATGCCCACGGATCTTCAGCCAATAAACAGTGCCAGAAATTTTAAATTAATGAACACGTGGCCCTCCAAGTAAGAATTTGCCAGGATAGATCAATGCCCTCCCAGCAGGTCACAGCAGGATCAGTGTTCTCATTTTAAACAACACCCCTCTGGTTTCCACTGCTACTCATCACAACTTCTTGGTGTCCCACTCTATCCATGGGAAGTTATTTTGCCAATAGTTTAAAAGTGCAGCTTTATCAGGGCCTCACAGTCTGCCGGGCCATGGCCCAAAGCAGAAACTCTCTGGTTTGCTCACGTGCATCATTCATGAGGAGCCAGTACCCCAGGGCTGCTGCTGGAGGCAGGCCAGTTAAACCAGGCTCCCCAGTCCTGCAGAAGAATTCCTGCCTGCTGCCACAGGGGAGGTCCAGCCTGGAGCGCTCATTCCCAACGGTTTTTATTTTTCCCATATTTTTACAAAACTGGGAAGTTTTTCAGGAGCTGAGCCACACAAGAGCCACCCGAGCCCATCCCCTGGCAGGGCAGAGCCAGGTGTCCCAGAGCAGTGCCCAGGTCCATTTCCCAGCCACCAGAGCCATTGGCTGTATATTCACTGCTGTACATCCCCTCCCTGCTTCAGGGCAGACCGGGAATATCACAGCTCCCAGCACAGTCCAAGCTGCAGGATTTCCTGCAGCTCCTCTCAGCAGCCACTCGTGGGCCATCGAACAGCTCCCATCCCAGCCTGTGCACATTCTGGAAGAAGATGGATCCCTTCTGAACCCTTCAGCATGTTACAAAAGCCCACTCACACACTCTGAACGCTCTCATGGATCTGTGTTCCCACAATTCCAGGTGCCACAGCACGATATTCCAACACAGAACGTGGAATCCCAGCCTGGTGTGGGCTGGAGGGACCCCAAATCCCACCCAGTGCTACCCCAGTGACACCTTCTCCTCTCCCAGGCTGCTCCAAGCCCCGTCCTTGGGTTCTCTGAATTCTCTAC
Organism: Passer domesticus; assembly: GCF_036417665.1. Classification (NCBI taxonomy): domain Eukaryota; kingdom Metazoa; phylum Chordata; class Aves; order Passeriformes; family Passeridae; genus Passer; species Passer domesticus. Next base: position 57,774,271 of record NC_087481.1, read on the forward strand.
ACCCACAACTGGAATGATTTCCATAACTTGCATAATTATCCCTGCAATTCCACCAGCACTGGAGACGAGCTCTGCTCGCTCCCCAGCTCGGCTTCTGCCGCCTGCTCAAACGTGACGTGCCATTATATAATTTCAGCTGCTTCTTTCTCTTGATTTATTGCCCAATCCAGGAACAATATCAGTGCATCTTTTGATGTGATGGAAGCAATTATGCCACGGCTTCCATCCGCACCAGAGTCAAGTAGATATAAATATATATTTATATACACATATATATGCATTTCATACATGCAGATGGAGTTCAACTGCTTATTTTAATTATAACTGCTGCTCACCAAATAAGCTGGAATGATTTAAGGCAATCTTAACCTTTAAGGAATAAATATTTATGCTTTGGAGCTCTTTGTGCTCATGAAGAGCAGTCTTTGCAATGGATGGCTTTGGAATACAAATACAGCCTGATGGAGTTGAATGTCACGATGCAATCTCAGCCTCTGCTCTGAACTGAACATAACCTGGGCTGGAATTACACCTGGGTGTGAGCCCACACTCTGTGCTTTATGATTACATTCAGGCCAATGTTGCTCTAAAACAATCCTGAGGAGGGAGAGGGAGGAGCAAAGTGCTCCTGGGAAGTTTGGGGTGCTTGCAGAGCCAGGGCAGGCTGATGAGCCAGAGGTGCCTCTGGAGAACATCTGCCCATTCCTGGGATCCTTGCAGCCATCTCAGCACCTTCACACACAGCCATCCCTCTGCCATGGGCTGCAGCAGGACAGGGGGCCAGGGCAGAGGGGAAGGAGGGGACAGGGTGACAGGGACAGGGTGAGCAGGGACAGGAGCAGGTGACAGGGACAGGTGAACAGGGACAGGAGCAGTTGACATGGACAAGGTGAGCAGGGACAGGCAGAGGTGACAGGGACAGGGTGAGCAGGGACAGGAGCAGGTGAGGAGGGACAGGCAGAAGTGACAGGGACAAGGTGAGCAGGGACAGGAGCAGGTGAGAGGGACAAGGTGAGCAGGGACAGGAGGAGGTGAGGAGGGACAGGCAGAGGTGACAGAGACAAGATGGGCAGGGACAGGAGGAGGTGAGAGGGACAAGGTGAGCAGGGACAGGCAGAGGTGACACAGACAGGGTGAGCAGGGACAGGAGCAGGTGAGAGGGACAAGGTGAGCAGGGACAGGAGCAGGTGACACGGACAGGGTGAGCAGGGACAGGAGCAGGTGACACGGACAGGGTGAGCAGGGACAGGAGGGGGTGGGAAAGAGGGCAGGCTGCTCCATGCCCAACACAGATTTATTCCCTGCTCTCTCTGGTGCCTGCCCTGTTTGCCAGGCCCAGCTGGCACTGAGCTCCTGGCAGTGGCATGGCTGAGATCCTCCCCAGCCCCTCCCTGGGCACGGCTGGCACTGAGCTCCTGGCAGTGGCTGTCTGGGATTCGGGGCTGGATCCTTCCCCAGCCCGTGGGATGTGAGCAGTGCCTGTACCAGGAGCCAGCTGCAGGAGCCAGCATCCCCTGCCCGGTGCTGCAGGAGAGCACAGCTCCTCACACCAGCAGTGCCAGCACTTCCCACGGACCTCCCTCCCTCCTGCAGCCTGCGCGCTGGGCTCGAGCGAGACAAAAATCCAGGGCAGAGTTCAGAGCTGCTGCCAGAGAGGAGCAGAGCCCTGAGCACTGAGACGAGGGTGAGGCATCAGCACAGAGCCCTGGCCCAGGTGAGGCAGCCCACAAAGCCCAGCCTGCTGTGCTGAGGGAAGGTCCAGGCAGAGCAGAGCGGGCTGCAGGGAGGGGGATCAGGATAAATCCGTATCTCAGCCAATGCTGGCACTTCTGGGACATCACGGGGAGGAGCTGGCCCACTCCCAGCCCCACGTGGGGACAGCAGCCCAGCTGGGATCAGGAAATGCCACAGTCACTACAGCTGGAAAGGACCTTCGAGACCCTCAAGTCCAGCCAGCAGCACAAGCATGGTCACCATTAAGCCATGTCCCCAGGTGCCACATCCACTCTGACATCCTGGGGACTCCACCACTCCCTGTTCCAGTGCTTTGCAGCCCTCCCATGAAAACCTCCCCTAATTTCTGCTCTAGGCTGCCCTGCTGTGGCTGCCTGCCCTTGAGGAGCCCCCAGCACTCACCCTGCTGTACCCCACTGTCCCCAGGCACAGGCAGGAGCACTTGTGACATCCTGGGACACCAGCAGGCAGGCTAATGGGAAGGAGCAGGGAAATCAGTAATTGCAGGCACTGTCTGACAGGCAGGCCCAGAAATGCACCCAGTCATTTTTATTAGAGCTGCTCTCACCTCCTGACCCCAGAAGGTGCTGGAGGTCAGGGCCCAGGGACTTGCTTCATTTAGAAGCACAGTCCATCCTGATGAGATAATCTGGGGCAGTCCTGCCTATCTGCAAAGGACAAGAGAATACTCTTTGCTGGAAAAAAGGAAGAATTGAGCAGCAATTAAAAAAAATCGACTTTTTCCCAAGCAGGCAGCATCCTCCAGCTCCATGCAGGCCCTGAGCTCTGCTCCCCCTTCCCCTCAAGGACACACCACGCTCCTGCTCAAGGCAGCTCCTGCTGGGGAAACACGAGGCTGCCCAGGAGCACCCCTGAGAAATTTCCCCTCCTTCCTCTGCTCCTTTGTAAGGCCCAGCCACGTTCATTAAAACCATTCAGCACTTTCTGAATGTGATTATGCCCTTCCCTGTGCCTCAGCCCGGGGAACGTGTGGTGTTTCCTGAGCAGCAGCTGCCCTTGGCTGCCGGCACAGGCACAGGGCTGCTGGGAGAACACCCCAGCACAGCTGGCACAGCTGGCACGGCACAGCTGCCCTGCCCCAGGGTGAGCTGGAGCTCCCTGGGTGATGGGCAGAGCCCCCAGCCCCTGCAGTGCTTTGGGAGCCAAACCCCCCAGTGGGGCTGGGAATGGCCATCCCTGCTTGCCCTTTGTGCTGGAGCCAGCCCAGGGTCACAGGGCACGGGGATGGATGGCACAGCTGTGCCCCTCAGTCCAGCTGGGCACAGAAACTGCAAACCCAGCAGCCAGGGGCACACAGGGCTGGGCTGGGAGAGAGGGACACACACAGAATGTGCACAACCCCGAGCGCCAGGCTGCTGTGGGCTGCAGGGACCCTAAATCCCCCCCAGGGACACCTCCCACTGTCCCAGGTGCTGCCAGGATCCGGGGAGTCCCCACACAGCCCAGGGGCCACTTCCATCAGCAGTGAGGGAAAAGGAGGAGAATTTTATAAATCAGGCTTTTCTGCTCTCCTACCCAGGCAGAAGCAGCCCTCGAAACCAGCATTGCTCTTTTGGCAGAATGACCCAAACTGCTCTGCTCTCCTTCATCCACCTGTGCTTTATGATTGTTTGGGTTTTCCCATTTTCAAACAGAAAAAAGGATACTGAAATTTCTGCTGAAGAGCTCCTTCTCTGCTGGGCAGTGACAAAAAGAATCCACTCATGACCTGGGGAATGACAAGGAGCTGGAAGGTGAGGGGTGACAGCAGCAGGGATGTTTGGCAAGGCAGAGCCTGGCACTGGCACAGGGCACTCGAGGCCATCACAGGGACTGGGACAAGCAGGATTTTGGCACGGAAGTCCTTTGGGTTTCTTTAGCTTAAAATTGATGGTATAGAAGCCAAGTCACCCCAATGGATTCCATCAGGTGAATAAATTGCCCTGGAAGGAGGTCAGAAAATGAGTGAAGGGTCTTCTGTCTCTGGTAAAGTGAAAAATAAAAGCATGAGGCACAGAAGTACAGCTGGAGAGAGATTTTTGCACAGATAAATCAGTGTGCAGCAGAGCACAAATATGGAGAGACATCTCCAGTGTGTCCCACGGGATGCTTCCCCCCCTGGCAGTGCCCAAGGCCAGGCTGGGCAGGGCTGGGGCAGCCTGGGGCAGTGGGAGCTGCCCCTGCCATGGCACTGGGTGGGATTTCACCCATCCCAACCCATTCCATGGCTGGATCTCCAGCAGATCCCAACCCCTGCTGGCCCCAGCCCGACCCCGGCCCTCCCCAGCAGAGCAGGAGCTGCACTTCTGCTCCTGCAGGATCATTTGGAGCCTTCATTTCAATATGCACTGCCATAACCACTTCAGGAGCTGGTGAATGCTGGAGTAAATTGCTTATTGGAGCGGGAAGGGAAGAAAGTCAGCAAGAATTCCTGAAAATCTGCAGAGTCAGGCCTAAGTGGCAATGAGCACCTTCTGCAGTGAGCTGTGCTGGGGAACATTTCCCTCTCCAATTTCTCCTCCTTTAACAACCTGGTTTTTTGCAATTTCCACCAAATGAGCAGTGAAACGAGGGAAGGCACAGCAGCTTCAAAAGCAAAGTGAAATCAAAGCAAATCAACCCCCCCAAAATCTGGAGTGTCACATTCAGCCATTTCTTACAGGCCTGTCCTGTACTATTGGTGTTTGAAATATCCCCTGTAAAAAGCAGCCAGGGCAACGCTGCTCCCTGAGGGAGGGGGACACTGCAGGGGTGGGACAGGATGGCCTTTGAAGGCCCCTCAAAACCAAATTATTCTGTGATTCCATGAGAGTGACAGCACCAGCAGAGCCCCCACACCCCAAACCTGCTGGGTTCAGGGGCATGAGGTGTCCCCCAAGCCCTGTGAAGTGTCCTGCTCCTCCCTGCCAGGGATAATCCCAAGAAGCCACAGCTCTGATCACCCCTCAAAGCCCTGCTGCAGCACTTGGGACACCTGGGGAGTCCCAGTTTAAAAATTCCTCAGAGGAATCATTTCAGACAGGGTTTATCATCCCCATTTCCTCTCTTTTTTGGGGGAATGGTTGTTCAAGGCCCTGTGCCCATCCCAGCAAAGCCCTTGCCCAGCCCTGACCTCCTCTGGTGCTGCCCTTGTGATTCCAAGCAGGAATTTCCCCCTTTCTGCCAAATCCCAACATTGGCTTCAACTGGAAAAAAAGAAGTTCAAACTGAAACAGAAGTCTGTGAGCAGCAGAAGCTAACAGAAAGCATTCCCCAACTTTTAATGAGATTTCTCATCACAGGAGCTGTAAGAGCAGGACTCACCATGACAGAATTGAACCCGACACATTTAATAACAAAAAGAGCAGGATTATTAAACCCCATTCAAGCCTTGCTTAGAAAAGCAAATGATGCAAATCCTCGCAGGCTCAGCTCGTGTCCCTGGGTGACTGCTGAGCTGAGCCCTGCTCCAGACCCTGCTGGGCTCAGATCCTCAGCTTCAGGCTGGAAACACAACTCCTGCTGGAGGCTTTCCCTCCCTGCTTCTGCTCTGGAGGGGGAGCAGGCAGGGAGTGCTTGGACAGGGCTCTCAGGCATTGCTGGGCGCCTGTGCCAGCCCAGGAGCTGGGCTGCACCCTCCAGCTCAGGGTGTGCTGTGATCCCAGGGTGAAAATCACCTTTTCTCACCTATTTCCGACTGCCCTGCTATGGAGCTGAGTGTGAGACCCCTCCTGCTCTGCCCAGGCAAGGCAGAGCCCTAGGGATGGCTTCTCCTGGGCTTGCTTTGTGCCAAGGGGGACTGGACAGCAAAAGGCACCAGAATTATACTGGGAGCACAAACCATTCCCTTAGGGACACTTCTGGCATTATTTGGAGTTATGACAAGGTGCTCAGAGTTACTGAGCTGCTCTGGCAAGGTGGGAATGGCACTCCTGCAAAGGGATCCCTCACCTCCCAGGACAAACCTGTTATCACCCTTTATCTGTCTCAGATCTGCTGCTCCTCTTGCACCAACGCCTCTCTAGTGAACATTCCCCTGGTTTTCAAAATTCTGCACTGAGATTGAGGAACACAGCTGGCTTTACTAATTAAAAAGAAGTCTTGGCAGAACTGTGCCCAAAAATGAGACAAATCTCTTCTCTCCACCTGAGAGACCCTGTTCTCAAGTGACAGTGACATTTTACACACTGTGAGCCAGTACTGAAACAAAAACCACTGAATCCTTCCCCGGCTGAACGGGGCTGGAGAGCACAAAGGCACGAGAAAAGACAGAAAGGAAGAGGGAAAACGATGGAAAGTCTCCAGCAGGGAGAATCCTCCTCAGCAGGGCACAGCCCACCATGTCCCCGAGGTGCCACCAGGAGTGGGGAGAGCCTGGACATCTCCTGGGTCTGCAGGCTGGCACAGGGGTCAGACCAAGGTCCCTGCCTCCCTCCCTGTGTTACCTCCACACACAGGATGAGATCATCTCCACATAATTGATTAAACAATTCATTAATTCCCTGGAACCCTGCACAGGAGACATTCACCACGGCTGTTGCTCCCCCAAGACACAGGTCAGTGAGGTCTGTCCTTCCCAAGCCTCTGCACCTCCCGCAGCCCAGCAGCCCAGGAATGCTCCTCTGGACAGCAAACCCTGAGGGAAGTCAGAGACAGGACCCAGAGACTGAGGGAATTCAGAGACAGGAACCCAAACCCTGAGGGAATTCAGAGACAAGAACCCAAAGACTGAGGGAATTCAGAGACAGGAACCCAAACCCTGAAGGAATTCAGAGACAGGAACCCAAACCCTGAGGGAATTCAGAGACAGGAACCCAAACCCTGAGGGAATTCAGAGACAGGAACCCAAACCCTGAGGGAATTCAGAGACAGGAACCCAAACCCTGAGGGAATAATTCAGAGACAGGGACCCAAACCCTGAGGGAATAATTCAGAGACAAGAACCCAAATCATGAGAGAATTCAGAGACAGGAACCCAAACCCTGAGGAAATTGAGACAAGAACCCAAACCCTGAGGGAATTCAGAGACAGGAACCCAAACCCTGAAGGAATTCAGAGACAAGAGCCTCCCAAGTGGGGAAAAAAGCTGTATTGGATTTTTGGGCAGCTCCTGAGAGCAGCAGCTCCTGCCTTGGGTGACCTCCCTGCCCTCCCAGCAGGGCAGGGCAGCCAGCCCGGATCAAAGACTCCTCCTGAATTATTCATGGAGCCATCACAGAAAATTGGAAAATAAGGCTGGAGGGGCCCAAAGGAACAGCAGGGATTTGTGCTGTGTGTGGCTGGAGGGACTGGGGCTCTCCTGGGCTGGGACAGAGCTTCTCCAAGCCCAGGGAGGGGAGGTGGGACCACCCTGCAGCCCAGGGAGCCTCTGCCCACAGCAGGAGGAAAGGGGGTGATGAGGATGGTGATGGTGATGATCACCCCACAGCCTTCATCTCCCACAGCTGTGAGCTCTTCTCACTGCTCTGTCCAGTCCCATTTCCCAAACTTTGATGATCCTTTTCCAGCCTCACACAAACTCCAGCAGCAAATTTCCTTCTGCCCTCTGGACAGGATGTGGTTGTGAGAGAATACACTGAATTATGCAGCATCAGACCCCCAGAACCTCCCCTTGCTCCTGTCACAGCACTGTAATTATTTCTGCATGAGCCAATCCTTTGTGCTTCAGAGTGAAATCTTCAAGCACTCATTTCTGGGAGGGTTTCAGTCACAAATTGGGTTTGGAATTTTGAGCCCAGCCGGGCAGAAACCAGGAATGTGACTCTCCTGCTCCATTTTTTGGTGGTTTCTGAGTCAGGTTTAAGGTCCCAGGCTCTCGACACCACAGAGGGAGCCCAGTGTGGAACAGGGGCTGGCAGGAGGGATTTTCTGGGGATGACAGAATCCCAGCCTGCTTTGTGTTGGAAGGCCCTTAGAGCCCATCCATGCCACCCCTGCCAGGGCAGGGACATCTCCCACTGTCCCCAAGCCCTGCTCCTTTTCCCTTCCACCATCCCCACGTCCTGCCTGTGCCAACAGAGCTGCAAGTGCAATAAAATCCATGAAATTCCATTTAGTACCCTGGGGAAGCTCCTGTGGCACACTTAAAATTGGGAAATGTAATTAAGTTCCCTTATTTATATTCTGGCCAGGAAGGAAGATTCATTTTACCTCGTTACATTTCTTTACACTTTAGTGGGGCCTGACTGAGGAACGGGGGAGTCACCCAGGAAACATCCACAGCTCCAAAGCAAAACTGGGCACAAACACCAGGAAAATCCCTGCGGACTTGGTTCCCACCATCCAGGGGGCTGAACATGACTAATAAACAATAATAATAATAATAACAATAACAATAACACAAACCCTGAGCTCTCGGCCTCACAGACCCCCACATCGTGCCATGGTGCCCTGGAATTTCTATTCCCTCATAAGAAACTCCCAGTCAGGTATTTCTATGTTAATTTTAGTTTCCAAGATGAAGTGCAGCAGCAGTTTGAATGGTTCACAGGATGGTTTGTGGCACAGGGTTTGCTCAGCTCTCAATCCCACTGGACAGAATGTCTGGGGCATTCCAGGGGCCCCTTCTCTTCCAGGGAATGCTGAGATTATCCCCTGCCTAACACACCTCACTGAGAATTGCACCAGGAGGTAAAGGACCCTGCAAATCCTGAAAGTGGAGATGAATCCACTGGGATTGTAACATTTCCTCCTCCATCAGGATTAGTTTTGCACTGAGTTTACCCCACATCCAGCCCTGACTCAGGCCAAACACTGGGAATATATTAGCTGAAATCCACTCTGTGGCTTCATTTTACAGCATCAAAACCAGTCCCCAGATAGCTGAACAATAACATTGAACACATAAAAAATAATGTCTAAAAAATGCTTTTTCCCCCTCACTAATAAGCAGGACAAAAGCACACAAAGTAACATCAGTCCCATCTTTTAGTGGGGCTCAGCAGGAGTTGCTGCCTTGTTCCCCTCTCCAAGTCCCCCAGTATTCCTGCTGGGCCTGAGCCTCCCCTGGGGATTGTTTTGCATCCCAGCACCATTCCACCAAGCCTTGGCCACACCTGCAGCACTCCGAATGCTTTAATTGCATCAATAAATTTCAGGATGCAGCAGCAGCCACCAAAACAAGGTGTTCCCTCAGCTGTGATTTAAAACTCACGGGATGCTCACAGGAATTCTCATCCATTCATCTTCTTCTGGACAGGGGCAAGCAAGGGTTCCTGTGGAATGATCCATTGTCCTTCCAAGGCTCATTCCTTTCTCTCACTCACTTTGGGTTTCCTTCTAAGACTTCTGCTCCATTTACAAGAAATAGACCCAGTTTAGTGAGGGCTTTTGAAGCTACACAAATCTCGATTAATTTGAGTCTCTAACAGAAAGAAGAAGAGCCCAGCCTGCCCCGTGCAGCCCAAGCTCCTCAGAGGGAGCCAGGGGAAAGGACAAACTCAGTGTGGCCCTGAGCCCCAGCAGTGCTGCAGCCCCAGCCCCAGCTGGCAGAGGAACTGCTGCTCCTGGAGTGCAGCCTGATGGAAACACTGCCCAGCACTGCACCTCCCACAGCTAAACCCAGCTCGGTGCTCCAACAAGCAGTTACAGACACACTAAATTAACTCTGACTTTCATGACATTTACCGAGAGCTGGGCACGACTGAGAGGATTTGGGTTGTTTGTCTTTTGTAACTGCCACTGGAGTATTGATATTTTCCCTTTTGTCAATACCTTGCTATTACATCCCAAGCACTGAGAACCTCTCCTGGAGCGCCCCGTGGGAGCAGCTGCTTAACCATGAGCCTGGCCTGAGCAGGACTGAGGTGTGGCCTTTTCCTATGTCCAGCCTGACCCTCAGGTCCTGCCCCTGCTCCCCGACATCCCAAAGCCTTGGCACTCCCTGGTGGTACGAGGTGCACTGTGATCCATAACCCCAGTCAGGCCCCCCATGGATCTGCACCAATAAACTCCCATGACTGGCTTTGGATGGTGCCAAATGTGCAGTACCACAGAGCTGTGCCTGACCTCCTCCTGCACTTGGCCTTGGCAACCCAAGCAAGCTGAGTTTTCACCCAGAGCCATCAGCCTGTCCTTACAGGGTGCTGACTGGGCAGCTCCAGCTGCCAGCAGGGACTCGCTGAGCAGGGAGGAGGGAATTGGTACCACTTTGTGGGCTCTGGGCATGATTTGAGCCCCTGTCCCAGCTCACCTTCCCTCTGCGTGCCAGCACAGACAGGGAACCAAAACGTGCCTTTGTGCTGAATACCAGCCCAGGCAGGAAGTGATCACTTTAATAACTATAAACATTCATTTACCTGCTTCGTTAGCCAGCATTAGAGCAGCACATCATTTACAGCGAGCTCGTTAGAGCCACCCAGCACTGCCAGGCCAGCCCGTGCCACACACAGGGCACATCCAGCAAGGCCAGAGAGGCTTCCCCAGGAGGGGAACACATTCCTGCCTGGAGCTGGCTGATCTCCCAAAATCGTTCATTTGTGCTCACCTAATGCCGTGGAGTTCCTGTGCAGGGAGGGCTGGGCTGGTGTGGGCTGAGAACTGCATGAGGAGAATTCCCAGAGGATCCCCGAGGGTGGGAGAGAGCCCAGCAGAGCCAGAGCTGCAGGGGCTCCCCAGCATGGACTCACTGGGCTGCAGCTGTGAATTATCTCATTAACACAGGAAGGAAGGAGTGTGCACACAGGTTGGACATGTGGCACAGCCCAGCTCTCCCAGTAAGGAGCTGGGAGGGAAGAGGTTGGCCAGGAAACATCTGGGAAATGCTGGAACATCAAGGCCAGACTGGACACTGGGGCTGGAGCACCTGGGGCAGGGGAAGGTGTCCCTGCCACGGCAGGGGTGGCTCTGGGTGGGCTCTGAGTCCCTCCAAACCAGTCCATCCTGGGCTGCTGGGATTTCCTGGGCAGGTCAGGCTGAGCTCAGGGGTTCAGTGGGACCATCCCCATCGCCTTCCCCAGCACTGGAGCCCTCCCAGGCCATGCTGGGACAGTCTGTGCCTCTACTGGGAGGAGCAGCAGGTCCCTGCCCAGCCCATGAGCCAGCTCTGAGCCTGGCTCAGTCAGCAGCCCCGCTGAGGAGGGACTGACAGCCACGGACAGAGCTCAGACACAGAGCTGGCACCGAGAGCTGGCCTTGGCACACAGCATTGAGGCGCTGAGAGGAAAAGGCTCAGTCACTTCCCAGCTGCTCCGTGGCAGCCTAAACCACCACATTTAAACCCTTAAATAATGCTGAGAGCCAGGGAACAGGTGGCAAATGGATTCCATGGCAGATGGTGCCTTTTTTAATATTTGTGCTCACTGCTAATTTACAGAGTCCATAAGCACAGGCTCATCTCTTACCTTCTTCACTGCTGCCATTAAAAACCTGCATGTGAGGAAAATAAACACCCACTTCTTTATGCAGGAGCTGCAGGGGTATTAGAGATCACCACACACCCCATTCCTTAATTACTGCAGGTAAATGCTGGTGCTTGCAAATTTAATGCATTTAGGGTTTCTTTGAGCCAGATTTCAGAGGCTTGGCGTGGCAGTGCTGGGAAATGCAGTTTCCTCCCCCAGCAGAGCCCAGGAAGATGCAGCGCAGTGAGGAGCTGCATCTCCACAAGCTCCTGTTTAGTCTTTATGTTAAACCTGGCACAAAATCCACACTCACAGCCAGGCTGCTATGAAATATTTAAGGGAACATTTGCCTGGGAGATGCACGAGCAGCACCACCAGTAGATGCAAAATGAAGAAAGGAAATAAAAGCAATCCCAACCCAAAATGGGGCTGCAATTGCATTGCTGGAACCTTCTCTGTTCGCCTCCCTGGTGTGGGAGCAGAGAGCACAGCAAGGTGGGGCCAAGGCTCCTCTCACTGCCCAGAGCCTGAGCTGGAGCCTCTCCAGCCACAGATCACTCCAGGGACAGGCTCCTCAAGCTTCAATATTTTATTCCATATAAAACAGTATTTTATGTTGCTGTTAAACCCAGGATTTTTATGCCGCTTCTCTCCCACACGTTTATTTCATCATTTCAAGTTTTTCTAGGCTCAGCACAGTGACAGAACAATCCCCAAGAGCACCACTGACTGCAGAGCCAAGGCACAGCAACCTGCAGCAGGCAGCACCTCGCAGCCCTGTGTGCTCAGCCCCTTTCCCAGGGATCCAGCTGGGATCCCTCACAGCCTCCTGCAGGAAGAGGCTGCACATGCCTTTGAATTCCTTAAATATCCTCTGCTCTCTCATAGCTCTGCTTCTGATTTTCCTTCCCAAAATGTAAAATAAATTGTATTAAAAGTGAATTTTTTAAAAATGACCACACTGCATTGTGCGCACACAGTTCCCCATAATTCCAGGTGATTTGCTTTGAGGGAATTCCAAGGAATTTCCTCTGTGAGGATGGAAAAGCAGCAGAGCCTGGATCCCCACCTGCCCTGTGCCCTTCCCACACCTCCCATCTTGTATTAACAACCTGCTATTAATTCCCAAAGCTATTAATTAGGCTGCCAGGAGTTAACTGTAAGGCTGCAAAACAAACCACAATCAAAGGTCTAAAAAAATAAATACTCACTCCTAAGACTATTGATCAAATTGAGCAAATCTGTGTGATTGGAGACACAGGACCACACAAGACAGGAGCAGGACACTGCTCTCTAACAGAATCAATTAACAGGGGATAATCAACCAACTGGGCTAACCACACACACAATGCTCAGCCTTCCAGGCACCAACAAACATGGAGATTGAAGCTGGAAATGATGTGATTTGGGGGTTTTAAAGTTCATTGCCACTGCGTGCCCGTGGCCTTTCTTAAGCTTTAGACAAGGGGAATGTGGGAAGGTCATTAACCCAGAGGTCACAGGTCATTAACCCCGGGGTCAGCTCCTTAACCCCAGGGTCACTTTTAGGTGGCAGGTGGATCAGGACAAACCCAGGGAGGAATTCCTTCCCATCTCCATCTAATGGATGCAGCTCACAGCATCCCCATGTCCCATCAGAGCTGGCCCCAGCAGTGGGTGAGCAGCCTCATGTACATTTTCCACTTCATTGGCAGATAAGTGTTCCAGACACAGCCCCAGGCAGCCCAGTGCAGTTACAAACCCTGCCCTAAAGGCTCCTGTCACCAGGCCTGCCCAGCCAGGCAGGGATGTCCCCTCAGCTGCAGAAAGGTTCCACCCAGCACACAGAAAAGAGACACTTTTCCAGGTACCAGCCTCACCTCAGCTCTGGGAAAGGACCCAGGCTGAGCTCTCCCAGCAGGTTTGTAACTAAAACCACCCAGAGAATGTGCTGGGACTTCAGTGAGTGCTGTCCCACCTGGTGCAGGCACCTCGTGAGGGCCAGTCCAGCTGAGAAGGTGAACGTTTCAGCTCGGCTGTGAACACACCACCAAACTGAGCCTGTGCTGGGGCTCTGGGGTGTGCCCACAGAACCCCTGAGATGGGGAAGAACCAGCTCAGCTGGCCCTAAGTGACCCAGGGACACATCCATGACAAACATCCCAGAGCTGTGACCCACTCCTGACACACAGCCCAGAGCTGTGACCCACTCCTGACACACAGCCCGGAGCTCTGACCCACTCCTGACACACAGCCCAGAGCTCTGACCCACTCCTGACACACAGCCCAGAGCTGTGAGCCACTCCTGACCCACTCCTGACCCACTCCTGACAGCCCAGAGCTGTGACCCACTCCTGACACACAGCCCAGAGCTGTGACCCACTCCTGACACACAGCCCGGAGCTCTGACCCACTCCTGACACACAGCCCAGAGCTCTGACCCACTCCTGACACACAGCCCAGAGCTGTGAGCCACTCCTGACCCACTCCTGACCCACTCCTGACAGCCCAGAGCTGTGACCCACTCCTGACACACAGCCCAGAGCTGTGACCCACTCCTGACACACAGCCCAGAGCTCTGAGCCACTCCTGACACACAGCCCAGAGCTGTGACCCACTCCTGACCCACTCCTGACACACAGCCCAGAGCTGTGAGCCACTCCTGACACACAGCCCAGAGCTGTGACCCACTCCTGACACACAGCCCAGAGCTCTGAGCCACTCCTGACACACAGCCCAGAGCTCTGAGCCACTCCTGACACACAGCCCAGAGCTGTGACCCACTCCTGACCCACTCCTGACACACAGCCCAGAGCTGTGACCCACTCCTGACACACAGCCCAGAGCTGTGACCCACTCCTGACCCACTCCTGACACACAGCCCGGAGCTCTGACCCACTCCTGACACACAGCCCAGAGCTCTGAGCCACTCCTGACCCACTCCTGACACACAGCCCGGAGCTCTGACCCACTCCTGACCCACTCCTGACACACAGCCCAGAGAACACCTCCAAGCTGCTCCAGAACCCCAGTTTAACCCCTGCAGTGCCACCCGTGCCCAGCATTCTCCACCCCCCCAGCCCCCCTGTGTGCCCAGAGCTCTCCCGGGGCCCAGCAGGGCCCTTACCTGGGAAGGGCGAGGCCAGGAGCGGGACCCTGATGGGGGACAAGGCGAGGAGGTGGCAGGGCTGCAGGCTGGGCCCCGGCGGGGCCTGGGGCGCCTCGGGCTCCAGGGCCACCAGCGCCAGGCCCTGAGTGCCACCCACGGCTTTAAGGCTGTTCTGGCAACCACCTGTGGAGAGAGAGACACGAGTGAGAGCTGCAGGGAGAGCAGAGGGGCTGGCACAGCGCTCTGCACGCTGAACTTGGACATGGCATGGAACAGGATGCTGCACGTCCCACCCGGCCCTGTGTGCCCCTGAGACACCGGGGCCTGAGCAGGTGGCATGTGAATAAATCTGTTTATTGTGCTCAGCTCGGGGCTCCAGAGCTCAGCAGTCACAGAACCACAGAGTCATTTACAGCAGAAAAGACCTGCAGGGTCATCAAGTCTAAATCCTGACCGACCCCCAGCCCAGAGCTCTGAGTGTCACCGCCAGGAATTCCTTGGACATCTCCAGGGATGGGCACTGCAACCCTCCCTGGGCAGTGCCAAGGCCTGAGCCCCCTTTCCATGGGGAAATTCCTGCTGTGCCCACCCTGAGCTGCCCTGGCCCAGCCTGAGGCCGTTCCCTCTGCTCCTGTCACTGTTCCCTGGAGCAGAAATAAAGGAAGAAAGTCCAGGAGCTACTGGAGAGGGTCCAGCAGAGGCCACAGAGGTCATTTTGGGACTGCAGCATCTCTGAGATGAGGAGACACTGTGGGAGCTGGGCCTGCTCAGGCTGGAGAAGGGAAGGCTGAGAGGGGACCCCACAACCCGTGCAGAGCTCCCCCAGGGCTGCCAGAGGCTGTGCCAGAGCCAGGACAAGGAGCACTGGCCAGGAACTGAACCACAGCAAGTTCCACCAACAGCAGGAAGAACTCCTTTCCCCGCAGGGGCAGAGCCCTGGAGCAGCTGCCAGGGAGGGGCTGGGGTCTCCCTCTGCAGAGCCACTGCAAACCCTCCTGGGCAGCTCCTGGGTGCTGCTGCTGCAGGGGAGCCTGCCTGGGCAGGGCTGGGGGACCCCAGGGGAGCCCCGAGCCCAGCCCCTGTCCCTGAGCCACTGCTGAAGGCCCAGAGCCCCTCTGGGGATGGGGATGGCACAGCCCAGCTCCTGTCCCTGAGCCACTGCTGAAGGGCCAGAGCCCCTCTGGGGATGGGGATGGCACAGCCCAGCTCCTGTCCCTGAGCCACTGCTGAAGGCCCAGAGCCCCTTTGGGGATGGCACAGCCCAGCCCCTGTCCCTGAGCCACTGCTGAAGGGCCAGAGCCCCTCTGGGGATGGGGATGGCACAGCCCAGCTCCTGTCCCTGAGCCACTGCTGAAGGCCCAGAGCCCCTTTGGGGATGGGGATGGCACAGCCCAGCTCCTGTCCCTGAGCCACTGCTGAAGGCCCAGAGCCCCTTTGGGGATGGCACAGCCCAGCTCCTGTCCCTGAGCCACTGCTGAAGGGCCAGAGCCCCTTTGGGGATGGGGATGGCACAGCCCAGCTCCTGTCCCTGAGACACTGCTGAAGGGCCAGAGCCCCTCTGGGGATGGCACAGCCCAGCCCCTGTCCCTGAGCCACTGCTGAAGGCCCAGAGCCCCTTTGGGGATGGCACAGCCCAGCTCCTGTCCCTGAGCCACTGCTGAAGGCCCAGAGCCCCTCTGGGGATGGGGATGGCACAGCCCAGCTCCTGTCCCTGAGCCACTGCTGAAGGCCCAGAGCCCCTCTGGGGATGGGGATGGCACAGCCCAGCTCCTGTCCCTGAGCCATGGCTGAAGGGCCAGAGCCCCTCTGGGGATGGCACAGCCCAGCTCCTGTCCCTGAGCCACTGCTGAAGGGCCAGAGCCCCTCTGGGGATGGGGATGGCACAGCCCAGCTCCTGTCCCTGAGCCACTGCTGAAGGGCCAGAGCCCCTTTGGGGATGGGGATGGCACAGCCCAGCTCCTGTCCCTGAGCCACTGCTGAAGGGCCAGAGCCCCTTTGGGGATGGCACAGCCCAGCTCCTGTCCCTGAGCCACTGCTGAAGGGCCAGAGCCCCTCTGGGGATGGGGATGGCACAGCCCAGCTCCTGTCCCTGAGCCACTGCTGAAGGGCCTGAGCCCCTCTGGGGATGGCACAGCCCAGCTCCTGTCCCTGAGCCACTGCTGAAGGGCCAGAGCCCCTCTGGGGATGGCACAGCCCAGCTCCTGTCCCTGAGCCACTGCTGAAGGGCCAGAGCCCCTCTGGGGATGGCACAGCCCAGCTCCTGTCCCTGAGCCACTGCTGAAGGGCCAGAGCCCCTTTGGGGATGGGGATGGCACAGCCCAGCTCCTGTCCCTGAGCCACTGCTGAAGGGCCAGAGCCCCTCTGGGGATGGCACAGCCCAGCTCCTGTCCCTGAGCCATGGCTGAAGGGCCAGAGCCCCTTTTTTGATGGTGATTCCAAAAGCCAGCTCGTGCCTGGAGCATTTTCTGCCACTGAGCCCCACAGATGTGAGCACATCACCATAACCCACAGGGACAAGGCAGCAGTGACTCACACACAAACTGTGCAGAGTTATTATATTTAAATGAAAAAAACTTAATAAAAAAGTCAAATATTTGAACACGGGGAACACAGTCATTCTCAGCTTTCTGAAGTGTAACTCTCTGATGCCAAATCTGAATTTATTCCTTGCTATATTAGGCACCCACTGCTCCCTCGCCTGCCTGGCTCCTCTGCTGTGTCCTGCACACAAATCCCTGAGTTTGACAAGCTCTGCATCCCACCTCCTTCATCCCAAAAACTCAGCAGGACACTTCATGGAATCCCTGAGGCTGGAAAAGCCCTCCCAGCCCACAGAGTCCCAGCTGTGCCCCATCCCCACCTTGTCCCCAGCCCCAGCTCTGAGTGCCACCTCCAGGAATTCCTTGGATACCTCCAGGGATGGGCACTCCAACCCCCTGAGCAGCCCCTGCCGATGGAACCCAGGAATGTCCCAAATAAAGCCTTGAACACCCTTCAGCCCCTGCACCATTCACCCCCCAGCCTGACAGTGCCAGGGAAGACCTTCAGAGCTCAAACTCAGCTAATTATGTTAAGTAAACAAGAGCAGGAGTGGTAAAACTCTTGAGGAGCAGAGCCAATCTGACAAACAGCAGCTGTTCCTCCCTCCACCCGAGCTCACACTCGGAAATTAAGCAATCATCAGCTTCTCGTGGCATTCAGCAAAGCTCAGCCCAGGTGCAACCCCTGCAGGCACTGGGAGACAATTGGGGCTCCACAAATCCCCCTGACCCAGGGCAGGCCTTCCCTTGCCTGAGGCTCCCTTTGTGTGCATCCCAGCAGAACAGGGGATGGCTGCTGGGGGAGGCTGTGGGGTGGGGGATGCAGCCCTAAACAGCTCCAGGCAGGAGAATCCCAGCAGGGACCTGGGTGAGATCACAGGATCAGGGAATGGGTTGGGAGGGACCCCAGATCCCACCCATCCCACCCCTGCCATGGCAGGGACACCTTCCCCTGTCCCAGGTGCTCCAGCCTGGCCTTAGGCACTGCCAGGGATCCAGGGGCAGCCACAGCTGCTCTGGGCACCCTGTGCCAGCCCTGCCCACCCTGCCAGGAACAATTCCCAATTCCCAATCTCCCATCCATCCCTGCCCTCTGGCACTGGGAGCCATCCCCTGTGTCCTGTCCCTCCATCCTTGTCCCCAGTCCCTCTCCAGCTCTCCTGGAGCCCCTTCAGGCCCTGGCAGGGCTCTGAGCTCTCCTGGAGCTGCTCCTCTCCAGGTGAGCACCCCAGGTGTCCCAGCTTTGCCCCTTTACAAACAATTACTTCCCAACAAAATAAGCCCTGCATTAGCAAAACCGAAGTTTAGTGTTTTCAGTGTCGCCAAAAACGTTCATTATTTCTACAGTCATTATTCCTCCATGCCAAGGAACACCTGCAGATGCACTCAGTAACAGGCACGCGGGCCAAACAAACCCCACAAATATTTAAGTTCTGATCATTTAGCAATGGAGAAATGAAAACAGATTTTCCTGCCAGACCTACAGTAGAAATTAAAAATACACAAAATAAAAAACCCATCAGTGTCCAGCCAACCCAAGTGTTAAACACAAGCTCATTGCTCATTCACCTAGGAAGCAGAACAATCCTTCAGTGGGGTCAAACACCTGCCCTCCAAGAGCCTGTGCTCATTCCCAATTCCAGCTGCCTGCTGCTGGGAGAAACCCACAAAACCTCTCCTGCAGCTCCTGTGAAAGCTAATGCTGCCTGCAAACACGACTTTGCTGTGCCTTCCTGCAGGGCACACGAGCAGGCAGGTTGTTTACTTCTCATTTGATTCTTTTCTTGTGGAGAGGAGGCTGTGATTTCCCCAAAGAGGGCAGAGAACAGGAGAGTGATGTGAGCCGGGCAGGCACAGCCTGTGCTGAGCCGGGTGCCTCATTAAACCTGCATCCATCCCCTCATCAAAGTTTCATTGCTCAGCTGCAAGAGGAGTTTGGGTGGTTTCCCCTCCTTTGATGGAGCTCTCTCTCTCCTGGTGAATAACTCCGTGGAGGAAGGGCCATGCCTGGGGCTCAGCGGGGTCCTGCTGTGCCTCAGCCCAGCAGCATCCCCCAGTCAGCCCCCCAAACACAGCCCAGCCCTGCCAAAGGCACTGCCAGCTGGGCCACGACTGCCCCCGAGCTGGGGGCACCACCTGAGGAACTCTCCTCACAAACAAACCAAACCTTGCTGGGAGTTCTTTTCAAAGAGGCTTTGAAAGGGTTTTAGAGTTACCATCGATCACCCCGCGCTCACAGGGGGATTTCCAGGAAAAGAGGAGTCAAACACCATCACTGGTATTGCAGCGAGGGGAAAATGCAGGATTTCTTCCAGCAATGGTGTTTCCCCAGGTCTGGTTTTGCCAGGTCATGGTACACCCTGGCACTGAGGTGCCAACTTCTCTGAATCCCACAGTCACTGGGGCTGGAAAAGCCCTCCAGGACCACGAGTCCCAGCTGTGCCCCATCCCCACCGTGTCCCCAGCCCAGAGCTCTGAGTGCCACCTCCAGGGGACACCTGCAGGGGTGGGCACTCCAACCCTCCCTGGGCACTGGCAGTGCTCCTGCTCCCAAAACCATCCTCAGCAGCAGCCCTGCTGTAACAGGAGCCCCAGTGCTGTGAGGCAGCCCAGCCCTCACAGCCCCCAGCCCCTCACAGCCCCCAGCCCAGCCCTCACAGCCCCCAGCCCCTCACAGCCCCCAGCCCAGCCCTCACAGCCCCCAGCCCCCAGCCCAGCCCTCACAGCCCCCAGCCCAGCCCTCACAGCCCCCAGCCCCTCACAGCCCCCAGCCCAGCCCCCACAGCCCCCAGCCCTCACAGCCCCCAGCCCAGCCCTCACAGCCCCCAGCCCAGCCCCCACAGCCCCCAGCCCAGCCCCCACAGCCCCCACAGCCCCCAGCCCAGCCCCCACAGCCCCCAGCCCCTCACAGCCCCCAGCCCAGCCCCCACAGCCCCCAGCCCAGCCCCCACAGCCCCCAGCCCCTCACAGCCCCCAGCCCAGCCCTCACAGCCCCCAGCCCAGCCCCTCACAGCCCCCAGCCCCTCACAGCCCCCAGCCCCTCACAGCCCCCAGCCCCTCACAGCCCCCAGCCCAGCTGATGGCTTTAAGCAGAATTTTCTGTATTTTTAAGAAGGATTCTCCTCATCTTTCAGCTCTGATGGCTTTAAGCAGAATTTTCAGTATTTTTAAGAAGGATTCTCTTCATCTTTAAGCTCTGAGTCTTTAGGCAGTATTTTCACTATTTTAAGTAGGATTCTCTGCGTTTTTAAGCTCCAGGACTTGAGGCAGAATTCGCTGTCCCTTCCTTTGCCCTCAGCTGCAGACGGAGCCCGATGGTGCCACTGTCACCCCCAGCCCCCTCTGGGTGCAGACAGATGTTCCCAGCTGTGTCAGACAGGTGCTGCTCAGTTTGCTGAACGCTTCTGAGCTGTACAACCTGCTGGGCAACAGCCCGAGGGGATGTGGCAGCTCCTCCTGGCACTGACCTGGGCTGAGCCTGCCGAGAGCTGAGTGGGGGGCACCTCCACAAACAGCACCAGAGACCCCAAAAGGGCCCAGGGGGGCACAGGGACACGTGTGAGGGGGAAGGATTCTGCAGCAGGGAGGGGATGTGAAAACGTGTGAGACAGGAGGGGGGGTGGACATTGCACAAATTCGGATTTGTGCAAAACTTTCACCTCATGTGGAACAAAAGGCTCCTCCTCAACCTGACCCTGTGCCTGTGTTTAGAGCTCCTAAAAAACTCTGAAAACCCTGATATCCCACTGCAAAGGGAATAAACAGAGGGATATCCCTGCAAAGGGAATAAACAGAGGGATATCCCACTGCAAAGGGAATAAACAGAGGGATATCCCACTGCAAAGGGAATAAACAGAGGGATATCCCTGCAAAGGGAATAAACAGAGGGATATCCCTGCAAAGGGAATAAACAGAGGGATATCCCACTGCAAAGGGAATAAACAGAGGGATATCCCACTGCAAAGGGAAACAGAGGGATATCCCACTGCAAAGGGAATAAACAGAGGGATATCCCACTGCAAAGGGAATAAACAGAGGGATATCCCACTGCAAAGGGAATAAACAGAGGGATATCCCACTGCAAAGAGGAATAAACAGAGGGATATCCCAATGCAAAGGGAAACAGAGGGATATCCCACTGCAAAGGGAATAAACAGAGGGATATCCCACTGCAAAGGGAAACAAACAGAGGGATATCCCACTGCAAAGGGAATAAACAGAGGGATATCCCACTGCAAAGGGAAACAAACAGGGACATCCCTGCAAAGGAAAACAGAGGGATATCCCACTGCAAACATAAACAAACACAGGGATATCCCTGCAAACACAAACAAACAAAGCCAGGGATGTCCCTGCTCTCTGGCATCCCTGCTCTCCGGCATCCCTGCTCTCCAAGGGGGAAGCAGCAGCTGCACTGCCCCTGTAAGCCCAGTGAGTGCCAGTAACCCCGCTGAGTTTCCTGCGGGTGTGCAGGGATAGAAACCCCGGCTGCTCCTGCCCTGCCGGCGCCGAGAGCTGGATTCGCTCTCACGGAGCTCTGGGGTCAGCAGGGATGGTGCTCTGGAAAGGTCAGAACAGCAGCCTTGCCCATAAACACATTGCTCGGGGGCTTATTGCTGTCATTTAAGTGGGAAAACGAACTTCACTCCAAGTTTCTCTTGATTTGGGGACATAACGGGAAAAGCACCGAAAAACCATAAACTTAATGAGCAAAACAAAAACTTTGTGAAGGCTGTGGTTAAAGCCAAGCATTCCCAGACCTAATAAAGCACTTGGCTGGCAGTGCTTGAATGCTCCACAAACAAAGAGAGGTTTGATGGCTTTTCAGGGACACGAATGGGGTCCTGCTGTGCTATTCTCTGTCCCCAAACAGGGAGCCCCAGCACGCGCTTAAATACAAGATAATCCAATTTGCAAAGCCAAAACCTGAGTGCTTGTAAACGGAGATGTGCTTCAAACACAGAGCTGTGCTCAGGCAATACAGGAGGTCAGAGGTCCTGGGTGGTGTATTTCATGAGAAAACAGAGCCCAGATTTCACAGAGAGCAGCCCTATTTCATCCAGAATCTGGAAATGGAATTACCTGGCAAGCTGGGCCTGTGTTTGGATGTGTATCTGCACATCAGTGCTGACACTGTCTTGGTTCTGTAAAGGGTACTGCCAGCAGGAGAAAGGAAAGATGCGAATGAGAAGGATCAAAATGTAATTTCCTTGAGGTGCCCCACACGACATCCTCATCTCCATGCAGGGAGATGAGCTTTGAGGTCCATTCCCAGCCCCAGCCATTCCACAATTCCATGAAAACCTCCCTAGATACAGACAGGAGAACACCCCCTCGGGCAGGGAGCACTGGTCCTGACACCAGGAGTGCCAGCCTGCCCCAGCACACCTCCCAGTGACCCGGTCAATGTCCTGTGCCCAGGGCTGCAGCTCCACCTAAGGAGTGTTGAACCCACCACGGGGGTGCCAGCGCTCCCTCACCCCGTCCAGCAGCCACCCAGCTGCCAGGGATGTGCAGGAACCAGCTGGCACAGTGGCACAGGGCACCTGGCCAGCCCTGACATCACCCACACAGCGCAGGAGACACAAACACGAGTCCTTCCCTCCCAGAAATGCCAGCGCTGTCTTTGCAGAAGCATTAAATGCTGCCTTCCTCCCCAGAGCAGACAGAGCCAGGCATCACTGCCAGGG